>NC_136934.1:48505120-48519293 GCF_949987615.1 Pollachius pollachius | reverse complement strand
CCTCCTCCTCCTCATCCCTGTTCGGTCGCCCTGCTGAACCTGAGGGTGGCTCCTCTGTTTTACTCTCTGGTGCGGCACACTCTCTAAGAAACAAGACCCCATCCCTGCTGCTGCTTACATAATGTCCTGTCTCACACCAGGGGCCCCAAGTCAACTCTGTATTGCCCAAATATATGCAACATATACGCATGGAATATACGTATGCAATGTTTTTTTCAGTCAAAAGTCACTTCAAATAAAGGCTTTAATGGCTCTCAGGCATTGATGAGGGCAATGTTATCTGAAGGTTGTGGGTTCCAATCCCCCCCCCCACCCCCCGACACACCTCCCCATGATATAGTGCAAAGGTCTTCGTCTCCGCAATGTAGATCTCAGTTATGCAAACGCCACTGAAGCAGAGATTATAGACAGATATTGAAACCATATTTTTTGTAATGTTAATGTATGCATTTCATTATATACCAATAACCTTGTGTTGTCAGGGGGAAAGAATGAGAGTAGAATCGCTGTGATCTTGGTATTAATAAAGAGAAGTGTTAGTGTGTATATCACCTTGGTTCTCTCTGCTTCTTGTCACAATGATCTCTCTCGCTGTATGTTCTGGTCTATGTATAGTTTTAATTAAGGCTCAGGCACACGGCCCACTAGGAGATTTGTGATAGAAAAGACACCTACTGACACACACACACACACACTGACAAACACATGCACACACACACACACACACACACACACACAAACACACATGCAAACATGCACCACACACACATGTGCAAACTGCTACACACAAATACACACTGATACACGCTCAGAGGCGCGCATGCACACACACACACAGCCACACACGGAAGACAGACAAATAAAGTGCCTACACACACACACACACACACACACACACACACACACACACACACACACACACACACACACACACACACACACACACACATACACATGCAGGCACAGCAACAGCCCGACTAAACAAGGGTAATGGCTTCTCAACAGATGCACCAGCAAATGTAATCACCACAATTATTTCACTTATAGGTACCTACTGCTCCCTGAGCTTCACCATGTAACATTTCCCTGCATTTCTGACATTTGATTTGTTAATGTACTCCATTATATGACAGGAATCTGGCAGGAAAATAATGATGCTGCACTTTCTTTTGTGCGTGTGTGTGTGTGTGTGTGTTTGTGAGTGTGGGTATAGCTGTGTGTGTGTGTGTGTGTGTGTGTGTGTGTGTGTTTGTGTGTGTGTGTGTGTGTGTGTGTGTCTGTAGTGTGTGTGAGAGTGTTTGTGTGTAGGAGTGTGTGTGTGGTTGGGTGTATGTGAAGGGGTTTGTGTGTGTGTGTCCATATGTGTGGGTATCTGTTTGTGTGTGTATGTGTGTGTGTGTGCGTGTGTGTGTGTGTGTGTTTGTGTGTGTGGGTCACATGTGTGTGCATAATTTGTGTAAATATGCGCGAATGTGTATATGTGTGCTTATACGTGTGTGCCTTTATGCCTGTGTACTTGTGTATGCTTGAGTGTGTTATGTGTTTGTTTTTGTGTGTGTGTGTGTGTGTTCCTTTATGAGTGAGCACATTTGTATGTTTCTATTTGTATCTTTGTTCATATCTATGTGTGTGTATACACTTGTGTGTATATTTGTGTGTCTGTGTATGTACGTTTGTGTTTGTGTGTCTGTATGTCTATGCCTATATGAGTCTGTATATGTGTTTGTATGTATTTGGATCTATGTTTGTATCTGTGTGTGTGTATACATGTGTCTTTTTGTATACTTGTGTATGTATGTTTGCTTGTATACACGTTTGTGTGTGTTTGTTTGTGTGTGTGTTGTGAGGCAGCGGTCGAGGGGAGAATATAATCGAATAGAATAATGTGACAAAAGAGAGTGGGTGCTGATTGACACTGCAGATATAGTGAGCATTACCTCGCCATGACGAACAGAAGACACCGCAGGGGGCATGAAACGTAAAATGAAAAGTAACACGGCAAGGCATTGGGTTGGGGGGGGGGTGTTGAATGGCACAGATGAAGGTGGAGCCCAGCCGGGTCACAGTGTGTGTGTGTGTGTGAGAGAGAGAGAGAGACAGAGAGAGAGAGAGAGAGAGAGAGAGAGAGAGAGAGAGAGAGAGAGAGAGAGAGAGAGAGAGACAAAGAGAAAAAAAACACAGGTACAATGTACGGGTGGTATAGGTGTTGATTGACCCATGGATAATGTAGATGGATCGCAGGGAGAGGTTATGCATAAAAGTGAGAAGGGGAGAGTTGGAGAAAGAGAGAGGGAGGGGGGGGATTTATTGGCAGAACAACACTAGGATAATGAAGCATTGTTTTGATTCAATCACTAGGAATCACTTGTTAAAACAAAATTCTCACAGCGAAAATCTGAGAGATATGCAGAGGATAATATTACCTCATACTCTCTGATGCAAGGGAGGTTCAGTTTGAGATTATTGTTTCCTAATGTCCGGACCGGCAAATTAGGACTTCATTTATGAAGATAATAGGTCAATGAATATGATTGAAGGGCAATTAGAAACTATTCATCTTTAATTGTATCCGATACCCTGTGTTGAACAAGTATCATGTCTCTGATAGTTTCAACATTTTTCTAGAAAGTAGTCACTTCCCAGGTAGATGACCAAGTTGATTGGTAGGCTAGGTTGGTATGATTAGTATACCATTTTATTTGAGTGTTTGTTATAATAATGACATTTAATTCATGGTTTGCTTGCCATATGTTTATAACTTCTACATTCAAGAAACTACGGTGATGTAGAAAATTCTGACAAAGTGAAGCGAGGCAGTAGGACACGTTCAAATATAATACTATTATATTCAACACGAAGATACGTTGGCGTTATTAGTGTACTAGTCATTTGAAAGGGCTTGACTGCCCCCTACAGGTTGTGAAGAGCATTCATTTTTAGAAGGCATGAAGTCATCTCTTTGTCTGGATTCAAATATGATGTAATGGCAAACTGCTACAGAAAGATTATGTCATTTTCTTTTTTCTTTTTTCACCACGGCGACATTGACATTGTGATGCTCGCTGTGAAGCCTGGAGACTGTCAAGACAAAAGACATTAAGAGAAGAGAGGAGACGGGAAATGTAACATAATTAGAGAGATTGAAGATAAGTCGGATGAGGAGCGAGGAGAGAGGACACCGGGGAGGAGGAGTGGAGAGAAGATAGAGGAGGAGAGAAGAAGACATGACAGCCCAGACGAGCAGATATGAGGAGAAGCTCCAAATATTAGCTCTGCGTTATAATACAATGGACAGTAGAGGGAACAGCGATTCCAAAGTGTCTGAAGATGTGTTCATGACGCCAGGGAAGATAGGGAAGTCAGACTTCTGCCCTAGAACTGGGAGAGGAACATACCTCAGTGCACACTTCTGAATCACGTGCAGACGAGTTGACAGGTTACACCCGCATGAAGTTGCAGTAACTTAATGATATTATCTACTAGATGTTCTTAAATAAGCTTTGTGGGAAAGTTTAAGAAAAAATACTTAATTCCGCAGTTTGGTCTTCTTTAATTAAATTTGATTTAATTTGACACAGGCGTGCTGTATATTCAGTCATCTTGGTTTACAGAACGTCACAATCTGACATAACATACAGAGAAGCACCAAGTTCCAACTTCCATGTTTAATTGAAATTGACCACAAATGTGTTTTTTGGTGTTTTTTTTATTATATCCACACGACAGGTTTACATTTTCCACTTTGGACGGTTGATTTATTTAAATTGTAAGAACATTTGGAAAGTTAATTTGACGAAAGGTAGAACGGAGAGAGGCAAAAATAGGAGCATTATGCCCTGCCAAGTGAAATGCTTCTTTGTGTTATTGGCATTGTCATGGTTTTGCTTCTTTTCCGTCTAAATATTTTGATTGAAATATCCTGTATCATCACGGGACCTCGTTTCATGGAGGTCATAAAGAGTTTTTCATTCCTGCTACTTTCTTTAAAAGGGAGAACCGGGGTCTTTCAGCGTGCCCAAGATATCAAGAGGAAATTTAATGAAAAAATGTATTTCATCGAAAATGGTATTCAAGTCAATTCAATAGATCTATTTACAGCAGGCGGGGAATGGATTTGGTCGTTGTGAGAGGATAATGCAAGCCAAGTCTGCCACGGGATTTTGTGAATACACTGACAAACGCAGCTATGCCAGAGAAGCCAGGCTTTTATTTGCATGGCATTAAAAGAAAACCTTCATAAACAGGGCAAAGAAAGCACCTTATGTATAGACCACCTGATGGATACTAAATTGCTTAAAAACTATAACTTTATGGCCCAACCGACCATCACAGAGGATACTCAAAGAGTGTACATATGGGGGGAAGGACAGTGAGCATTTGGCATTTACCCCAACCGGAAAGTGCCATTTCTGTGCCAAGCTAAATATCTCCTTGTTGGGTGCGACCCGAAAATTGATGTCAAAGTCTATCTTAGATTTATCAGCCTGTGCTTTTGGCCATGACCCAGGAGTTTAAAGAAGCAGTTGGAAAATAATTCCTGCTAATGGAAATGAAATGTAAAATTATGCAAATCAGTCTCCGAGCCATCAGGAGTAGTCGCAGACATCTTTTTATTTAAATGTATATAAATGGAGTTGGGGGGAGAGGGGTTGGGGAGAGGGGGAGGTGGGGGATGGTATCTTTCGCCTCTACTTCAGTTTTTTTTCAAGCCATTTGGCAGAGATGCTTTAGAGAGCGCGTTGTTTAATTTCCAGTTAATTGGCGCTCTGCTATTCTCTACTGGTGCTCTCCTCGGCTGTTTCGGCCCCTAATGATACATATATTATTACAAACTTCTTGGAAGTGTGCTAGGCTTTAACAAGGGGGGGGGTTGTGGGGGCGGGGGGAGATTGTTCTTGCTGTCTTCCAGTGTGGTCGTACACCGCTGAGATTTGCTAATTTGATGCAATGCGAGTCCTGGGCCATGTCTCCGTGACTCGGGACTGTTTTATTATTTTTATCTGTTTTTTTTCCAGATTCACTTTGTCTTTGTTCACTTGGTTCTTCGAAGGACTCCTATCTTACTGAGGTTGAGAGCTTCTTAGGGCCAGTGTTACGTCTACATGATGGAGTTGTGCCTGTGCGTTTGTGTTCTTGTGTGTACGTGTGCTTTTGTGTTGGTGTGCTTTTGTGTTTGTGCTTTTGTGTGTCCGTTAGAGAGTGAGTGAGTAAGTGAGTGAGTGTATGAGGGAGTGAGTGAGTGAATGAGCGAGCCAGTGAGTCAGTGATTGAGTGAGTGAGTGAGTGAATGAGTGAGTGAGTGGAGTGTACGAGGGAGCGAGTGAGTGGCTGACGAGCGACTGAGCCAGTGAGTGAACGAGTGAGCGATTTAGTGAGCGAGTGTGTGAGTGAGTGTATGAGTGTTCGAGTGTTTTCGTGAGTGTGTTTTGCTCTGCTCCTTCGTCCACCGTCCAGATATGCAAACCTGTCATCTCAGGGTTGACTCTCGTCACCAGGGCCTGTCTCTCTGGTGACGTGCAATCAACTGAAGATCCTTCTTCAGTGCTGCTCTTAAGCCGCTTAGAGACCCTCTCATTCCCGAGTGTACATATGTGTTGGCTGTGTAGCTTTTTGCTTCTCTCAAGTGTGTGTCTATTTATGTGTGTGTTATGTGTGGTTGCACTCGGCAATGGCGCAAGCGGTGCACATGTGCTACACCGCTTTGTGATTGGACCTGAGAAGCAATGTGCGCACGAAATCCTCGCGTCCGCGTGTGCACGCCTCCAGACCACTCGAGAAATCCCTTGCTGTAGCCGTTTCTTTTTCTCTCTTTCCACACCGGCTCCTGCTTACCTACATGTGTCTCACCGTGTCTGCTGAAGTGTCATTTGGGTGCTAAGGTCCTCTTAACATTGGAAAACTGTTGATACCTACTTAAAACTATTGCACTGTGGCTCGCGGCTCTATAATCTAGCCGGAGCAGAGGCAGAAAATGCGAAGAAGCCGGTGGATTGCATGGGGGTGGGGGGTTGGAGGGTTGGAGGGGGGTGGAGCAGCACACAGGCGTCTGTAATCCTCTGCCCGACTGGCAATCCCTCAAGTGGCCCCTGGCTGACGCCACAAAGTACCCCCCCCCCCCCCCCCCCAAGTCACCCCCACACCACTGCCTAACGCCCAACCCGCCTTTCTCGTGGCTCTGGCGGAGTCGGCTGAAAGGGTTGAAATTTGTGTTATGATGACGTGGTTTGATCGGTTATGCACAGGGTTTATAAGTGTGTGTTTGTGTGACTTCTAAGGGGGGAGAAACAACCTCTCTCTCTCTCTCTCGCTCTCCCAGGCTCCATTAGTCCACAATCTCTCTCCTGGTGTACTGTGTGACTTACGCACCTCCCTCACTAATAAACCAAACAAATCAGACTCACGCTGGGTGACTTTTAAGAGCGCTGTGTCTGTTTGTACTGCCCCCGACGTGGTGTCCCCCGTGTGCACACGAAATCAACTGGCCCTGTTGATTGTCGCTCTCTCTCTCGCTCTCTAATCCTCGCTCACGCTCCCTGTTTTGGCAAGTACATCTGGGTGAGCGCGAGCCTGCCCGTGGACTGATAGGATCCAGACGGGAGAAGAGTTGCATGTTAATAACTCCAGCAGTCCGTAACAAGGTGGAGGAAGTGAGTGTATGGAGAACGCAAGGGCCGAATCACAACTTTGGAGGACAACGCACAAAGTGTTGGTCTGGCCCAAACATTTTTAAAGACATCGGAAGAATCTCATCGAGCATTCATGCAATGAAATGTGCCGATTTTTTGTAGTTAACGAAAGAGAAACGTGCAATGAAGGACTAAATGACTTCTAACGATTACGAATCAAAATAGGGACCGTGGACGGAATAAGCAACTGTAATTCGGAACGACTTTTTTGACATTTTCCCTGACAAATAAAAAAAATATATCAAGCTAAAGGAATAAGCTATGGTCTATGGTGTTTTGTTTTCCAGAAGGTGTAAGGCCTTCCAAGTTGTGGGAAGTTTCTGTTTGTGTTTCAGCGGTTAAGCAACGCAGAGGAAGGGTATTCTCAGCAGGTACACATGTAGTTGCATATTGCCAAAATAAACTCCCTGCAGTAATGCTTTGACGTTGTTCGAAACTGAGCTGTACTAAAAAAAAAAAAACATAATCATGTGGTTGCAAGCAAAACCAAAAATAATTTTCCAATGGCTTAAAATAAAAAATAAAAACATGCAAAACACTTCCTTAAGGTTGCTTCATGTATAAAACAAGCCAGGATGGCAATGACCTAAAATTCAATTTTTGTATCAAGTTTCACGCGTAGCGGAGCGTCTTTTGTGTCTCCTCTCCCCTTTCCTCTTTTGTTTTCGAAGCAAATAGTTTGAACTCTTTTCTTCCCTCTCTTCCTGGAACGTTGCCTGCAGTCGCTGGCAGTCATGCGGGTTCCGTGTGTAGGGTCCCGGGAAAAAGGAGTAAAAAAGAAAAAAGAAGAGGAAGAAGAGGAAAGAACGACACCGAGACTTGGCTGGCTCTCGCAAACGATCCCCGCTTCTTTATTGATTCCCCCTCTACACCCCCCCCCCCCCCCCCCCCCCCCCCCCCCCCCCCCCCCACCCCCCCCCACCCTGGGCAAAAGTCTGACTGTGAAATTAACATCGCGCATTGCGAAGCCTCCCTGGCAATCATCAGGGGGATTCTGGGAGATGCGCTTGTTGTACCTCGGAGCAAAATTCATTTGCATGAACCATCGAAGTTAAATAAAATAATAAATACCTCAAAAAATAGGGGGGGGGAGCTGAAAGAGGGACTAGTTTTGGATGAGTGTGTTGGGATTCAAATGAATATAACATATGTCCTTGCATGGTGATAGATTATGAATCGGGTTACTTTTGAGCGGTCAGGTCTCGTCATGCATGATGTCGCTGAATATTTCCATGTAAAAGGTGCGCAAAAAAGTGAAAAAGACATTGGAAGCGTGACATTGAGCCATGAATGGTGTTCAGTTTAGAAAAGAGAAGCTTACAATAATGGAATAAACCACTTAACTCCACAATACAAATCCAAATAAGGGACTGTGGACTGAAATCCCAGCTCAAAATCGCTTAAGAGATGCACTGATAATTGAGCCAGGAGCAGTTTGATCAAAATGGGGTCACACAGAGGAAGGTGCGTAATATCTGTTAAACTCAAATTGTATTCTCACAGAGCATTTCATTCACTAATAGCAAATGGATGGCGATGGTATTTTTAACAAATTATACTCAAATTATAGCTCTCAGGTCTACCTAAGTTCCTTTGTGCCTTGCACACACACAATTTTTTTAATTTAGAAAATGCGAGTGACCACACACCTAAAATAGATTCAACACATTCAAATGGGCCGATGATATTTCCCTATCAAAGTCCTGATTCTCAAAACCGAAACATTCGAAATGCAAGTCCCATGGCGGAAGGCCATGCTATGCTAGCTTTGCTAGCAATGCTAGCTTTGCTAGCAATGCTAGCTTTACTAGCATCCTGTTTTTAGTTTTTTTTGTCATATTCATGGTAACATCCTAAACCACTACTAAATAACCATGGACAAAGTCATGAAGACAGCATGAAAATAGATTGTCATGTTCACAAATCAATCACACTTTCACTTTTTCCGCCACAGGTAAAAGATACATCAGAATCGTGACATCATGACATTATCCCCGGTCAGTGTGGCCCCATGATTGGCTATCATCTTTCCCCTTCGACAATCAATACACTGCATACTTGTATGTCCTCTTGGTTTCTCCCACACAGCGGATATCGGATGTATTCAAGTTTGTGATTTTGAATCTGTGTGGCCCTGGATTGAAGTGAATTTCAATCTTAACATCAAAAAAATTGTGTGATCTATCAGAAAATCAGGGCTTTGCTGACAAGATTTGGAAGTGGGAAATTGGGCGCACAATCTGGCTAATTATTCTGTAGTGTGTACCCAGCATTCAGTTTTGATTCAGTTTGTTGCTTGTATCTTCCCAAATCTCCAAAATTGCTCTTGCAGCAATGGAGGAAAACTGATAAGAATAAATAATGCAGGATGGATGCAGAGATGGAGACAAGCAGGAGGATCTTACATAAATAACACGTTTTAAACTGTTATTTGGAGTGTGACTTTCTCGTAACGCAAGGGCACAGCATGCAAAATGGCACCGCAGCTCTTGGTCATTAGGGTTTAGGCAAATTAGTTTCTGATAAAAAAGTGAGAGATGAGAGAAACAGGCTATCAACAGTGCCTTGGATATTATGAAATTTTAAGACCCTCGCCTAAAGCACCGGAATAAACACTTTTCCATCTCAAATGAAATGTCTTTCTTCTTTGTCCTTCATTTTATTTAATGCATACTTCAAATCTTCAGACATTGTGCGCAGATGTGTGCCTACATTCATTTTAATGACTTGGCCTAGAGTGAATTAAATTGCTAACCCAGGCAGGGTTTGCACTGCTGGGCTTAAACCGAGATATACAAAGCATTTCGTGGTTTCCTTATACATGAATGGACCACAGCGACCTTTCCTTGTAGCCCTCCTGTGAACCAAGGTCTCATTGCTAAAAAGGCATTGGGTGTGATGAAAATAGAGTGCTTCCTAAAGAAGAATGGCTTCCGACTCAAAAACATTTTGATTGCATATTGTGCAGTTATATGTTTGCGTGTGTGTGTGTGTGTGTGCGTGCGTGTGCATTTCCGCGTGTGTGCATCTCCCCGACGCATATGATTTGTTTTGAAGATGTAACGCGGGGACTTGTAAGAGTGTCCTTTATAGGGCTTATTTCAAATGGCTACATTATAATGCTTTAACACCGCCTATCAGGTAGCAGGGGGGGTCAAAACTAACGCCCCATATAAGGTGACTGTGGGGTCAAAACCCATCAGAAAAGACGCATTCAAAGAGATTGAAAGTGAACAGTAAATAAAACATTTACGTACACAGTTTATAGCCATGCGCTGCGGCAGGGCGTTGAGCCACAAAGGCAGTAGCTGCTCAAATTAAATACGTTTGGTTCCAATGTTCTGCCACGGAGAGATTTGGGTTTTGGCAAGGTTCAGTTCTGTGGCCTTTTGACACGACTAAGTCAAACGCTGAGTAAATCGTTTTGGTATTGTTCGATGGGGAGAGGATTCACCAGGAGGGTGGGGAAGGAGGCGTAAGGGGGACGGAGGTGGTGCGGCGGCTTTGATTGGATAAGAACATCTAAAGCCTTATCCCCCCCCCGCCCCACCCCTCCCCCCCCCCAGACACACACGCACACACTTATTTAATGTGTGACGGAGAAGCATTTTCCTCCTATTTTTTTTTTTGTCAACCCAAAAAATTAAAGATTCAGGAACTTCTATTTGACACAGAGGGAATTAAGCTGGTTTGACTGGACTTAGACTAGGTTATCGCATCCCACAGCTGGACTCAGCGCACATACACACACACACACACACACATGCAGGCACGCACGCACACACACACAAAACAGGCAATCTTACTGGGAGAGAGGAAGGACTGAGGTGGACTTGAGAATATGCTACTCCTATTGCAAGTAAGCGTGTCTGTCTGTCTGTTTGTCTGGCTGGCTGGCTGGCTGTCTGGCTGGCTGTCTGTCTGGCTGTCTGTTGTGTGTGTGTGTGTGTGTGTGTGTGTGTGTGTGTGTGTGTGTGTGTGTGTGTGTGTGTGTGTGTGTGTGTGTGTCTGTGTGTGCGTGTATATATGTATGTGTGTGTGTGTGTGTGTGTGTGTGTGTGTGTGTGTGTGTGTGTGTGTGTGTGTGTGTGTGTGTGTGTGTGTGTGTGTGTGCATGCATGCATGGGTGTGTTTCTGAGTGTGCGTGTGGCACATTTCACATTGTGTCTGCAGACTTTTAAGTTGTATTATATTAAACATCTAAATTTACATTTAGACATTTACATTTATGGCATTTAGCAGACGCTTTTATCCAAAGCGACTTACAATAAGTGCATTTGTTACAATAAGTACATTTGTCATAAGAAGTGAAACAATATATCGCTGTCGGTACAGTAAAGATGTTCATAGAACCAAGTGCAAGTATTACAATCGCTAGGCTAAATCTACATCATACCAAAAAATACTTCACACTAAGATAAACACACGCACACACACACACACACGTGTAGCAATAGAGAGAGACATAGACAGAAAGAGAAAGAGAGAGGGAGCCTCACTGAGAGAGTAATCATGGTGACTGTAACCAGCGGTGAACATATTTATTGCGCCTGGACAGGAATCTCACAGCAATCTCTTTCACCTTTTTTTATATCTGTGATGTCATAAAACATTAATTGCGGCTGGCAATTTCATTCCCCGTCCATTAATTGCACTATTAGTGTGTCCTTTGGGTGCAGCAGCTGAGAGGCCCGGAATTCAGCCAGGGGGCCAAACAATACATCTAAGTGAAGCAACACTTTTATTTCCTTCAGAACACATTCATCTCTCAGCTCATGGCTTCTGTAGGGAACCACAGCAGGCACGAATGCACACGTGTGTTACACAAAGGGGCGCAATGCACATCGAGGAACAGATGTAGGCACACATACACACACACACATGCGGCGCTCACTTTGAACAAAAGTTGAGGTAATTAAAAACTTGAGTGGGGACCCATGCATGCAGAGAATAAACGTAATGCACAAAATAGTGACCATACCACCAGCCATACACACACACATGTAGAAACACACGAACGTATGCACGCAGACACACGCACACACACACACACACACGCAGACTAATACACACACAAACACATACACACACAAACATGTGTGAACACACCAGACACACACACACACACACACACACACACACACACACACACACACACACACACACACACACACACACAAACACACACACACACACACACACACACACACACACACACACACACACACACACACACACACACACACACACGCCCCAGCATGTGTGAGCTTGTGGGCTACTGATCATTGAAGGCAAAGGCTGTTGGTGGAAGTGTGGCCTACAGCTTAGTAAATCATCACTGCTCTTCGCTCTTTGATGGTGTGGCAAGGTTATCTTCCCCTAGGCCACTCATTTGAGCACCATATACAGGAAAGACATCCACTTACAATGAGAGTGTACACACACACACACACACACACACACACACACCACACATGCTCTTTGACACACACACAGACACACATACGTGCACACACACATGCAAACACACGCACACACACACACACACACACACACACACACACACACACACATACAAACACACACACACACACACACACACACACACACACACACACACACACACACACACACACACACACCGGAACATACTTGTTATCTGATCCACACACACACACACACACACACACACACACATACACACACACACACACACACACACACACACATACACACACACACACACACACACACCCACATCCACATTGTATGACACACATACACACAAACACACAACGACCAACGCATAGACATAAACACTAGAGCGCAAGAAACACAAGCCGTGAACATCATTTTCATTTCATCTTGGCGATGTCGCAGGGCCTGCCCGAACCAAGAGATGAAATTCGGGGAAACCTTTCAGTGGCCGATCCACACGGCGCTCCGTACGGCCTTCTGTTCCAGCTCTCTCCGCACTTCACCCCGGGAAAATGAAGACAGTGGAATCCATTAGCCGGGAGGGAACTGACACTGTTGTGGCAACGGACTCTTTGGAGCGTGCAGTTTAGATATTTCTTATTGCTGTGACAGCGAAAAAAGAATAAAGGAGAGTTTTTATTATAGTTGTGAGTGCTGGGTAATGTAATATCGGAGGAGAATGGGGCCCGCCTTCAAAGGCTCCTCTTTTCATTGTCCTTCACGTCGGCGGCCATCAACTTTACACCCATCAGATGGAGCTGATCGGAGCAGGAGGGGAGCCGAGTGCACTTTACGTTTGTATTTGGTCCAATTTACCTCTACCGCCGCAGACCTTTGATACCGTCTCGCTTGTTTCGCACATATTTTTTCATACTTTTAACAAAAAAGCTCCTTGAGCTCCGGAGGTGAAGTCGGCGCTTCCTCCCAGACGCGGCGGTAAAACAGCCCTTCAGTGGGATTCATTTTACCCCTCCTGGTGCAGATTCCCCCCTAATGGAAGAACACACACGCACACACACACACACACACACACACACACACACACACACACACACACACACACACACACACACACACACACACACAGATTCTGCAAGGGAAAATAGGCAAGGTCATGTGTGGAGAGTCGGAGGTTAATATTGGATGCAGTCGCTGTTTTTGCGCTAAAAGGTACAGAACATGAGGCAACATCCTGAGTGCAATAGAGGAACACAGTAGGCCGTCACGCACACTCAGGGCTTTAACTTTGTCCCTCAACATGCAACATGTGCCACTGTCCTAATAGCAATGAGCTATGCAATGGATTTAGCCAAACGCTCGCTTTGGAACGACAGAATGTTTTAAAATAATATATATGGAGAGAGAAGAAAATCTGAAATTATTCAGCACTTTCACTCATCGCTGTCAATTGTCATTGGGTCAATTTGCAAAAACTGCAGTGCTAATTAAAGAATGAGTCACCTCATGCGCTCTCTCTCTCTCTCTCTCTCTGTCACACACACACACACACACACACGCACACACACACACACACACACAAACACATATGCACACATATACATTTGGGTATCATCCCATAGCAAATCTGAAATAGCCCTGGTCAATTTTTGGTCGTAGGATCTTTCTCTTAGGGTTCGATGTGCAATTCTTTTCCGTTTCATATAGCCTGATATCTATCCAATCTTTGCAAAGTGTAGTGGTTAATTAAATGTCTGATGTGAGTTCATGGTTGTGTTTAATAAATGACAGCATGTTTTGAGGGGTACATGTTAGGTCCATCTCATAATGAACTATTTAATTGCTGATTGCGTGCAGCCCACGCTGTTTGACAAGCCATTACTTGTTCTTAAGTCAGATAAAGGACCACACCCCCTCACCCACGCCTGACAGACATCTGATATTTTTAGATACCGTGTATCCAAAATATTTTTAAGCCAGTCAACACACTACACATTGTGGTACAATGATGGGATGGTATGAAAACAAGAGGAACTTAATATTCAGATCAT
>NC_136934.1:48490120-48497620 GCF_949987615.1 Pollachius pollachius | reverse complement strand
TGTTGGGGGGGGGTAGATCGGGGTGTTGTTAACGGCTGTTTACTGTTTCCATATGTTCATACGACACACGTAAGCACGTGTTACACATGTTACGTCCAATGTTGTTTGTTCTGTAGCTAAGTGGAGGTTAACAACAGAACGAGAAATATATATATATATATATATACCTAGTCAGGGTGCGATTTGTGAAAAAACAAGAGGGGGGGATAATTTTGAGAAACATTTTAAAATGTTTCAAAATGAAGACGGACCCTGTGTATTTTCGTTGTTAATTATTACGATGTAATGGTGAAAATACTTTGGGTGGGGGGGATAATTTTTATCCCCACCGAGGATAAAAATAATTCAGCAGAGGGTAGGACGTGTAAACCAGAGGGGGGGATAATCCCCACCATCCCCACCGGCAAATCGCACCCTGTACCTAGTAGTAATATACAAAATGTACACTTAAAAAGTGATGAAATGCTTTGTCATTGGACGACCCAGGACAGTTTGTGGAGTAACAGTTGCAGCCGGAAATGTGAATGTCATGACATTATCGATTTACTCCTTAAGTTTTATTTTTTTACGTTTATCTTTAACGACTCCACGCGCATAACACATGCATATTAAAGTTCGATTTCATCTTACTACATACATTCACTACACCATTACACAAGAGATGCTTATGTAGTCAACCTGCAAGGCTTAAATTACTCATAATATCTCCTTCACTCTATTTTTCTTTTTTTAATTTCTGCAATCAATGTGTAGGACAGAGGAATCCATTATGTGTTCCTCAGTTTGGATATTACCTCATATATTTCTGCTGTTATTTCTTTGCCCCCCCCAACGCCACCTTGATCACCCACATCCATACAATGTATTACTTTCTTAAAAAAAAGCAGCCCTGAAGCAATAAATGTGGACGGCAAGTATAATAAATACATTAACACAGAGTTATTACACAGGGTTTGATTTAAGACCCCGCTGGAGTCATTTATTCCTGGCGCAATTATCACGCAATCCAGATAATCAAAACGCCCCTTAGTAGTTAGCAGGCGAAGGTCACCCTTACCCTGGCCTAATAAACGAGCATTGTGCGCAATCTTTTCCTCGTATACGAGGAAACATAGCAATCAAGACACTGAGTCGGAGCGTGGCTGCAGGCCCCTCTGTGAGTGAATCCGTTTGATTGTTTTACCTGCCGCGCTTAACCTCTGAAAATAGCAGCCCACGTATGACACGAGTACAGCGTAATTATCAGTGTAATTATCATTACACGTGTACGTAGAGGGTCGTGTGTTCGGCACGACTCGCATTTGTAGCGTTTGTCGCACACACCCCCACATAATCGATTCCAGAAGGATGGTGGTTGTTATGGTTATGGCTTATTTCTTCAGATTACGCCGTTACTCCAGTCATTAGGGTAATGTTTTCACTTGTTACCACTGTAGGCAGCTGTGCATTATATCAGTTCAATTACAATTATTAATCTTTCTTTCTCATGTTCATGTATCCTCTCTGACTCATACAAGGATTCAAACAGTTTTACCCGCCACCCAAAATGTGTACTTCTATGCTTTTGCATAGAAGTACAGTGTGCTGTTGTATTGCCAGTATACCCCCCAAGGAAGTGACCCGAGGAAGAGGACATGTTTATCTTCCCGCAGTTGTCAGCATCTGAAACTGAGTACTACATAAGTGCATTGTCCCCTGGCATACCCCACGCGAGCCAAAAGGAAGCTATTTTCTGAATACGAGCAAAAACGCTATTTTGCAGACATACTAAGGGGGAGCTAGTCCTGCCATTTTCCTTGTCGACGGGCTTAATTGACGACACACTACAGAGCAACCGTGATATTTACCCATGAAACAGGGGACTATGTCCACAGTGGGCCTCGGTTGCGTACCTTTTATTTGAATAAAGTAGTCCACTTCATACAGGAGAACCAGATGTGCACACTACAATGGTGTGTGTTCTTTTTACAGACTCAAACTGTTCCAGGCCCCGCCTACTTCTCCACCTCCACTTCCACTTCCCGCTGGTCCTGCCACACCTTCCTGTCAATTAGGCTAACGAGCTTCAGCGGCTCGCTGCTCACCTGGAGCTCGTCATCGCCTCGTTATCTCTGCCACTGCTACACGCCGCTTTGAGCCACGTTCTCTGCCAGATGCTGCCCTTAGACTTTAAAGTTAGAATTTTTCGATTTCTTGTTTCTAGTGATACATTTTTGGGGGATTTTTGACCTTTGCCTGGACGCTCACTACAATGCCGCTTGCCGCAACAGCTTGCCACCTTCCCGTGCCTCAAGTCTCGTCATTAAAAGCAAGAGCCGCCGTGGTGCTTTGGTCCAAAGAACCCGTGCTCTCAATTAATTCAGCCATTATATTTTTTGGATTTGCTCGTTAAGTAATCCCCCAGGGGGTTGTTTCTCTGTCTCCGTGTTTGAGATATCTTCAAGGTATAATATCATAAGGTCTACAAGGTCTGCACATTTCAGCTGAGCTGTAATAAAAAGAAAGGATAAAAAAATGATCACGCTTCATAAAACCTTAATTAGGGTAGCATTTGGGAGAAAGCGTTAAAAAATAAACTACTCAAGATGTCCCAAATTGAACATCTTTGTCTCTGAACTTAATATGATTATCTTGCCTCGGGCCCTTATTGTGTAGCTTTATTCACACACTGCTGTATCATCCATTCCACTGGTTGCAACGTGATTATCAACAATCATAATAAACCGAATGCGAAGATAAATATGAAAAATGAATCAACCGATCAATCAAATTCACATTCATGGCCTATATGCAGACTATTCATATTAACAAACATCTGTGCATTTATTACTTGAAAATGTATCATATGTTGATCTATGGGCTGATATGTTGCTTATGACAGCTTGTATTATTGTAGGCATTTGATAAATGGAAGGTTTTCTCGTTAGGGAACGGTCCACACGTGCTCCAGTTTGCCGTATGATGGACTAATTGGATTTGTTCTCAGAGCTGCTGATGCAACACCTCACCTTTATTTACAATGAAATGGACTTTAAATCGGATAAAGTTCGGGCCATCCATCGAGGGTTTTGAAAATATCCCTTGAATTGGATTGGACATATAATTGAGTGTTTGTAGTGTATCATGTATCCAACATTTGTGTGCGTGCGTGGGTTTGTGTGTGTGCATGTGTCTGTTTGTGTGTGTGTGTGTGTGTGTGTGTGTGTGTGTGTGTGTGTGTGTGTGTGTGTGTGTGTGTGTGTGTGTGTGTGTGTGTGCATTTCAGTTGAAAGGTAATCCCAAGGCAATGATTGTGACATCTGAGTTGTATTCATTTGAGCTCAGGCATCCTTCAGCAATGAATCTGGCCAGAGTGACCTACCACATATAAATAACCGCCTGCATAATAACCTATTTCCGTTGTCTCTATCAGGAGAGCGCATTACCACACAGAGGCAGCAATAATAATAGCATAAATAAATAATACGCGGCCATGAATAATTTGCGATTATATGAGTTTCACTTGCGCCGACCTCGGAACACACCGCTACATGTAAGGGCCTAAGAACGCAATCCTCTGTCTGGCCTAATCGCCTCCTGGAAGCTGTTGCATCCGATTAGTGCTTCCTGGCAGCAATAAGGAACGCTGTGATGTCTGGGAAATCGATGGAATCACTGTAATCAACGGAATCGTCCGGCCGTCATGCACCTTTGGGGAATGGAAGCGTGCTAGAGGAGAGCTGGGGCTTCCTGCTATCCAAACCTGATTACTTTTGCCTCGGCGCCGGGGATGCGGAATGCTTCTGCAATTGCATGAGACCGTGAACCCACCTGTTTTTTTTTCATAACCTCATGGTATTAAAGAGCTCCCCAGGAAGTAGAAGAAAAAAAATAAAAGCGTGGCTTATTTAATTTGCCACACGTAACAGTCTGAGACGTGGAGGCCCGGGAATCAATGGCTAATCACACATAACACGTTCAATGGACTCCACTTGTGTCAATGCCGGCACAATCACAGGTGCCGGACCAAGGTGTTCCCTAATTCACACGCTATCGTCTTTGGGCATGGATCGTTATTCACATACTGTTGTCTCTGGGCATGTATCGTTATTCACACACTGTTGTCCCTGTGCGTGTCTGTTGTCCTCTGTGTGCTTATTTGTGTGTTTATTTGTGTCGGTGTGTTTATTTGTGATCGTTATGTATGAATGTGTTTGATGTATGCGTCTATGAATGTGTGTGTTGGTTTGTGTGTGTGTGTTTGTGTGTGTGTGTGTGTGTGTGTGTGCTTGCATCTGTGAGTGTGCTTGCAGGTGTTTTTGCATGCGTGTGTTTGTGTGTGTGTTTGTGTGTGTGTACGTGTACATTTGTGTGTGTGTGTGTGTGTGTGTGTTTGTGTGAGTGTGCGTGCATGGCATGCGAGTGGGAAATGCATTTCCAGCTTCCAAGCAGGCCTCCCATAGGTCAGCCACCAGAGGAGTGTGATAAGTGCCTCATTTATTTGTTTTTAAAATGCACTGCACTAGCCTCACTCTATCGGTGGCCTGCTGGAACCACAGCATGGGGGCAACACGACACCCTTTGATCATGTGACTTGTTGGTTCGAGGCGAGCTATTGTACAATGATAGCTTGAACCACAGTCACGTGATCAGAACGGCCACCGACACACGCCTCAAAAGAGGGTCCCGAAGGAGGGCGACCCCCGGTGGGGAGGGGGGGGGGTCATGGTTGTCATGGCGATCGTGTCAAAGCCCTCACGTCAAAGGCTCCTTCCCGGTGCCCTCATGGTATGCAAATACATCCAGAAATATATTCTATTTGATTTGATATTATTCACAGCTTCATGGCTTGACAGCTTGTGTGTGTTGTGTTGTCTGCATGTGTGTCTATGTGTGTGTCTGTGTTTGTGTGTGTGAGTGGATGCACGTGTATGCGTGTGTGTGTGTGTGTGTGTGTGTGTGTGTGTGTGTGTGTGTGCGTGTGTGTGTGCATGTGTGTGTGTGTGTGTGTGTGTGTGTGTCTCCCTCTGGCACTGCCATGCAGATTGTTTGTGTGGACCATTCCAGGTTTGAACACAGACAATGTCAGATCCACAGAACTGTATTCACAGCTGGTGTTTTTATTGTTGCACAAAAATAAAAGAACAAAATAAGGAAAATTAAAGGAAAGAGTGAAAAAATAAAAGTCCCACTAAGATATATTTCTTTCCTATCGTATTCTCTAATGACACGGCATCTCTTTGTTATTCCCAGCTTGTGCAATAGCAGAGGTCCCCACAGTAATAGAGCATAAATGGGAGAGAGAGCATGAAAGATGGAAAGAGAGAGAGACAGACAGGACAGAGGCAGGGACAAAGAGAGAGACATAGAGCGAGAGAGGGAGGGTGAGGGAAAGAAAAGAGGAGGATGGGTGTTTTTGTGTGTTTGTGTCTATGTGTGTCTGTGTGAAAGGGGGAGTTGGGTGGATAAGGGAGTTGGACAGAGGAGTGTGTTTGTGTGTGTGTGTGTGTGTGTGTGTGGGGGGGGGGTGTGTGTGTGGGGGGGGTGTGTCTGTGTGAGAGGGAGAGAGGGAGGGAGTGGGTTTGATAAGGGAGTTGGAGAGAGGGTTGTGTGTCTGCGTGCGTGCATGCATGTGTGCTATTGTGTGTGTGTGTGTGTCTGACCTGTGTGTGTGTGTTTGAGAGAGGGAGTGAGTTGGATAAGGGAGTTGGACAGAGGGGTGAGTGTGTGTGTGTGTCTGTCTGTTTATGCGTGTGTGTGTGTGTGCATGCATATGTGTGTGTACTGTATGTGTATTATAGTGTGTATGCCTGTGTGTGTGTTTGTGTTCAAGAGAGGGAGTGGGGGGGATAAGGGGATTGGAGAGAGGGATTTGTGTGTGTGTACATGCCTGCATTTGTGTGTGTGTGTGTGTGTGTGTGTGTGTGTGTGTGTGTGTGTGTGTGTGTGTGTGTGTGAGTGTGTGTGCGTTCAAGAGTGGGGGGGATAAGGGGGTTGGAGAGAAGGGTGTGTGTGTGTATACATGTGTGTGCGTGTGTTTGACAGAGGGAGTGGGGGGGGTAAGGGAGTTGGAGAGAGGTGTGTGTGTGTGTGTGTGTGTGTGTGTGTGTGTGTGTGTGAGGGCGGGCGGGGGGGTCTGGTGAGAGGGAGGGAGTGGAAGAGCCTCAGCTGGTTCTCGCAGCACCAAAACAGGCCTAATTAACAGCGTTGACTTCACACGTGAGATTGACTCAAAGGGGAGAGAATCACTGCCAATTATTCATACACAACATCATTTATAGGCATGTCCTTAGAAGAAAAATAAAAACCTAATGAAATTTGAATAGTACCGCGTCGGATTTATCACTTCTAAAGGGTAAGCGAACCCTTGTTTACCCGGGGAACTTCCGCCCTGCGAGTTTAAAATATGTTACCCGATGGATGTTGACGGTCGTAAAGGTTTGACAAAAAAATGACTTATTTGCTTCCCTAGCCGCAGGTGTGAGGGGCGCTGGCAAACGTCGTCAAAACCCTCCTCTCTCTTGCCTTGGTAGATTGTAAGCTGCTAATAGGTAACACCGCTCTGGAAATGCACAAAAAGCAGCAGACTTCATGCATTTTATGCAGGATGGAACTGTAATGCAATGTTCGTCATTGCGGCTGTGCAGAAATATTAACTTGTATGCTTCTTTCCAAACATGCGTGCATAGTACACAAACATGTATAACAGTATAAATATAACTATTTAAACTCAACCCTAACCCTAACCCTCTTTGTTAATATTCAAACATTACAACATTAAAAACGGTATGTTTATATGCATTATTTATGTAATTGTGAACTATAGATGCATTAAAAGCAGACAGCCCATAACCACATATCCTGGATCTAAATGTGACTGCATATGGTAAAACAGGGCTCTAAGAAAGAGCAGCAAGACGTCATATAGTGGAAGGATTCATTTGTCATTTGGTTCTAAGGTTCTACTTAGACACCCACATACGCACACACACACGCAAGCACACGCGCTCAAGCACACGCACACACACACACACTATTCTAATGACCCGTTTCCTCTGCATGTATGGATTGTGCCTTGTCATCAGTTTTTGTGTGACAAGATAGACAAAAAGCACTCTCCAGCCAACCTTTACTTTCCATCCATCCTCTCTCCCTCTCTCTCTGAAGCATGATAAACGACCAGTCTACCCACTAGAGAATAATATAACTGCCCTACCGCCAACCCCTTCCCCTTCTGTTAATACTGGTCTCTCTCTCTCCATCTCTCTGTCTCTCTGCATCTCTAAGTCTCTGTTTCTCTCTCGGTCTCTCTGTCTCTCTGTTTATCTGTGTCTCTCTGTCTCTCTCTTTCCCTCCATGCCACTCTGTCTGTATCCTTCTCTCTCTCTCTCTCTCTCTCTCTCTCTCTCTCTCTCTCTGGCTTTCTCTCTCTCCATGCCTTTTTCTGTCTGTATCTCCCTTTGTCTGTCTCTCCTACCTCTACAAAGTGTGGAACGAGTATGAGTGTGTGTCTGTGTGTGT
>NC_136934.1:48482620-48487620 GCF_949987615.1 Pollachius pollachius | reverse complement strand
TCAAACATAGGCAGAATGCACGAGGTTAAGCATCAATACCTGGTCACTGTCAATACAGTGGGCCAATAAAGACAACGGTACATGTTGCGAGACAAAGGTGGCGACTATACACTCACTCTGGTGTAGAAATGTATTTTGCTCTCTCTTTCTCTTTCTTTCTCTTTCCTCTCTCTCTCTCTCTCTCTCTCTCTCTCTCTCTCTCTCTCTCTCTCTCTCTCTCTCTCTCTCTCTCTCTCCCCCGACTCGTTACAGAGAAGAAGAAGAAGTAGAAGAAGGAATTAAGCAGTGCGGGGGGCGGGGACATACGGAACATCAATATGCATAGCAATATCAATAGCAAGCATGGCTTCTTTTATGAGGGCCGTGGCCAGTTAAATCCCTGACATTTGGCCTTTAATGGGTTGGCGCAGAGAGCGGGAGCCGTTCTAACTACTAAATGAAGACTTCTAATGAACAATGGGCCGGCTTGAAGAGTTTGGGGCCAGTGCCCAGTGAACTGGAGATAACACGGGGAAAAGGCAATTATTACTGAGGGCTCTGGCTTCCATTGCAACAGTTGTGGCCACCGGGGGGCTTGGGGGGTGGGGGAGAGAGAGAGGGGAGGGTAATTTGTGTGGTTGAACTTAGTCACGCACCTCACAGGTGACATATTTGTTCGTCCGTAATTATCGAGCAAACAGGCGTTAAGGGGGGGTGGGGGGGGGGGGGTAGCGACCCGGTAAGACTGGCGAACAGTCCGGACCCCCCTTGCACTCGAGACGCACAGAACAGTTAATACTCTGTCACTTCATTTCCGATTTTCCTATTATCTTTTTATTTATTTATTTATTAACGAGGACGTAATAAAAAACGCCTCGCCGTCGACGAACGACGCGCGTTCACCCGGCTGACGTGAACGCGTCCAGCCTTCCCGGTCTGACGGGCTGTAAACCAGCCACAGTGCGATCGCCGCGCCGCGCGGCTCCCCACTCCGGCATCACTTTTTCATGTCTACGTTTTTTTTTTTTCTTTCTACCGCTGGGCCGCCGGTCTATTGATGTACGAGGCGAGGTGATTGGGCGCCGCGATTAATGACCTCTGATGGGGCCGGGAAGGCGGGGTCTATTCCACTGAGGTCCATTTCCTTACACGACCACCAGATTACCCTGCCTTCCTCCTCCTCCTCCTCTTCCTCCCCCACTTCCTCCTCCTCCACCATCACTAGCAGTGATCTCCATCATCAGTGCAAACGACACTGGGATTGAATGAAGTGGGGGAGCGGGGGGAGGGGAGGGGGATGAATGACGGACCCTCAAGCCACAGGAGAGCAGGGGAACAGGTTAAGGCTAAAGGTAATTTTTTTGTCGCGGACCGGAGTTTCCATCACTCATTTTTTTTAGGGGTGTACAAACACACTCTCTCTCTCTCTCTCTCTCTCTCTCTCTCTCTCTCGCTGTCTGTCTCTCTCTATATTTTTCTCTCTCTCTCATTGCTCTCTTCATCTCTCTCTCTCTCTCTCTCTCTCTCTCTCTCTCTCTCTCTCTAGCTGCTCTCTTCATCTTTCTCTCTCTCTCTCTCTTCATATCTGTCTCTCGCTCTCCCTCTCTCTCGTTGCTCTCTTCATCCCTCTCTCTCTCTCTCGCCCTCTCTCTCTCTCTAGCTGCTCTCTTCATCTTTCTCTCTCTCTTTCTCTCTCTCTCTTCATATCTGTCTCTCGCTCTCCCTCTCTCTCGTTGCTCTCTTCATCCCTCTCTCTCTCTCTCTCTCTCTCTCTCTCTCTCTCTCTCTCTCTCTCTCTCTCTCTCTCTCTCTCTCTCTCTCTATCTTCCCCCTGCCTCCAAATCCTCCATTATTTCCCGACGGCCAACCAAAGCACTGCGGGGGCTCGGGGGACCATTTGGACTTAGTACATTAAAGAATTCATGATTTGAAACCACCACAGCCCACCCTGACGACTCTATGATATGACTTTTCACTGCCTGAAGCTCCATCCTGCCCCCCCCCACCATCCACCCACCCGTCTCCCCACCCGTCTCCCTTCCAGACTGCCCCCCCCCACATCCACCCTCTCCAACCCCACCATCACCACCACCTCCAACGACTGACATTGATCTATCCTTGAGTCTTTTAGCTGCGGGACTCGCAAACCTTAAACTTCTGACTCCTGACCATTAAAAGAAACAGTGCGACTGGCTGGTATTTATGATTCCTGACCAAACCGTGGCTCGCTCCCCCGCTTCCTTCCGCTCTGTTGTAGAAAGGAAGTCCTTTTCAGTGAATGTGTGTGTGTTGTATGAAGCACACGCTGTGACAGACACGAGCAGAAAGTCTTAGACACCGTCTTAATTATGGACAAGTAGACCATTTTAAGGAATTCCTTTTTCCAACACAATCCCAGACACTGGGACGTCGCATAAGATCAGTGAAAGAACCAGAAAGTTATTTCAATTATGCCATCAATAAAATAACACCCCTGAACTGAACTTAACTATTCTGCAATTATAGAATTCTGTACCTGTCTCTTTGCTAACAGGAATCTCATTATCGACCCCCTAGTGCCCTCCCACTCGCGCCCCCCCCCAGCCAGACCAGTTGCAGTGGTTTGCGTCACTCAGTGACACCGCCAGTTAGAGTGGACAGAGCAGTGTAATGGAGTTGTTTTAATTGTTAAGGTGTTACCCTTATTGTAAATTTGCATTTGGCTAAACTTTTCATTGATATTCGATGTTGCCACCGTAATGTCTCTAAGGGCTTTGAAATGATACACTTTGCATCTTTAATGCATCATTGATTGACATTAGATAATTGCTGTCTTAACTAATATTTAATTAACAATTAACTAATTGTCTGCTCATCATTTACTAATGGTATTCATGTTGTTTTATGTTACTGTGGTTCTCTGTGTCCAAGCTACTTGTCACCTATTGTTTTCACTAATGTAATGGTGTTCATGTTAACTAAGGTATTCCTTTACACATTATTCAATACGTTTAGGATTAGGGTTAGCCCTCACCCACTAACCCTAAGCCCTATTTATGCTAATGCTTTATATTATTGCTCATCACAACAATAGCTAATGTTAATGAATGGCTTGTTTATGTACCCTTATTGCAAAGTGTTACCAATGTGTAACGTTCAATAGTTTCAAGTTTCAATACAATATATATATTTTAACCACGCTGTGGTCGGTGCAATGCATTCTGGGCATAGCAGTTTGCAGACATGGTTGCAGCGATGACTTACACAGGCAGCATCCGTTTCAGTTGAGTACCCTATGAACCTGTCTATGACGTCTTGACAACCCCCCTCAAAATTAGACCCTAACCCTAACCCTAAATCTAACGTGGAACGGCAGAAGAAAAACTTCAGGCAATGTTATCCTCCGACTCTCTTGAAAAATATAAAAATAAGAATGTAACGAGTCCCTCATGATAGGCCTTCCAAAAGTGCAGGACATTGCCAGCAGGGCTCCGGTAGTTGGTGGTATCACAGTGGGGTACGGAGGCTACCCTGCCTCCATAGGGCTTGTACATCAGAGTGCATCATGGGATTTTTTTTTGTGTTTTCCTACTCTGCCATTTTGAGAGGACTCAAGGGACTTGTTGGAGTTGATGATGGGCACTCCTCTTTGGAAGCGTCGGAAGATTCCTCATTGTGGTGGAGATGTTCTTGCGTCTGAAACTGCCGAAGAGTTTCTCATACTAGACGCGGCGAATGAACGTTTTTCATTAGCCAAAGATATGGTTTATTTGCGTAGATATATTTCACAGTGCTACAACTCTCTTGAGTCCTTCGAATATTGCAGACTATCTCCAACAGAAAATCCCATGATGCACTCTGATGTTCAAGCCCTGTAGCTGCACAGACCCGAGCTCCGTCCAGCCTGCGTGGAGGTAGCAGGCTCTCCTCGTGGGAATCCTTCTGGTACCAGCTCTACCGACCTCCACCTCCAAACACATGCAAGGCAGGCTGTAATTGGACGAACCTCATTGCCTGTAGCTGTGTGTGAGTGTGTGTGTGTGTGTGTGTGTGTGTGTGTGCGTGTGTGTAGGTGTGTGTGTGTGTAGGTGTGTGTGTGTGTGTGTGTGTGTGTGTGTGTGTGTGTGTGTGTGTGTGTGCATGTGTGTATGTGTATTGGCATGTGTGCTTGTGCCTGTGTGTGTGTCTCGGTGTGTATGTGTGTGTGTTTGTGTGTCTATGTGCATGTGTGCGTGTGTGTGTTATTGTGTGTATGTATGTGCTTGTGTGCGTGTGTTTGTGCGTGTGTGTGTGTATTTGTATGTGTCTATGGGCTTGTGTGTGTGTGCCTGTGTGTGTCTGCGTGTGTGTGTGTGTGTCGAGGTGTGAATGTATGTGTCTATGTGCATGTGTGCGTGTGCGTGTTAGTGTGTGTATGTATGTGCACGTGTGCGCGCGCGTGTGTGTGTGTGTGTTTGTGTGTGTGTGTGTGTGTGTGTCTATATGGGCATGTGTGTATGTGTGAGACCCTGCAATAACTTGGAATCCCATTTCAGGTGTCACACTGCCTTACCTCTCCTCACACTCTAGGATAGGCTCCGATTGCGTCACTCCCTCACTTTAACCATTCTAGAAATAAGTAGTAATAAAGAAGTATAGTAAACCAGCAGATGTGCCTCCTATACTAAAATAGAAACACTTGAAAAAGCCTTATGAAATTTTGGCATGAGTTCCAAATCATCTCTCCTCAAATGTTAAGCTCATTTCAAGAATATAACATTAACTTCCAAGGTGTTTTAAGCCGCGATTTGCAAGTCTGAATTCGAGTTTGCCCTTACACCGTCCAAGTAAACCGGGGCTACCATCATTCATACATTTTCCTCCGTGACAAGCCACCTGAACACCCTATCTACAGCGCCTGACAGAAAAAGCCTTTTACATGAGAACTCAATTGCTACCCACTTATTTGGGGGCTTGCAGCCCACTGTTAAGTTGTGCCATTCAAAAGAAAACTGAATACAACAGTTTTTGTGCGTTTGTCTGTGTGTGTGTGTGTGTGTGTG
>NC_136934.1:48420120-48475120 GCF_949987615.1 Pollachius pollachius | reverse complement strand
GGAAGCAATCATGTGTGTATTATAGCCCCCTCAAATATCCAATTTGAGAGACCCCCCTTTGGCTTGGGGCATCATTTCAGTTTGCCTAATGTTGGCTGGCCTGCTTCACAGAGGAAGGTTGGTCCTGTTGCGTGATGGCTTTTCTAGGTTTGAACACGTGCCACCATGGAACCTCTAAGTTACAGTGGGCAGGGCTCGGTAAGCACTGTCTGGTGCATACCGCATGACTTTGGAAAGGACTCGCTTCAATGACCTCCAAGACCATCCGAAATGGGCCGCAACAATGCATTCACACACACAGACACACACACACACACACACGCACGCACACACACACACACACACAGACACACAGACGCACACACACACACAGATATACAGACACACACACACACACACACACACACACAAACATACACAAACAGACACAGGCACAAACACACAGACACACACAGACACAGACACACACAAAGACGTACAAACACACAGACACAAAGGCACACAGACACACACACAAACAGATATACAGACGTATGTGAATATATTTCCGAGAATGTTTTTCTTTTACAACTCCAACCTCTGTGTCACGAGAGAAGGGCGGTTCAGAGAATGGACATCGCCCTTCTAACTCGGGCTTTGAGATAAAGCGTCTCCACGAACAAAGTGTGAGTTCCCATCTATTCACTGAATCCTCCTTCATCGCCCATCAGCCATCAAAAGCCATTCTTCCTCCACTCGTCCCTGCAGAAGCCACATCCCAAGCCTCCAGTCCCTTCACACAAAGAGATAAGGACACGCACACAAACCCCATACAGACCCAGACATACACGCTTTTTCTGTTTGGCACAACCCCTCCACTCCTCTTAATATGGCTGTGTTCTGTGTCTATGTGTCTCCTTATTCTTCTCTTTGGTCGACTCTTTATCTCGCACATGTACAGACAAAAACAAGTGTAAACGCAGGCGTCAGGGTGCACACACACGCAAACACACACACACACACACACACACACACACACTCATATACACACACAAACACACACGCACAAACTCATACACACACACACACACACACACACACACGCATACGCACACACACACACACACACACACACACACACACACACACACACACACACACACACACACACATACAAACATTGATTTAGCGTGCACGGGCACTTACAGTTGTGTTGTGTGTGTATGTGTGTGTGTGTGTGTGTGTGTGTGTGTGTGTCTGTTTGTGAGTGTGTGTGTGTGTGTCTGTGTGTGTGTGTGTGTGTGTGTGTGTGTGTCTGTGTGTGTGTGTGTGTGTGTGTGTGTGTGAGTGTCTGTTTGTGAGTGTGTGTGTGTGTGTGTGTGTGTGTGTGTGTGTGTGTGTGTGTGTGCTGTGCGTGTCCTGGAGACAGGTGTTAGATTAGCTTGCTGGAAGAAAGGAGTTGGGCTCTTGTGATGGAGGAGAGCTGGCCTGGAGAGCTGAGAGGCAGGTGCAGCGCAGCACCAAGGCCTCTGCATTCATTGCCTCTCTTGTCACTTGTGCATTCACGTGCAAGTGTGTCGCGCACGCAAACACACACACACACACACATACACACACGCACACATGCCCGCTCGGCTGCAGTCATGTTCGTGTGTGGCTAATTATTAGCCATTTGTGTGAGTGTGTGTTTGCAATGACTACTACACATCAACGCGTGAATGTGTGTGTTTATCTTTGTTCTCTCTTCTCCACTGTGGTTGACTCACACACACACATGCATAAATATGTGTGTGTGTGTGCGTGTGTGTGTGTGTGTGTGTTTGTGTGTGGAGGGCTGTGGTTGATTCACACACACATGCATAAATGTGTGTGTGTGTGTGTGCGTGTGTGCGTGTGTGTGTGTGTTTCTGTGTGGAGGGCTGTGGTTGATTCACACACACATGCATAAATATGTGTGTGTGTGTGTGTGTGTGTGTGTGTGTGTGTGTGTGTGCGTGTGTGTGTGTGTTTGAATGTGGAGGGCTGTGGTTGATTCGGGGGGGTGGGCGGACAGCCATCCAATATATTGGGAAAGAAGGGAGCAAGGGGGGAGGGGGCGGGGGCTAGGGTTAAGCCGGGGTGGGGGGGATGGCCTGCTGTAATGGGGAGAGCTATAGGTCCTGGCCAGAACCAGTCTGTGGTTGGCCAAAACCACGTGGCAACCGCCCCTCAACAGCCGGCCTGTCTGCGCACGTTTACACACACGCACTCTCACCCACACCCACGCACACAGGCACCCCTCTCCACACACACACACAAACAAACACACAGAGGCACCCGCCTGCACACAGGCAAACACGCACACACGCACACGCTGGCACCCGCCTGCACACGCACACGCACACGCACACGCACACACACACACACACACACACACACAGTGTTAATGGCTTAAGGAAATATAATTGCTCAGAATATACAATGTCCTGTATTGTATACAATGTATACAATGTCAATGATTTATGGATAGTGAGGGAAGGTGCCATATTGTTAACTGAGGTTCAGTCCATGACGGTGTGCATGAGGTTGTGGCCTGGATATTTTTAAGATGTCTGGCAGTATCATAAGGTATAAGATTAACTGACTGGAAATAATGTGGAGCACAGGTCAAGCAGTTCATTGTTTGATGACACTTTCATTAAATTGATGAAAGGGAAAACATATGTAGTGATGCACTACTGTATTCATTGTATCTTTTTTGCACTCACCACTTTACACACTGAACAGTTTAAATCTTAGAAAAAATAAACTGTTTTTTAAAGCTTCTTCTTTTTGTGGCTTAAAAACATAAACGATTACATTCTATTCATTCAGGGACCAGCAAACTGGCCCATAAAACATGCATGGTGTACAAAGAGCTAGACTGTCTGATCACCATAATTAAGAACCACCCCCCCCTCCCCCCACACACACACACACACACACCACACACACTCTCCTCTACGAAACATCAATCATAGACTCCCCTACCAGCATGGTGCCATCCTACACACACACACACACACACACACACACACACACACACACACACACACACACCCACACCAGAGAGCATGGCATGTGTTGTGCAGTATGTACGTGTAAACAGCCAACCACAGACACAGCACTTATATACCGCAACGTCCATTGTTACATCGGTCTATATTTATTTTTTTCCTCATCTCTCGGACCACCTCTCCCCCCTGTGACCGCCCACTCCCCTCCTTTCTGTTTTTCTTAATTGTAGTGTTCACTACGGTGAGCAGCAATCAGTCACCGGCGTACAGGGGGCTGGTTGGAGAATCGACCTGAGCTCTAATAGCTTCTGCTTTTCTCATCAGACACAACATCATTTATAAAAGGCACATTCCGGACCACCTCCCCCCAACCAAAAAGAAACAGGGGAAAGAAAAAAGCTCCGGAAATTTATACTATTTTCTCTCTCTCTCTCTCTCTCTCTCTCTCTCTCTCTCTCTCTCTCTCTCTCCTCTCTCTCTCTCTCTCTCTCTCTCTCTCTCTCTCTCTCTCTCTTAATGTGCTGCTAAGTGCTGGTAGTAAAATCAAAATCCTTGCTGGTAGGAAATGCCTCATATTAAAAAGGTAATATTAGGTAATAATAACAATAGGATAAGGGTGAATGCTTTTTATTTTTCACTTTCATACTGATGATGTTGCTTTAGTTGATCATTTAATTTATTGATATTCCAGATAACTTTATAATCGTTATTTTTGATCTTTGAGATATTAACAAGGGCTGTATGAAGACAATGTTAGCTGTTCGATTTAAATAACACGCAATAGAAAAAACATTATTATGAACATATTACAAAGCCCATAGAACTGTGTTATCCGACTGATTAGGAAATGTGGTCAATAGCTGATATAATCAAACATATCTGCATCTCCCTCCTGCATCTGTTTGTTACTAAGCTTACTAAAAAATGTTTGTTTATTACGCCACATTCATGAGGAATGATGGATTCACCCTGGACAACTTAAAGCGGCTGGCTTCTTTGAACACTCTTGGAGCGAAACATGTTCACATCAGAGTGATATCAAAAGAACCGAATGAGAAAGCAGAGCCCTTGAGATTCCAGAGTACACGGGTGAATTGGCAGGTTACCAAATATTATTTTCGCTTTTAACACATAAGACAATAGATTATTTCATGTGAGAAGCTATACTATGTGTGTACGTATCTATGTATGTATGTTGTCCTATGGTTGTTTTGTGGTTGTGTGTATGCCGTATGTAGCCTATGTTGTGAGTTGACGTATGTCTGTGTGTACGTATATTTACTCATCTTGCAAGACGTCTGCCCACCAGCAGATGGCGATCTTGCAGAAATATAAATCGTAGCATATGTATATCAAGTAATAGAGGTAGACTACGATATGCATTCTTGAGGCAAGATATTACAAGGGTTTACCATGTATATCTCAGTAATAGAAAGGTAATCAAAGACATTTTGTCAGGAAAATGTTCACCGTTTGGAATCCCATACGAATATGATCTATATTGTATTGCTATGTCATAGTCCTGCATGTATTCCTGTTGAAATGCCCCCTTTCCAAACATAAAAGTGGTTGACATTTCAATCTTTAGTTATTTGTGGTTTTCTCATCTCTATGTAGCCTACATGATATACCAAGTAAATATATTCAAACTTCTAACTATTATATAACATTGTTACAATGACATGGGGATTTAACCGAGCTTGAGATAGTTCAAAATAATGTTAAACCTTCAATAAACACTGAAGTTAATCTAATCACTCCTCAACCTTTAACAGTTCAAGTGATGCTATTGTTCATCAAGAAACAGTCCAACAGTCTCGACAAAACACACACATTGACAAAAACATGTGCAGTGTTTTTACCATTCTTTCACGGAGATGTACATTTTCTTACAATTGTTTTTTAACTCTATGAATAATAATGCTCTTTATTACACACACGCGCACACACACACACTCACACACAGTCCCCCTTTCTCCCACTAATGAGCTACAGGCTGTTATCAGTCATTACAGGAAGCCTGATTATCCCACTGGCATTCTGCACACGCTCACTGAGAACTTCCTGAAGGTGACCTTTTCGCGTTGCCATGGAGACCGCCCTTGTCTGTTATGAGGTGCTAAGCTTGTACACACAGACGGCGTGCGAGAAATTGAAAGTGAGAGTGTGAGAGAGAGAGAGAAAGCAAGAGAGAGAGAGAGAAGAATGAAAGAGAGAGGAGATGGAGAGAACAAGAGAGAGAGAGAGAGAGAGAGAGAGAGAGAGAGAGAGAGAGAGAGAGAGAGAGAGAGAGAGAGAGAGAGAGAGAGAGAGAGAGAGTGTGTGTGGTGGGGGGGGGCAGAGAGAGGGTGGGCAGTGAGAGAGAACAGAACATTTTCTTCCCAGTAGCATTAGCACACTGCATTCAGACTGCACAGAGACAAGTCAACACAGGTGACATCATGCAGCGCAGCACTTTGTGAAACACAAACAACTAAGCTTGGAAAAAAAGGATTTACATATCATTTGGATTGAACCAATCTAGATATCTAATGTTCATGACTGCATATCGGGTTTATTAAATTCATGATACTCTGGTTATTTTATTAATGTTTAACACTTAAGAATAAGGGTACATTAATTAACAATTGATTAACATTAATAAAAGCAGTAATAAGTATTAGTAGACCGATTAAAGGTGTTAGTATTACTAACCCGATTAAATAATGTATAAATTAATACGGGGGTTAACATGAAAACCATTACCTTAGTTAACATGAACCCATTAACCTAGTTAACATAAACACCATAAATGAACATAAATTATAAAATGTTTGCATTACCCTTTAGTTAATGTTAATTAACTTCATATAAGGCTTATTCCTGCGTTAACTAATTCATGGTCAATAATTTACCCTTACTCTAATGTGTTACCAGTTATTTTTGAAAGGGGCGATAATTAAAGAGATAATATACTGTACATGTGAGTATATGTTATAAGTAGGATTTAGCAATGTTATCGTATGTTCATCATCAACTGCCAGTATTTGAAGAGCCAAAAGTTCCTAGTATTAAAAAATCGTGCGACTTTTTGCATAAACTCGCAAGCAACATTTGGAGGTATCAGGAAATTATGAATATTCAGTTAATTCGGTGCATGAGAGCAAGCACGTTAAATATCAAGTTGTTAGGATTTTGCAAAAAGTAGTTTTCACACAAAGCAAAACAAATAGTAATAATAAGCTTGCAAAAAACTGCAAAAGGGACCTTCAAACTAAACGATTAACAGATATCAGAGTTCAACCAGAACAGAACGTTTTAACTTGAAGGAAAACACAACAACCCTAACCTAATAGATGTTTTGCTGCTCTTTAGCTCAACAATTCCTGGTGTTGGAAGACGGCAGGAATTCTAAAGAGAGACCACCGGAGGCTCCAGAATTAGGTTTTACAAAACGTCACATCGCCGCAACATCAGGGGGAGATAGGTCAACAGCCAGCCCCCTGGCAGTGCGTCAGAATGTAGCAGGAACCGCAAAAAACAACCTCATTGCATTTATTCCCTTTAACCTTCAAGCCAAAAAAAAGGGGAAGACCAAATTAAGAAACTGAATTGATCTTTCTCTCATTGAAACATAATGGAATGATGCGTGGTTCTAAGTTCTTGCTTGTTTATGTGCGCAAGTTTGACCCTCAGGGAAAGAGGTGGATATGATGGATGCCAACATCTTTGAAGATAATAAACAGATTTACGCCAGCTAGGAAGTAGCTGAATAAAACTAATACGCTTTTGGCGGAGAACTAATTGCTTGCTGCCTCGGTTGTGAACCATGCGTTTTAAGGTGTGTGAAATATTCCCTTTTCTTTATTTTTTAAACAAACGACTTACTCTACTTCAGCTTAAGTCAATTGAAAGCCATAGGCTATAGACACTTTGTTATTTTTTAATTTCTAGAGAACAGTACCTGCAATGTATCTTTTTGTGAAATTACAAATATGTAGGCACTACATGAAGTCATGCTGTACGGTAGATGATTATACACTTATTTTATGTAAACAAAAAGTACAAAAATAATCTAAACAAACAGGAAAACTATCAAACTACAAAATATGACACTGACAGCACCAAGACAAGAGCTTTTCCTCAGATGCTGCTTCAAAGAGCTGTTCACACTAAATAAATTGATAAACACTCTAATTTGCATTAATGATTAATGCAAAGAAACCCAGCCATGTGACGGTGGAGGAGCTTCACTCCAGTCTTTGTGTTGCTGGATGTGTTTTCCCGCTCCAAGGTTGGTCCTCCATAAGCACTGTGTGTGTGTGTGTGGGGGGGGGGGGATGACTAACAGCTGCTTACGTCATTAGCAAGCAAGCAACATCTCCCATAAAGCTGTCACAAGCAGTGAGAGTTAAACTCTGCTTGACGTCAAGAAAATAACAGGGCCCAGTAAGTCGAGAACTTAAAAGCCCCGGTCGCCCGAATCTGTCACTCACTCTCAGTTAAGGTTTGTTTTAGCGTTGTTGGCGTTTCACTGTGCAAAGGCCTATTCAAGCGATACCTAATGTTTTCCAGGCAAAACGCATGCCGAGAAACAGACCGTTACTGGATGCTATTAAGGCGGGATATCTCCAATTAGGAGAGTATTACATCTACAAAATGTTCAGTGTCTACATCCTGGTTGTTCTGACACAAAACTTATAAAATACCCTCGGGCACGATATACTATGCTGAATAAAACCACGTTGACACCCGAATGGACTTTGTAGATGTCAATCAAACTGCTGCAATGCAATCCCGGAATTAAAGACAATCCCGGAAGTAAACATAGACGTTTTTAAACAGCTTTTTATTATAGCAATAAATTATAGTGAAAAGTTGATGGAGGAGGACAAATAACAAACTTGAACCTATGACCATGAGAAGACTTTAACATCCCCCTTGAGTTTATGCTGTTGTGACTCAGCTCACAGACAAGGCCAGGCAGGCACGTATCCCAGCATGCTTTATAACAAAAGCCCTTCAAAGCAAGAGCACACATTTCGCAACAATGTGTTTTTTTTGTTTTGGTGCCACACAGGCTCCAATGGTATACTATTGAATCAAAACATTTGCAATGTCAATACATTACGCAACGACGATCGCACACTCACACACAAACACTAAAACTCACTCTACACACACACACACACACACACACACACACACACACACACACACACACACACACTTTCTTTAGCTGATCTAACTTTCCATCCACAGTCTAGAAGGTTCTGCCCTGCCCTATAGAGTCCTCCATTACGACTTCTGTTTAACGAGGGTAAAGTTACAGCTGGAGTCGGTACGGGGGGATGATTCACCCTCCGCAGGAATGGCCAGTCGGTGACTAACGCGCGTCTTCACACTGTAGACGTCAATATCAGCGCTAAAAATAGACCGTCTTGGAATGTGACTGGATGCTGCGTACTGTAGATATACAAGGTTCTCTCTCTCTCTCTCTCTCTCTCTCTCTCTCTCTCTCTCTCTCTCTCTCTCTCTCTCTCTCTCAACATCAGCCATGTTGTAGGGTCTTGTAGAGTGGTTTGTTGTAGAAATGATTGACCAGCTATTGTCTCCCTCATATCATCATTATGTATCAGGCGTAAACATTGAGCCAGTTATTTGTAATGATGAGCTAATTACATTCAAGTATCAGTAATAGGATTAGTAACTGTTCACCGCAGACTGTTTATCCAATCAGCTTCATATAAGCACACGCTCTTCTCAGATGAACCGGGCTGGAGTCAGACATGCGGCCTGTAATCAATGTATGTCTGTCTGGATGTCTGAAGGAATACATTTTATCCATTCTTAATCCAGGCATACAGGGGAACAACTCCAGTGACCAATGAAGCATATGCTGAAGAAACAGCATCTCAAAAAGCACACAGAGACATGAACAAAATCCTAACCCATCAGCAAATTTGATACTGTATACGTATGTGTGTACATACAGATAACTTTATTGATGCTGGAGGACATTTTTTCTAAGCAATATATATAATATTACTTAGTTAAAGCCAGAAAGATAAAATATGTGTATTAATGTATGTCTGTGTATTTGAATGAATTATTATGTGTGTGCATGCATCATTTGTATATATTGTAGCAGTGTAGCATGTGTATGTAGGCCTATAGAATCAGGTTGTTATTATCTCCGATTTTTTATTAACCTTTAAATGCCATTTTTTAATGAAACATTTATTTAGACTAATAATTTGCTCTTAATTTGATTACGTTGTAGGCCACACATGAAAAACCGGTCCTGGATGTTTTCATCCTAATTACCGTCACGGGAGCGCATGCGCAGTAACCAATCGGAAATGTGAATCATATCGCCCAGAGAGGAAGCAGAGGGAGGGAGGGGGAGCGAGCGAGAGAGCGACAGACAGAGAGGTGAGCCATAGTGTAGAGAGTGATGGGACCTGGCTAACGAAACAGCAGCGAGTGATCACTCTCCCAGCCGGTAATGACAGGTAGAAGAGTATTGTTTTATTGCGATCAGCATGATTCATTCGTTATATCTTACACGATTAAGTTGCGTCTCTACCTCGCATCCAAAAGAGGACATTGCATTGCTTTCTTCTTTGAATTGTAACCACTCTTCTGACGATGTCAAACTGTGGAAGTGAAATAAATAAACAGCGGAGGAAATATGGTCATGCGATTATTATGTTTAATGAGATTTTCTCTTCTGGGCGTCGATAGTCTCTTGCATATGCACTGCTTGTTTTGTGGCGTTCCTAACTGTATTAGGCCTACTTTTGCTGTGGATGACCTCTTAAAACGCACGCGTTCTGATTTGTTTCCCTTTTTCGATCGATTTGTAAAACTGTATAACCTCGATTTGTTTTTAATGTGTCGTTTTTAGAAGCGAAATGCAAAACATAGACCGTGCGTGTGTCTATTCGCGCCCCAAGGGGGTTGGGAGGACATGGGCTCTGTGTTCACGAGGCGTCACGCATGACGTCTGTGTTTTGAGGCTTTCTTCAGAGGACATTTCAGCACCATGGATAGCTCCATGTTCTAAACATGGAATATAACATCCCAACCGTCACACAAACGTGTTTTTACATGATGAATCCATCAATCTTATCCAAAAGAATTAAAGGATTAAAAGGATGGCTGATTTCAGATAACGTTTAGTTCATCGCAGCAGTGAAATAGGGTATCAAGAGATATCCTGCTGAGTAAAATGCAACAGCCTTTTGGTGATTCAATATAATACTTAAAATAGCCTACCTATGCAAATATAGATACATCTTTCTTATGACTTCTCACAAAATAGACATTCAACTACATTTAACTACTAACAAATGTCAATGTGTCAACATAATGCACAAAGGCTTTCACATTATTAGCGTAGGCCTACTGGTAGTAGGGCTTCATTGACGGAGTACAGTATAGTCCCATGGGAAAGAACCAGTTCATACAGATCACACAAGTTACTGATATACAAATGTTCTATTCTCTTGCAGTAACCAATGGCAACCGGTCAGTTATTTCTCACAACCTGAGATGAATAAGGGATGCTTCTGGCATACGCTGTTCAACCAATGTAACATCCGTATATGCTTGTAGAATGTAACAGCTATGATGCATTTAAAAAACACTTCCACACTAAGGGGTAGTGTGTAAGTGTGTGTGTGTGTTGAATATTGAATATCACTGTTGGCATTACAGACACTGCTACACTATCTTAGGGTTGAGGAGCAGTCTCTCTCTTTGACCTCTAATGTATCTTTGTATTAGCACAGACACTCTAGCAACCAACTCTGTTTCTGCAGAGTTGTGTGTGTGTGTGTGTGTGTGTGTGTGTGTGTGTGTGTGTGTGTGTGTGTGTGTGCACACGTGTCTGCCGGGGTGTATGTGTGTGTGTGTTTTAATAACAGCCGCACGCAGCTGTGGCAACCAAAGGAAATTGAGATTCACCGGGAGCAGAACTGAGAGAGCAGTAATAGGAAATGCAATGAGCTGTAAAATACCAGGATCCCGAAGGATATGGCAGAAAGTATAAAACCTTGCAACAAATCCCAAAGAATCATTGTCTGGTAAAAGCTATTTGGGTCTTTATCGAACAGCCTATACAAAGTAACTGAGGCTTAACCTTTTGTTGTTTTCAGTTCAACTTTAAACTTTTAAAGTTTTCAGTTCATTAAACATAATTGCTGCTCATCAATGCTTACATATTTGTAACTACAGATACACTCATACAATCTATACTGCGTATTCCAATCAATATTATGTTAATTATTGTGTTATGCAATGTCTTTTTTGAATATGTGGGGTCAATTTTATTGCAGATGGGTCCACACCTAAGGAGTTGTGCATCTCTGCATTCTATCTGCATGCGTTAAAACATTGTGCTCGTGGTTGTAAATTGTGGGCTTGTTCATGTGTGAATTATGCTGCTGGGGCAGAGTGTGGGAGACAGAGAGAGAGATAAATGGGCATAAGGGAGAGTGAGATGGAGAGAAGATATAAACAGAGAATATATAAATACAGATTGATCAGACGGAGACAGAGAGACATAGAAACAGAAGGAGACAGATAGAGGAAAAATATTTTGGATACATGGAAGGCAATGTGCCACAGATATTGATCCGTGTTTGGCTATATCTTCCTTAAGGTCTTTACTGTACTCTACACCAGTTAAACCTTGTGTATTTTGCTGCGTGTGTGTGCATGTGTGTGTGTGTGTGTGCAGACAGAAGGGAAGGATGACTTCTTGTCCTGAGATCTGTGGGTCGGAATATACTGAGCAAGCCCAGGCCGGTGTCAACTGCCAGCAGTACGGAGTGCGCTCATACCTACACCAGGTAGACACACACACGCACATACACGCATGTACAATCAGGCACACACGTCCATTCATGCCTTCAAGGACGTGCTCATGCAGTCATGCATGCACATTCATGCACGCACACAATGCCTGCACGCCTACAGACACTCAGATCACTTGCATAAACCAATGTGAACAGAAGACCGCTGAAGGGTGACTCATCAAATGGATTTCAGTCAGTAGAAATATTGTGTAATTCACTATTTCCATAATGGACGCACAAATCTCCATTCAAACGCATGCATCCGCCTTTGGGCACATTTACGAGGGCTTTCATAACAAGCTAACAAAGTGCTTACAGGCAGAACTATGAATCCAATCGGAGAAATAGAAAATAAAACATCCCTGGTTAGCAATGACAAACACGTGTTGAATACGGCAATGACCTAAATCACTTTCTCCTGCCCACTCCAGTTTTACGAGGAATGCACCGCCACGGTCTGGGAACGTGATGAAGATTTTCAGATTCAGAGATCGCCTAATCGGTGGAGCTCTGTTCTCTGGAAGGTGAGAGCTCGGCCTCATGTCTGCCCTGATTAAGGGGTCTCGGAAACAGCTCCTGTGCCATTTGGGATTCTGACGGTTTCAGTTTGACGCCAACAGCAATCCCAACATTCATCATGACATTTGTGAGACTAGCCTGGTTCACGTCCACTCCCTTTCTCTCTCCCTTTAGGTCTGTCTCACGTTCGGAACCCTGATCATGCTAGCAGGACTCATAGCTCTCCTGGTGGGCTATGCCACGCCGGCCCGCATCGAGGCCTTCGGGGCAGATGACCTCCTCTTTGTCGACAGGTATCGTACAGAGAACTGCCCCCCGTTTTACTCGCTCAACGCCAGATCCTGTTTGGTTTACTCGTATCTCGGGTCGTTCAGGATTCTATATTGTTGTGTGCCAACCTGAAAATAGACATGTAGGGGAACTACGAAAGCCGCAAATACGCGATGACATTACATTGATTGTACAAGGAAAGGCATTTTGGCATTCAACCAGTACAAAGCTGGAACAGTACAAGTAATTAAATTAGCTGCAGTGTAGGTAATGGCGGATACATATGCTATACAGATTAAGTGGAATTCAATATCAATTAGTGGCAAGCAACATTTGGGCAGGGGCAGGATTGTTATTTATGTCCTTACAAGCTCAGTCATCAAACATTCTCACTGTAGCTTTTACTCACCAATAGCTGAAGCTTGGCTATGCCATTTCTAACAAATAACACTCAAATAGCTCCTAAATCTTACCCACAGCACCTTGCGTATCAAGGTAGGCTGCCAGGAATAAAAATAGGCTACAATTCAAATGTATGCTACAAACAGCAATAAATATGCCTTCAAAAAAAGCCAACTATGTTATTTGAGGACATCATTTTTGGGTGCACTATTCTGGAAGAATGGGACCACAGTTTGGGTCATTTGCCATAAAGCTGTTTCCCAGCAACACCACAAACACATTCAAAACAAAACCTTGCTCATATCACACTACTACTGCCTCTATAGTAACACAGGACATGGTGAACTGTGCACACATCATGACTTCAGACCTACCCCCCTCAGACCTGTAGCTCCACTTCCTGTTAGGATACAGACCTGAAAGAGAAAACACCAGATGGACACAACAGGATCAGACCAATTAAAAAATTATAATCAACTATGTCATATGGGAAAGCATCCTTTATCCCCCCTTCCCATCTCATGAAAGGTCCTGGGAATTCAGCTCACAAAAGGAGTAGTCACTACAAGTGGAAATCCAGAACCCTTTCACCAACAGCAAATGGCCTATGTTCAACATGTCAACCACAGAAAATGTAACTTAAAAGGTGACATTTTATTACACCAGGGGTGAGTGTGATTAGCCAATACAAGGCATTTTGAAAATCTGCCTTTTCTGACATCACAAGTGGGCGTGTCCACCTAGATGTCTGCTCGATGGATCATTCTACCAGCCTACCCAGCGGTCTGTAGCAAACTCTGCTCATCTATCCGTCATACTTCTAGGTGGACAAGCCCACTAGTGATGTCATAGGGGCAGATTTCCAAAACGGCTTGTAATCAGCTAATCACACTCACACCTGGTGGTATAATATGTCACCTTTAAGCTTTTGCCTTGGCCAATGTCAGTTATGCGAATGTTTGCCCAAAAGCCATTCTTGCAGTGCACATGGCTTGCATAACGACACGTGCTGGGATAGGCAGCCACACCACCTGGTACATTATTACTAGCCCCATTTGTGACCCAGAGATCGGGTATGTTTGTAGTCAGGTGCACTAATGCATCCCCTATCTATTGCCTGTTTATTCTGCGTTTCTTAAAGAAATATTCATGCATATATTGTATGACAAAGGATAAACAACGCTTTTTAAACTGTCCAATGACGTTTTAAATATGCCATTTATTCAGACATGACTTTTGACTTTGCTCTGTGCTATAGTTGGCCATAGTTTGTGAGTTGAAGTCTTGTGGAAGATCATAGAACTACCAAGTAAATCAGATTTTTTTCCCAAACACCAAAAAACACACCAAGAAACTCCAGTAAGTAAGACACAAGTAATCTAGGACTGACCCAAATAGCTCTACAAATACATTTCCAAAACACCACAACCAAACAGAATATTCCAAGGCTACCTTTACATGATGACGGTCTGAACTGAAGACGCAAAAGTGGCGTTGCGTCTTTACTTTTTATTCCGCGTTTAGACGAGCGTTTTCGGGAGGAAATCTGCGTGCATACGGTGACGCAAAAGTGTGTGGATTTCGATTGGGTATGCATGTCAGGCGGCTAGGTGGTGCTGTGATACACTATCACACAACACCGCCTTGTCTGACTGCATGCGTAGAATCTTCCTTCTTCTCTTATCTGCGCCGCGAAAACCAAAACATAATTACAGATCCTTCTCTGTTCAGTAATACTATCTGTACATATCCTTTACATTCCGTGGGAAGACTCCTGTAAGTTTATTAGAGCTGCCAGACGGTCCGACGCATGGAAATAATCCAACATGTTTGTTTATTTCCCTGTACTGTCGCTGTTTGTGACGTAAATGCGTACGCGACGTGAGTAGATCTGAGCATAATTTTGCGTCTTGGCAGTAGACGGGAACGCTACGGCGGAGCGTATTCAAGGTTTCCACTCTGGAGGGTGGTTTCAGATTTTTGCGTTTTTAAGCCCCAAAATCGCTGTCACAGTCTAAACGAAAGGCACATCCGATAAAACATTCTGTTGTTTTTACCCGCAAGTGTCCTCGTGCAAACGCGGCCCAAGACTCCCAACAGTGGCATTCAAGTCCTTTGTTCTCAAATTGAACAACAATAAAATGCAATTAAATTTGAACAGCCAAACAAACATTATCCTAGACAAGACTTCATATAAGCATACATAATCATACAAACAAATCAGGACAAAAATACTAAACAATACAGAAATTTGACATACCGTCACGGGAGCGCATGCGCAATCTTTGACAAAACATCCATCCATTGCCTTACAGGAATAGTGCATCGTGACATTACCTACTCTTCAATAGCTCCAGACATCTTTGCAGAAAGTGCATATTGAGGTTGAGTGTTTGGTGTTGAGAGACCTTGCAGGTGTGTGATCAGCTTTAATGACTATCAGTGAACGAGTTTGTGGTTGGCATATGTTAACTTACGTACATATACCATCAACAACCCTGGGTTATATATGGTCATATTTAGTATATATAAAGTATTACATATAAAGTACACAACACAATCATAAATGTTGTATTGTGAGACGCTCAAAAAGATATTGATATTCCAATCAAAACTATGGATTTCTTTCTTTTTCTTTCTTTTCTACTCCCCCAGTCATGCAGTGAGTTTCAACAGGGCTCTGGATGTTTGCAAGCTGACTGGAGCTGTGCTGTTCTGCGTGGGGGGAACGTCCATGGCCGTCGGGTTCCTGCTGTCTGCGTTCGCCAAGAGCTACTCCAAAGAAGAGCTGTACCTCCAGCACAAGTTTAAAGAGAGGCTGGGGACTGTTGGTAAGCTAGCAAGCATTCGATTTGGTTGTTGTTGGCGTTTTCGGTTGTTTGTTGCAGCGTTGCTTCACTCATGCTAGGTTCAGGATACTAATGCAATGCAGGGATCGTTGTGATGTATACAGTTCTGCTAAACGTGTTCCTTAATTCTTTGTGCAGGATTACATGCATGATTCTTCATTGACATGATAAAGAAGAAAGAACATGGATTATTATACATCGTTCATATGCCTCATAGCATAATTGCCATATTTTAAGGTTCATCTTGTATTGCGGGTCAAAAATGCCTGAGTCAAATAGATGACTTGGGCAGATAGTTATTATGGAATGTGAAACCCACTCTGATTGGCTAAGGTTATGAACCAATGAGGCACTGGGAATCAGCCGCATTAGGAGAGTAGAGTCAGGTAAGATATCACAATTTGGCCAAAATATGACTTATGCTTGAGGATAACGACATTTAAAACATGAAAACATTTTCTCACAAACAGTAAATGAAATCCGGTTTGATTCAAGCATTTGTGAACAACAAAGTAAGGAACGTTCCGTGAACCCTCCGATTATTTCTCTGGCTAATGCCGCTGTGTGTTTTCCTCCTTGTTGCCATGACAGGTAATCCCATCACAAGATCTCCAACCCCTGGGGACGGCAAGGTTCCGGTCACTCTGTCTAAGGTTCAGAACATCCAGCCGCTGAGCAGGAAATCGGACACCTGACAGCTGCCCAAATGAAGTGATAACATCAAGGAAGGAAGAAAGATAGATATATAGATACATAGATATATATTGGTGTGTGTGCGAGTGTGTGTGTGTGCGCGCGTACGTTTGAGTTCATTTTTGTGGCTTTTCGAAAGGTCAGCTTACATCAGCGTGTGCTGCTGATCTTTCCTGGGTCCATGAAAGGTTTAAGGAGGGCTCAATGAATAACTACTGAGAACAGCGGTGGAATTATTCAAGCAGGCAGGCAGACAGCGCAAAATATCCCATACATCCATCTTCAGAAGTAGCTGAGCCGCCATGGGGCCCTGTTTTCCTGTTCAAACCCCTAGTTGGGATTACAGACACGCACTCTGACCCAGACGATCCTATCTCTGATAGGACAACTGCTGACGACGGCCGCTGGAATCAAAATAAGACTTGAACAAACAGCAAACAAACAATCTGTTTGATGTGAGTTTGTAGACGTGTTAGTGTGCGTGTGTGCTTGTGCGTGTGTGTGTGTGTGTGTGTGTGTGCGCGCGTGTGTACACAACTGCTTTTAATGGACACATTCCCATAGCATACATACCCAAAGTGGGGGGGCCATTCATTATTGATTCCTCAAAAGCCGACCAAACTCGGACCAGAATAGTGAGAGCAGACTTGACCTAATAGGAAGGGCACATGTCTCACTGACATTTTTATCCGGTCCACTAAAGGCCTTGGGCCCTGTCTCTGTCAGGGGATGATCAATAAACCAGATGAGACAGACAGGCATTGAAAAGGTGAACAAACGGGGGGCCGGGATGCGGCGGTGGGCCGATAGAGTCGTGTCCGTCAGTCCGCATCGCTGCCAACGAGAGCTTAGCAGAGACATAGTAGATAGAGAGCACGAGGTGATACAACAATTAGCATTGTTTCCCTCAGCTAGGATTTCAAGATTTTAAAGCAGAAGCACTTCCACATAGACACACACGAACACACAAAGATAAAGATACACACATCCCCCACCTTTCAAAATGTTCAACTTTCCTCCACTACTAAATATTCATGCACAGGTGCACGCCTCATCCCCCCACACCCACACATTCCACCCACCCTTCTCCTCACATTACATATTAATTTGAGATCTCACAGAAAGGCAGGACACACACACACACACACGCAAGGATGCAGCAGCAGCATCCACAGCCATGAGAGCCATGTCAATGGAGATAAAGGGTTGCATAATAGATCGGTGAGAAGCAGAGTCGCCCCAGCATCGCTGCTGCTGTCCACCACACCGACCATGATAACCATGACGGCATGATGGATTCATAAGTCACGGACACGCTAGGCTGGGGCGCACACACGAGCACTCCCATCATGAACCCGTTTTGAATTGAATTACAGAGGCGGTGTGATTGTCATGGACGGTGGCTCGGAGGCTGACGCCATGGTAACATCAGTCATGTAGTTGTTGTATCAATGTCTTGCTTAACATTTATTTTTTTATGCATTCTATTTTTCGTTTATTTTTATGTTCCATCTGTACTTATTGTTATGCAAGATGCGTTTCGGTTAACAAATAGAAAGATTTGGGAGTGTAAGCGAAAACACGGCACTTTAAGAAGAACATTTACGGATCAGGTTCACAGTTAGACGTCGACTGGGTTGGGTTGGACTGGGTTGAGTCATTGTGTTTCTTGTTAAGGGGTTTCAAAACAGGGTGCCATTCATGCAGTCGGCTTAATACACCTATGAACACGAACACCGCGGGCAAACAAACAAACTGTAAGATGACCTTTTGACCTTGTCCCACTAGCCAACACCTTCTGTTACAGTGGTACGGTGATATCTTTCTCCTTTGAATTACTTTGAACCATAGCTGCGAGACTGCCATCGGACTAAATTGGTGTGTGTGTGATATTACATCTATAGATGACTATATGGACATAACTAAATAGGACAACACCATTTAAGCTGCAAAATAAGAAGACATACACAGGACATTATGGGCAGGACAGAATTCCTTGAAAAGAGTCTGAACGATCAGTTCATGGTCAGTAAATGTGTTGACTCGTAGTAACATGTCATGTAAAATGAAGAGTTTCAGTTTCCTTGTCATATAAGTTACAATCTATATTTTTTTGCTCTTTACTCCTCGACTCAGTAGTTAATGTTAAACACTTGAAGACTCGTCTGATATAATTGTTAGGCTGTGATTCTCATCGTTTAAGCCAATGACTGTAGGAATACAGGAATAATTAACTATGTGTGAGACCTGTCTTGAAGACATGGTTAATGCAATGCAGAGATGTTGAAGAAACTTGTCAAATTAAAGTTTTGAAATCACAATGGCTGCCCAGAGCTGCTTTTGTTCATCAATTGTAATCTTGGATCATCGCCCATGTGTGTATCAAATGACCTCAAGGTACATTCAGCAATGCCTCGCCAAGATACTTTTGGATTGAGTACAACAACTGTGCCAAGTGGGGAAAAGCTTGGAGCCATTTGACAACAATACAATGTATTCTTCTTAAAATGGCTATCTTGAAAAGGAACAGACATAGCATATACATATTTGATTCTGCAAAATAAAACCGAATTTCAGCAGGCCTACATGGAAATATATGTTCTGTTATATTTGTTCAACGAAAATGTCAGAAAAAAATATTTAAAGCTACTCTAAAATGAAAGAGATATCATGATTAAGTGATCAAATTAGATAATGGTCAAAACTGAAGTCTTGTGTATCACCACAGATCCTCCACCTCCAAAAAAACAACATATTCTCGATTTCGAAACAATGTAATTAAATTTTATGTATTGTTTATACATTTATTTAAAATGTCCAAAATATGAAACCATTTGAAGATGCCTCAAAGATAGAAGGCAGCTTCTCATCTTTGTTCTCTCTGTGTTCAGTTGCATGTATGCTTTGTGCACATGTGCTTTGGGCCAATGTGCACATAGAGTACAATGTGAACTGAACAAAAAAGTGCAGGCATGAACCCCCTAAACCCTTGAATGCGGTTGTCTCCTGTTGAGCGCTGAAACACCAACGAAACGTTAGAACATAACATAACAGTCTGCACAGCCAGTAACTGCAGTTGGATGTGCAATTTGTAGTTGGATCACAGATGCACATGCACACGCACACCCATACACACACACACACACACACACACACACACGCACACACACACACACACACGCACACACACACAGACACACACACACACCCATGCCTAAAGCACTCCTTGTGAGGATGGATGAGGCTTCCAGAAATAGAACCTTATGGATCATTAAGTTTACTGGTGGAATTGTATGACTCACACACATCAGACTGGCGTCTCTTCCAAACACACACTCACACACGCTCACTGTCTCTGTCTGACTCTGACTCTCTCTCTCTCTCTCTCTCTCTCTCTCTCTCTCGCTCTCTCTCTCTCTCTCTCTCTCTCTCTCTCTCTCTCTCTCTCTCTCCTTTCCACCCTTAATTGTTCTGCCACTGAGTTGCTATGATGGACACAAAGCACATCACTGGCTGGATCCAGATTCAATCCGATTGGCTGCAGCAGTCATAGAAACTGATTTGGTTAAGAGACGCTGTCTTCCGGTTGGTCGGCAGGTGGGGTGGGGTGGGGTAGGTGCATGAGGAGCAGGGTTCTGTAAACCCAACCAGGGTTGGGCTAATGGTTAGGGCCTCCATAGTGTCATGTGTTTCATTTAAACTCCAAATTGCTGTTGATTTCAGGAAATACCTATCCTGACATCGCCAGAACAAATTAGAAAATGCCTATTAGCCTGGAAGCCTTTCCAAGTTCGTTTTAGATTTCCAAGTGTGTTATCAATCGGCGAAAATAAATGGTGTAATTTGATAGACCTACAACCAATCAGAGCAAGGAGACTTGTGACACATCAGCTGCAGCCATCTTGGTCGTTGATGAAAACGCCTCAATGGCACTCCCATTGGGCGCTTCTCTACAGTCATCTTATTAAACCCACCCCCTACTAGATAAAGGTTGTGAGGGGAGGGGAGGGGCAGACTCATATTCCAAAGCAAACTAAACAAGAGCTCTCAGGTACGTCTCGTTCCCAGACTAGGAAATCACATTTTAGAAGTCAAGGTCAACATACAGAACTCCTCTTGGGTTTGAGGAAGCTTGACATTCTTTGAACGACACCAAATGAGAAATGCTGATGCTGCCGCGTCATTGGTTGTGGAAAATGGAGCCAGTACCTTCAATTAATTGGTCTGTAACCATACAGACTGGCTTCATAAAAGGGTCACCTCGCCTTCATATTATTAATAGATTCTCCTTGTTAATGTATGTCATGTCATACAAATTATTGCCTACTCAAACATGAAAGACAAAACGACACAGGTTATATTTAGTTCCTTTATTTTTTACTTTAAAAATCATCTGTTTGTTGGAAGGTCTTATAGAAGAGTGTATTATTATATAGCAGAGAAAGTAGAGATGGTATTTTAACTGTCTAATACTCTTATTGTCTTCTTCATCTTTTTTAATTATTTGAACATACAGTTGCACATAGCTTATTGTACTCACTTACCCCCTTTTGATAAAATATTGCCGCCCAGCACTCTGCAATAGCACAAAATAACATATAGAGAGAACAAATTAAATACAATATAAAATATGGCAACAAGTGCCGATATTATGCTTCCAGACAATGTGAACATAAAATCCAAAGAAAGACAAGAAAAAAGGAGCAAGAATAACAATGTTGACATTAATTGAGAAAACTAATTAGGGAAAACTCAACACGAAATGATAGAAGTTATTAAGTAAATAAATATAAAATGGTCCCAGAAAGTACATTTAAAACGATGCCTTTTAATTACGTGTGTGCAGATTTTCTCTCAGTTGAGTAATTAAACATTTCAGCAAACCCACAATCTTTCGGCAGGGTATCAAATGCAAACCTTCAGGGAGGAATTACAAAACAAACAAACGAACAAATGACCATCACAGCATAGGCAACAAGGATGTTACCCCATCGACTGGAAGCACTATTACAAAAAAGAATGCATACATTCAATACGTTCTTCTGAAAATAAACACATTATCATTATCAATGTAATTGATGTTTCTCTTCATCCATGCCTATGGCTACAACACTCACAAACACCATCACAAACTGACACAATAATACAGATTATAACATGAGAATCAATATTATAACATAAAAAGCTTTGGTCTATAGTGGAAATGAACATTTTGGTGGTACCTTTCATGGCATTCCAGTGGTTGAATTAAGAAAGACACAAGACAGGTATTCAAATAAATGTATTTAAAATACACATATTTTGGCAATCATCCTATAATCAATTCACATTATATTCAATTAATCTTCACTTTTATCGAGGGGGAAGGGGGAACAATTCATTCCTGAAAGAGTGCATTGTGGGAAAATATGTGAAGGATATAACTGGTATTACCAGACGCCCCACTTGTACTGGTAAGAGCCTAATTTCTTGCTTTTTCATTGGACTTTTGTTCCAAAAAGCCAATTGCATGGCTTTTTGATACGTTCCATTTTTTCCAAACCAAAAACACCATCTAGTGAAGTACCTCATAAACGAGCCCTCCTTGACTATACTCCATTGACTGAAAACCTTGGTGCTGTGCAGCTACCGCAAGTATTTTGTATTCTTCAAACTTCTACCCTTCAGCTGTTATTTCTAGTTGACCGTCTGCTCCTCTCGGCTCTCCTCCTCTCCCTCTGCGTCCCGCGTTTCTGCCGCTGAAGCCGGGGCTGAATCGACCCTCTTACTGTTTGGACAGGCTTGCCTCCTCTCTCCCTTTCCCCTCCCCGTCAGTTGAAGTATCACCCTTCTCCTCCTCCACCTCCCTCTCCTCCTCCTTCTCCTCCCCCTTCGCCTCCTGCTTCTCCCCCTCATCGGCCTCTCCATTCTCTTTGGCGTCTGTGGAGGGGGCTGGATCGCCCTCCCCCCCCCCTGCCTTATCCTCCCTCTCCTCTTTGTTCTCTCCTCTTGACCCCTCTGTGGCCTCCTCGTCCGATTTGGTCTCATCCTCTTCCTGGTTACTGTTGCTAACGCCGTTGCCTTTGCTGTTGCTGCTGTTGCTATCTGGCCTGGCCCCGGTTTCCTCTCCTGCCTCCACGTCATTCTCTCCTTCTCCTACCGCTCCTGCTCCCTGTTCCTCTTTTGTCTCCTCTACGTCATCGGTCAAGTCTCCACTGGCCTTATCAGTGGCATCAGCGCCTTGCTCCTCCTCTTTCACCTCCTCCTCCTCCTCTTTTACCTCCTCTTTCACCTCCTCTTTCACCTCCTCTTTCACCTCCTCCTTCTCCTCCTCTCCTCCATTCTCTGCCACCACCTCTTGCTGTGCTGTCCCTGCGTTGGTACGGCTGTCTTCTTCACCTCGGTCTGATTTGGCCTTTTCAGCAGAAGAAGGAGTTTTCTCCCTGCTGCCAGCTGCCTAGAAAACAATTATAATGTCCTGAGTTGAATCGTCCTTGATATGGCACAATAATCACAAAAGAGGTCCACAAAGCACTTTGTAAATCCCAAACGAAGAAAGTTCAAGGTGGTATTAATGCCGGACCGGGCGACATGTATTTTCTGTGGACTTCACGGTAAGCCGCGGGCCCTGTTTATCAGGTGTTACATAGAGCTTTGTTTATGACCTCAGGGCAGTACTGATATGAATCAATAGCATGTGGCGGTCATGGCAGTGAGCGTGGTCTAAAGGGATACGTGTGTGTTAAAGGAGATGTTCGCCTCTACCTCTTCTCCATGCGGGGCTGGCTGGTCCCCATCGTCAACCTTTGACCCTGTGTCATCTGGGAAGAGAACAGAGGGTTTGCTTTTAGAAAATCATGGCGTATCCCCTTATTTATTTCTTTATTTCTTCTTTCTTTTCCTCACCTATATCAGACGTAAGCACACAAAAAAAAAGAAACGAAAAAGACAATCTTTATTCTGTCACATACAAAGGATTTAGTGTTGCTGAAAGATTCCTGTGACACAGAGGTGACAAAAATAAATTGCTCTGAGTGAATGGCTAAGCTATTGCAGAGAGCCGATAGCATGTCCTAAACAGCCAGGCGGGGAAATGTTTCAGTGAAAGGTGTTCACAGATAGCGGCACAGCGTTAGGGAATTGATTGTATTTGAGATTTAGCAGGCTCAAGCTAGCCAAAATCACATGGAAGTATGAGCCGAGGTTGAAGTGAAATAAGTTATTCTTGGGTGTTTGCCTGGATTATTTTCTATATGTATTGGCTTTTTTCCCCCGCGATATATTCAGACTTGTCTGCCTCTTTGAAAAGCACTGTAAATCATCCTACTAGATGTTACCCGAGTTGAACTCATATATATATATATTACATTGTGAAAATCCTGATTAATTTGGCAACTGCATTAAATGCAAATGAAAAATAACAGTCATTATAAGATAAACAACTTGAATGGAAGATTTTGATTACAAAATACAATCATTTAATAGCATATGGTGCTATTATGTATGCTTCTTGTAAAAATAATTATAATCTGCTGTGTTGAGAACATAGATTTCGACGTGGGTGTTGAACAACACGCAGCAACAGTACCACCTGGTGGATATAAGAGGTATGCCATATTTAATACAAGTAAACAACCTGCCGAGACAATGAATGAACAGGGGGGGCACTGGAAGTCGCATTTGCAATCATATAAGTGCATTAGAAAAAACTAAATAAACACATCATGCGATGGATGTCAACTGTGAAGGGCATATAATGGCATATTACTTAAATGTGTATCGTTAGGTTTGTTATTGAGATAATGTTTCCAGCAATGACTCCAGCACTGTAATAAACCACATATTAATCAGTATCAACCTCCCCATCATCCTCATTATCACTACTGGTATGATGACCATATAACTATGTACAGCAATAGACTTACTTATACTTATGTTTACATCATTAGTGCCCAGACATATTTTGAAAGACTGCATTGCATTGGACTTGGGTGATCATGACCTTCGACTATTAAAGTTATGACTGCTATTAGACCAACCATATTTTGCCCTCTCAGACAGATTAAAATCTCCTCCCCTCTGGGTGTCCTATGCTGGTCCTTTATTAATGCACTTTGCATCTCTGCAGTAGAGTATTGTATACATGTAGATTAAATAGAGATAGATTATAAACACAGTCCAGTTCATCTTAAAGATTTGTAACGGAAAATAAATACGAACACACATAAATAAATTATAAATACAACTATTTTCAGAGAGATAATGATGATTAGGCAATTATAAATTCATTTCCCATTTTTCTCCAGACCCGGAATCCTTGTTTCCTGTCAACCCTTTTACAAGCGGATTCACGTGACACGCCAGTTAATTCATGCAGATCTAACAACACCATTGTGGACTACAGCACCGCGTCCAAGCACAACCACGCCTCACAGAAGGCCGGCGCTTTTACCAAGGACCATCTTCAGGGGGGGGTCAGGATGAGCACTACCTCGGTTTGACGTTGTGGTTTAAGCGTCAAGAAACCCTCATGAAAACAAGAAGCAATCAAGGAGGCAAAACAGGTTTTGTCTCGGTGCAAAATTAATTGCAGGTCTTTTTTCGTGCTTCTCCGAACCAAAGTGAATGCCAGGGCCAGAGTAATTAACTCCTAGCGTTGTGGTAACACAACACAATGCTCTAATAAACAACACAATTACATGCTTGTTATTTTTCCTTATTAAACAATGCAAAACAGACTCCTCTTATCAAACGTGTCAGAAGTGGGCAAGGAAATGTTTAAAAAACTGTAATCACCCCGTTTTAATGCAAGCTTCTTATCCTCAGCGTATGAACAAAGAAACACAGACTGCTCAGTCGCAGATTAGACGAGTTTAAGGGGACATTTTTAATGCATTTTTAAATGCGAAACTTGATTGAAGTTTTGCTGGTAGCAGAGATGAAACGTTGCGGTAATCGTAATTGACTTCTTAAAGGATATTTTATGGAAATGGAGCGCATTCATTAATGTGGAGGGAGCCAAGTGATTGAGTGTAGGCAGTAAGCAGCAGAGAGGAAACTAGCACTCTAAACATCTTTAATGTGATTTGAGGCTGTGCCACTGCCTCCTGAAAAAAGTTAAATCAAATTAAGACAAATATTTACAACAGTCTCGCCTTTCTCTCCGTGTGTGTGTCTCTCTGTGTGTCTGTGTGTGTCCGTGTGTGTTTGTCCGTGTGTGTGTGTCCGTGTGTGTGTGTGTGCGTGTGTGTGTGTGTGTGTGTGTGTGTGTGTGTGTGTGTGTGTGAAAAGCCCCCCCCCCACACACACACACACACACACACACACACAAAAGCAATTTCAAGTGTTCAGAGTGCAAGTAGTTTACCTTGAATTTGGAACACAGCCCAATGTCAACTGCTTTTGCAGATTCGGTTTCTTTTGTGTTCATTGAAGACATTTTTCATTTAGCAATTTGTAAGTTTGACACACGATTAAGTAAAACAAATAGGACATGTTTGAGTGGCACTTTGGAGATTATATTCATTGTTTTTTTTATCTTCGGTAGTTCTTTCATTTGTTTTCCCCAAGGAGGCATCTACAACACTTAATGATTTCACTATAACCATGACTGATGAAATCCTCTGGATGGTTCAAAAAGCATTGATCGCTTCCTTGATTGTATTTAAAAAGAAAAAAGAAGAAATTTGCCATAACTCCGGCATGCTTTCAAAGATTGAACGGTTGACAATGAATACATCGAACTTAGAGTGAAATGAGTGTGGAGGTTCTTTGGTGAAATGCACTGAATCCCGGTCAACTTCCATTATGTCTATTTATCATTCCTCCCTCCCAAGTTCCCTTAGCCTGGAGACCCTCCTGATCACATGACCTCACGTTCAGTTGTTTACTCAAAAATGTTGATAATTTACAATTTAATAGGGGCCAATCAGGGACTGTTTTGCAGTTGATGACATAGCCGGGCAAATCAGGGACCTCGTCATAGTAAATGAAGTGAAATAAATAACTGTTTTGCTGCTGGCAAAACAATAATGGCGCCCCCTGAATCAACCAGCGCTAACATTAACATTACTAGAGTAAACACCGCCATAAGTGAGGTTATTGCAGTAATCGTCCAAATAACAACTCTTAGATAAGATCAAGAGTATGAACCTAGCAGAGTTGCATATCGGAAAATACATTTTTGCCATGCTTCTTTATTCTGTGCATCCACTGAATAAAGTACCATGATGTCATTTTTGGTTACGCTGATTGGCTGAAGGAGTGTGTCTGTCAAGGCAAGTCGTCCCGCCCAGTGTGACCGCCGTGGGCGGCAGCAGCTCCAGACTGGTCCACGCAGCGTAACGGAATGTGGGGTCAGTCGTTCAGTGTGGTCTCCAGGCTAAAGTTCCCTTTGATCTTCTGAAAAAAAACAACTCTACATTTCTACGAGTGAACGTGATAGTGCAATATGGACAGCAATCCAACAACAGTTTAAATGTTTACCACTTACACAGTGTATGACACCATGCAAGCATTTGCTTTGGTGTATTCAGTGTTTAAGATATTGGCATGCTGTACATTCTCGGGAGAATTTTTATGGGAGAAGGACACAAAAAAACGTCCAACTTCGTTCAATCCGAGGCTATTCTTACACACGCACAAGGCCATGGTAACACACCGTCACCCGCTTCACAACATAACTGTTGCTCATCACTGCAACAAAAAAAGACCTCATGGGTGTTTCGGCTTAGCAACGCTTGGTTACACCCCCCGCCCATATCCCATCCCAAGCTGGTTGAAGCCAACACAACATATGGCCGCATGGCGCCATTAAGTGTCACCACTGCGCCACCGAGCTCCACAGCTCTGCAGTCACAGCTCAGCCTCAGCTACTTTACTCTTAGACACAACTAAAGCGATCCCGCCCTCACTTCAGTGCGGTCGAGTTCTGTTGATAGCATCTGATTCTGTCCTCGGACAATGAAAAACCTCTCATGGAAAACCGAATCTTGGATCCGGACATCTGACATGTTTTAGCTGGAATTTCTGTAACTTTTGTCACAGAGAAATTCTACCAATGAGAAACCGGTTTGCGCAAAGGGATGAAGGTTCCAGAAGGCAATTTTGATATTTAAATTCCTTTTAAACAGTTTACTAGTGCTGGCTGAGATTGTGTTAGCCAATTACGCACTTACAGATCCCTGCCTCCAGCCACATGATTTGTAGAAACAAATATGAAGAAAAATAAAGTGAAATGCTCTGTTCACCTAGATTTGAGCTTGTCTGCCTCAGACTCTGGATACACACATCCACACACACAACCACACACACAAGGACACAGACACAAAAACACATAAACACACACATACACACCTCTCTCTCTCCCTATATGTCACACTCTCCAACCAGAATGCGGGACGTTCTGCTAGGTATTGATAATAACGCAGTGGGATTCATAGCTAATGAGCGTATGGCAACGATAGCGATGTTCACTACTTAAATGACTCCATTCTCCGTCATTCACACTGGCTTATACAAACTACAGCTATGCATGCCAAAACAATTACGATTAATTCTGTAAAACCTCTATTTCTTTTCCCCTCTAGCCAAACTGCTCTTGGGTTGCTGAAGTCCTTCCAAAACAATTATAATTAACATTGTGAGAAATTAAATGTCCACAAAGACTTGAGGGAAAATAAGACCATGTAGAAAAGTGATGGGTACTTTCTTTTTCACTCTTTGTTTGTCTTGAATGTTACGATAAGAAAATAATAGTGTGCCCTTGTGTGTGTGTGTGTGTGTTTGTTTGTGTGTTTATGTTTGTATTTGTTTTTGTGTTTGCCTATTATTACTTTGTTTGTATTTTCAGTGTCTTGGATTTTGGAATATCATTGAACTAGTTTCATGTTGTATAACACACCCACACACACAGGCACCAACACAGAGACACAAATTCACAAGCAGGCACACAAAAAAAATGGAGACATTGTTGCTCACCAACCACACACTAGGCGCGCAGAATCACATACACACACACACACACACACACACACACACACACACACACAGCTATCAGACAACAATGCGTGAAATCACAAGACAAGACTACACAAAGAACCATTTCAAGTATTCCTAGTACATTGAATTTGTATTCCAATGCCAACCAACTGCTTCAACAGATATGTACTTTGTGTTCATAGTAGATTGTTCCTTCCAGAGAAAATTTATAAGTGAAAACAGGAACTCTTGAAATTTGTATTCTTGGCACATTTCCTTATTTTTCATAATGGTGCGCTGATGTTGAGATTTTTTTTGTCTCTCTTAGTGAAGAGGAGCAGATGGCTCTTATATCAAATAGTTGCATATTTTTCTGAAAAAAATAAAGAATGACCCAAAGAATGGCCTTCTTGTGTCTGATGGCCATCAGACACGAGTACAATCTTAAGTCAATTGGTGGTCGGTTATACAACCTCAAACACCCAACAAACACCCAACCGTATCAATGCCAAAGCTCTTAATGACACTCTCCTCTCATAAGCAGACCCTCCACACACCTCTCCCCCTCAAGCCTCGCACTCAAAAAACACGGCAATTCTCGCTCTGAAAATGGCCGACGTTCCGTTCTCTAACAGACGCTATTTGCGTTGCCCATTCGTTTCCGTGTCTCTCCATTTCTGTGTCAACACACTCTGTGCTGCTTAGATGTATACTATCGCAGTCTCTTCAGGCATCGCGTGTGTGAAGCTCAACTCCTAAATCCACGGCGGAGCGGGTTATATTAGAGTTGGCAGACATCGGGAGAGGAGAGAAAAGAGTGTGTCACTGAAAGTGTCTCACGGAACACTTACCCTTTTGAGTGTGTATGCCTGTGTGTGTGTGTGTGTGTGTGTGTGTGTGTGTGTGTGTGTGCGTGCGTGCGTCACAGCTAGGCCCTGGCGCAAGAGTTGTATGTGATGTCTGAAACACTTGTTACGCGATTAATCTGCCAGATTAGTATATCTCGCTGCTCTTAAATCCGCTAATCCGGCATCAAAGAATCATATATAGGGTGTGAGTGTGTGTGCGTGTGTTTGTGTTGAACTCTTACTGAGCCGCAGAGAGGAGAATAAAAAAGACAGAGAGGAAAGAGGAGAGGATGGGGAAGGACAGAGAGGTGACACGCAGTCACACACACACACACACACACACACACACACACACACACACACACACACACACACACACACAAACACACACACACACAAAACATAAACCATGATTATACAAGCACACACCTAACAAACAGGCATTTTGTGATGTTTTCCATTGTTTACTTTTGCCCAAAAATGGAGTGTCTTCTGTTTCCTGCCTCCAGTAAGCCTCCCAACAAAAGACAGACATCCGTTCTGAGACACATCCTCCTTCCCCATGAGTCTGCTCCCTGGCCAACACAGTCTATTATATCAGACTAAATACTCCCGACACTAGGCCTAACTACAAGTGCACACACACGCATAGACTCAACAGGACAGAGACGTCCAGCCAAGCAAGACAGCCTGAGTTGGGGGATATGTTCTGTAGCCATGGGATACCCGGGCCCCCCCTTGCCCTGGGGTCATGAAACCTAGTCAACCTTGCGGACGTCCTCATCATGGAACAGCTATTGATGTGGGGATCAGAGTTGCAACAGGAGTTGCCGTGGTGCAAAGTGCATGTGGCTTTGAGAGGCCATCAAACTACTCAAGGATGGGCTCCGCAATGAGTGTGGCCTTGGCTGGGTAGCAATTGATTTCCACCTATGGCTCCTTACGTTGTATGAGAAACTCCTGCCAATCGGATTAAATAACTAAGTGGTGCTCTTGCTTTTCTCACTCGCTGAAAATGGGTTTAAAAAGAGGGCATCTTTCGCTTTGTGAAAAACCTTCCTCGAAAAACTGTTGTTCTTTAATCATGCATTTCTGTATTCGGCATTCAGGATTCTACCACATTATTCTCAACGACACACTCACCAAAACACACACACAAAGTCAACAATCACTATTCTACACGTTTGTATTCCTGTCGTAATTGCTGTCTTTCACTCTTTAAAGATCAAATAGGATAGCCGATCAATAGAAAATAGATTAGTAGACAAAAGGAGGCGCACTTTGCAAACATGTTATTAGGCGTGAATGCATGTGAATAGTAACACCGTAATATGGATCGGCTCTCAGGGAAAGGGACAACTATTCGCAGACAAACATCCGTGTCTCTCTCCTCTCCCATTAGCCTCCACTCCTCTCCGTGGCTGTTCAGACACGGTTCGATAGCGACCCAGCTCTCTCTTATGTGACGTCCCAATGATGTCCTTCCTCCGCTCGCCTCGTCTGCGTCCGTGCTCTGTCTCGTTGAATGTGTTCCTGAATGAACGTTCTCGCCCTCTCGTCTCTCCTGTTCCACCGCCTCTCTGCCGAACTCCTCCACACCTCGTGGACCTCTCCTCCTCTCCTTCTGTTGGACCCTTATTGTACTCTCCCTTCATGGAATGAGGTGCGCGCGCGTGTGTGTGTGTGTGTGTGTGTGTGTGTGTGTGTGTGTGTGCGTGTGTATTTGTGTGTGTGTGTGTGTTTTTGTGTTATTGTAGCCACCCTTCATGGAATGATGTGTGTGTCTGTGTCTTTGTCTGTGTGTGTGTGTGTGTGTGTGTGTGTGTGTGTGTGTGTGTGTGTGTGTGTGTGTGTGTGTGTGTGTGTGTGATCAGGTCATATCCTTTTTCCTGGATTGTATCAGGTCTCCTGTGCCTCATGCTGTCGGCCATCGCAGTGTTGTTCACGTTAAAAAATAACATCGTAACTTCGCTGGAATGAGAGAAATGTGTGATGAGAGAAGAGTTTTTGTGTGAGAACGTGACCACTGGTTCAAGGCGCCGGATAGAAAGAACAGCCACTGTTGTATAAAGGCAGATAGAGAGACACACACACATGCACAAACACACACACACACAAACACACGCACACACACACCCACACACACACACACACAGACACACACACAACCACACACACACAATCATACATTCACAAAAACAAGAGAATCTGCCCTGTCTCAACTCATCTCTGCTACAGGACAGACATGGAATATCAATGAGGTCATTGTATCTAGTTCTCTCCCAACCCACCCCTCTGCCTTCCATCTCTCGCTCACTGTCCTTACATTCATCTTGAGCTCTCTCTCTGTCTTCGCCCCTTAAACCTAACACCCTAAATCTTCCACCTGTCCGTTCGTCTGTTGCACTGTTTGATCATATTCTCTCTCTCTCTCTCTCTCTCTCTCTCTCTCTCTCTCTCTCTCTCTCTCTCTCTCCCTCTCTCTCTCTCGCTCTCTTTCCCTCCTTCTTGTTATTTTTCCATTCAGCACCATCCTTCAAAACACAATTGCTGTGATCCTGTCACCTTCACAGACGTCCATGCAACTTTTATTCCAATCTTTCAACACCCCACAACTGTCAGGACTATCCTTGGCCACAGATATTTAAAACCATTTTTTTGGCCCTTAATAACACACCAAGGGGATAGTATCACGTAAAACCCTACGTTCTACAGAGACATAGCTTTACAGAGAGGAAATTACATCCATTTCGTGTGGAATCTCGCAAGTGAGCGAAGAGGAAGTGGGAAAAAGCAAACAATTGCAATCTGTTGAACAATCCCTCGGAAATGCAGCCCTTTGAGACAGAACAATCATTATGTGTTGCATTGAAGCCAACTCTGGTAAATGCTCAGATTTTCTATTATCAGTATGCGTCTTATCACTTGAGACGTGTAGTCCCGCACGCCTCCCCTGTGTATCCTTAGTCTCCCTCGAAGGAGCCATCCATTGGAATATCACAGGCACCATGAGGCGTCTCAGCTCTTTAGCTCCATGTCTCAGCGCCGTCAGCTTATCAAACATGGCGGAGAGGCGGGGCCAGCTGACTATAGCGTCGCTCGTTCAACTCGCACAGACCTTCATCACCTTCATGCAGATGAGAGCCTCCTTTGAGAGACGCGTTTTTCTTTTTTTTTCCTTTCAGCACCACGGCCAGAGCCCGAGTGAGACGTATTTAACCACCCATTCATTCAGCAATCTGATCTGCGGTGTTCATGGGGCCCCCCTCTATTTGCATGGATAACCCATGCCGCTCCGCTTCGCCCGGGCTACTGCTGTATGCTACAGAGTACTGTCTGCTGGAGCGTTGGCGGCGTGTTTTAAGGCCAGCGGTCCGGGCTCCCCGGGTCAAGCGATGAAGCACGTCAGAGAGTGTGCGATGTGGTCTCCGGGGCGATCCCACCAGCCGCTGTCAAACATCATGTCTGTAAGCACGTCTGCCCCCCTGCTCCGTCTGATAATTGAATCTTTGGTCAATGTCAGGCCAAGGAGGCCCCATAATGCAACTTGTTTTGTTGTGACGCTAATGCGACGGGACACACGGCCTCCCAGATGCACCGGTGGCTTGTGAGGTGACATTAAAAGGTTCGCAATAAGCCTCTGCTACGCCTGCGAATAAGAGCTTTACCGCATGTAGATGAACACACACAGACACACACACTCATACACATGCAGAGACAAAAACATATGAGGGCTCAGATATGCACGGACGCACTAACACACACACCCACACACACACCCAAACACACACACACACACACACACACACACACACACACACACAAACATGCAGAGAAAAAACACATGACGGCTCAGACATGCACACAAGCACACACACACACACACACACACACACACACACACACACACACACACAGACACACACACACACATACTTACACCCCCCCCACACACACACACACACACACCCAAATCCATGCACAGACACACACAATCACAGACACGCATGCATATTTCTCCTTGTTTAATGTGAGTTGCCTGCTCTCTGGAACCACAGACCCAATTCTTGGATCTCCTTGGGGGATTCTGCTGTCACATCTGCTGCCAGGAAGCAACAGCCGCGACATTTGTCAACTTACATAAGATGACGTAATGCCGTGTTTACTCCGTAGTGGGAGTTGCAAATCTGCTCTCCATATAAAGATATATTTCTGCTCTGACTATAATACATCTCTGTTTTGGCTAAATAATGTGCCGAAAAAGATATGCTGTATATTCATTACTTTATATCTGCAATGTAAACCTATAGAAAAAAAATGTCATTGAGAAGATGGGTGTTAAAATGGAAGGTGATCTAATTTCCTAGAATTTCTGTACATAATCAGATTTCACGGCATAATCATGTCAAATACGAGTTTCAATAGTTTGACGTGATAATTAAAATACCAAAGCTGATGGTTGGTCTAAAGTTTAATTTCACAATCATCCTAGAATGTGAATGAATGAGAGTGGATCTAAGAATTATTTGATAGGAGATTTACACTGCATATCCGTGTTCAAAGATGTGGGGGGTGGTGTCATTGGTCAACTCATGCTAATGAGAAGGACAGAAGAGGTCTGAATGCCAAAGGTGTCTGGAGGACAGACAACTTAGTTGTGGAATATAATCAGAGGATGATGTCATGTGTTTCTCAAAAGAGTGGAGTGGGAAGTGCACCGAACCGAATTACCCGTATTCTTTTTACACAGCGCAACAGTGCCATCTAGTGGTAATCCAAGACGGCGGCCGGTTACGTAAGTCTTCTGAATCATTACATCATCTCTCCTCATCAAAGCGGAATTTTCACAAAAAAATCTGTTTACATAGCAAACCGTATCCAATTCAACTCCCTATTATATATTTTTACTATTGCTATTAAAGTAACACTCAGTTTTTTCAACAATTGCCGAAAGGGGAAACACATGATTATAAATCGAACCATGTCAACCGTTGGATGATCACAAATAACAATGTATATATTTAAATACTTTGGTGTTTGGTATACTAGGTGTGCTGCAAATACTGCAAAGGGTTGATGGGTACGGAGAAAGAAACACACGCACACACACACAACCTCACAGACAAAGACCAGGGCAAGCCTGTGAATGAAGTGAGAGTGAAAGAGTGATGATCAGTACAAAGGTGTAGAAGAAGAATGACTTTCTATATAGGTCAAGGATAGCTTAAGGACACAGAGTAACTATAGTAGACATTCTTTCCATCATACGCTGGTTTGCATTGCTGTTGATAGGATTCACCTTTCCTGGCCAATATGCATAATAAACCTATTAAAAGACCCAAACTTCATGTCACACTATATACCTGTACCTGGTCCTTTGATCGACTTAGAAAGAATAACCTATTACATCTAATACCTAGGATAATGTTCACTGTCTTGCCTCAAGGTTGTCACATCGAGTGTTCTGGGTAACCACGGTAACACTCACTTCATCAAAGGTGTAAATAAGTGGATTCGATCCTGTGCAGCAGAGCTACTCTGGTGTACCTTATACGCTGTCATAATAAACGAGACACGCGTTAAGTGTAACGTACTGGTGGAATAGTGCTTGAATAGCACTAGTGTCAGTCTCTTGAGATGGTAATGGTGATTGATGTAAGCATGGCTGATTAGCTATAACACTATAGACCAAATTGCATTGCAGTGTAACAAGTGGTCATTCGTGATCAACTCCTCATCTATCTAGATAAATAGGACATGTTTGATGTAAAGTCAATGTTTGACATATACTGACCATAAAAGGCAAAGCCTTATGAATCATTAAGCAAGTTAAGTGTCTATAAATGCATTTTAGACAGCTGTGCTGTCCTCATATGTCCAGACAGAGCTTTGCGGGGGTTTGGATCGGTCTGTGAAAGAGACAGGAGGGGGCGTGGCTCTTGGGACCCAATGAGGAGATGAGTAGATTAGTGGCAGGTGTTTTTAATTGAGTAATCATCAGCGGTCTTCAGGAGACCTGATGGAGAGACGGATATGTGTGGCAGTGTTGGGACTATAAGGACACAGACCACACCAACAGCTATTTTTTTTGTGTTTTGAAAGAGTCAGCTCTCAACACAGTGACTATAAATTCTCCAATAAGACTCCTCCCAGAAAAGGTTAAAATGGTATTTGAGTAATGTATAAAAGGGTAAATAAACCAAGGTTTTAGCATGAGAACTTCGAATTACGAGTTAAAAAAATGAAGGATTTGATGTGAGCAGTCAAGACAGCCGTGGTTTTATAAAGAAACTGATAGTTTGGATTCTATAGGACCAAGTGAGAGGGGTGTACAGCCAATAGGAAACTACCGCTCTGGGGAAGCATTTTAGATGGAAGTAATAGACTGCTTGTACTTTACCGGGATTTACCCCTGTTTAACAACTTTATACATTTTAGTCCAAAATAACACCGAAAGGTCAACTATTCTCCTTTTAAATGATTTTGGGGTAAATTGACCCCGACAATTCTGTTAGAGGTCATTAAAGGAACAACCCAAAATGACTTATTTATAATTATTAAACTGAACATATCTAACTGCATATCACAAAGCTGTGTCAGTTTCTCCTTTCGCTAGCATATTTTTTTAAACTGCACTTAAAAAAACTGAGGGGTACAATTATATGAATTAATAAGACTTGTAAGGTAATAGCCTTACAAGTCAAAAGTCTCACTTGTGAGACCAGAGCTTTGAACCATCAGGTATAATCCACCCCCCTCGCCTCCCTTGCCTACCGTTGTTGGACACACTCAGAGACTCAGACCCACTCTTCCTCCTCCGGAGGGACATGAGCCGGGCCTGGGAGATCTCCCGCACCATGGAGGAGATGTGGTCCTTGTTGGGGTCGCCGGAGTGACCTGGGGGTGTCACCTTGGAGTCCCCACCTCCGCTGGATTTACCCTGCGGAAGAGAGGGAGCTTTTGAATAGAGATATAAGCGGTGGATATAGAAATATACACATAAACATTGAAGAGGTTAAACCAAACCATGGCAATTAAATATGGAGAGACAGCACCCCCGTCTGGTGAAGGAATGGCTATTGCAATTCATCTACAATGGAAAAAAAGGCAGCTAGCCGGCACAGATATAACTATATAACTATATATATATATATATATATATATATATATATATATATATATATATATATATATATCCCTAACCCTAGACCTAACGATACAGATACAGCTCTCTCAAGACTGACAGCGAGAGCAAGCAGAAAGAAAGAAAGAAAGAAAGAAAGAAAGAAAGAAAGAAAGAAAGAAAAAATAGCTAGATAGATAGAAAGAACAATTATTGTAGGGTCTTACATTCCCATTTTGCTTTGAGAATCTGTAAATTGGAGGTAAGGAGTACGATTTTGACCTGAAAACAAAGCACATAGAAAATGTTATTTGTATTTACCTATAGCCGACACAGTAGAAGGGTCATAAGTAGCACATAGCAGGGGTCTCAAGTTCTCAACCTTTTTAAGGACACGACCCCACCAAAAATGTATATCAGAACTGGCATTAGTCAAGTCGTACGGCAATGGCTCCACCTCCTGTTCTAGCCCACTCATGTCCTTTTACTCTGTCCTTTTACCACCTCACTATTCACAACAAACTCTGAAGCATCTACACAAGGTGCAAGGCCTACCCGTTGACTCGCCTGGTGCCTCTGGGTTTGCTGAAAATGAGGTCGCTGTAGGGCAATTTCTTAAACTTCTCTCTCCCAACGGCCACGTAGAACTGACCGCTCTCCAGCTGGGAACACTCAGTCACCTGTTGGCCTTCAAACGTGTACAGACTTTTTCCACGCACAACCACATGCCAATCACACAAAAACAAGCATTCCCACGCGTATAAAAGAGAGAACACACATAATGCGGAATGTCAGCAAAAATAGGACATTTTTGGGGAGAAAAAATGGCTAGGTAACTAGAAGGAACTAGAGAGCTAGACTGAAGGCGCTAGGTAGCCAGCAAACCAACACTAGCTAAACTATGAGTAGCTAAGCTATCCCATAATGAGCTAGGCTAGTTAAAAAGAGCGAGCTCGCAAGAAGGAGCTAGCTGATGAGAAGTAGATTGCTGATGAGAAGGAATTAGCTGATAAGAAGGGGCTAACTGATGAGAAGGAGCTAACTGATGAGAAAGAGCTAGCTGATGAGAAGGAGCTCGCTGATGAGAAGGAGCTAGCTGATGAGAAGGAACTAACTCTCAAGAAGGAGTTGGGATGGATACCTGCGTACTCCCCCCAGGACTCTAAGGCCCAACTTCTCAGTGATCATCTCCATTATTTTTTCCAGCGGGGATTGCATCCTCTGTTGAATCAACAGCCGTATCACCGGGTTCAGCAAGTCTCCATTGGCTACAACGCTAGAGAGGACAAAACAGCAATCAGAACATTTGAGTAGCACTGAACACCTGATGTATTCCTTTCAGTTTAATTTGTGTGGGTTTACACTTACAATATCGGGCATGGGTCCCTGATGGGTTTGAGAAATCTTGCAGAAACCATGAGTCGCCTCTGCGGAATAAATTTTGCCTATGACGAAAGAAACATGTAAAATGCAATCAAACTTACAAGCAATCAAACAGAACTGAAGAATACAACATAACCTGGTAAACATAAGAGCCTGTTTTAAACTTACTGATTTTAGTGGATCAGTAAAATATAGTGTTGTGAATTTGTGTTGTTACAAAAATAATGAAATCAATATATATTTTTTAATAATAGTAACAAACTCATGCAGGCCCAAACATCGATCAGGAGCTTGCTGCTGTGACATAAACAATTCAATTTACTACAGGGAACACACTGAGGGTTCGATTGACTCAGTGACTCATTTTAATTCAAGCTTTTCAGTGCAATGTGTTTATTTGTTTTCAGATAGCCATCATGCATGACCAAGCTCCTCAAAGGTGAACACTTAGCCTTCTCACAGCTGGTTTCAACAGAATAAGCACACTCATCAAGCACGCTTCAGATTCAGTCACGCTAGTTCAAATTCATATTTATATTATAGCCGTCCGCTCACTGTGTTTCAACAGGGTTAGAATCAGCTGGGAACAAATCGAATGACTACATTAAAGAGCATATAACGCAAAAGCACAGAGGATGAAAAAAACATTCAACCATTCATTAAACATCTAATTGAAACGCACTATGGCAGCACGTTGTACATGTTGTGAGATCAAAGACTCTGCTTTGTTTTCTCTCTCCCTAGATAGAGAAACCATAAAGAGCTATTGTGCATGTTTTGACAAGCTCCGTCCCCTCTTCATCTCTGAGCAGATAATGAAGCAGAGAAGGGGCCCCTCCTTAATCCTGGGCGGTGGGGAGGGGGGCGCTATGGGAGACGGAGCCCAGGGTGAGAACCGCTAATTCAGTCCCCCAACACCTGGCAACCCACTGTGGCACTAATATCGGGATCCTGTGAGAGGACTATAGGAAGCAGTGTGGGTGTATGAGCGTAGTGGGTATTCACAATATGGCAACGTGGTGAACTCTTGCAAAACATATGCAGAATAAATTTAATCTGTGTCTGTTTATCTCGATTTAGATCAAATTGATGTGGACATTGTACGTTTTGCTCTCTATCCATGACTACATGGGACTTTATAACTGTATGGTTTTAATCTGATATTCAAATTACTTGAGGGGGATAAAACAAATGCAGCTAATAATGCCAGGTTTGTACTACACATCCGTTATGTTTTGTTTTTAACATGTTTTTGTACTATACATTATTTTGAGAAGATAGAGAGACGACAGACACATCAAGGCATCAAGGGTTGTCAGTTTTAGCACGGTAAAAAAGGGTCCATGGGATTCGAAATGCTTTCTAGGTTCAAACGGCATGAATTGGAATAAAAGAATCTGGATTTTGTTTTGTCCCATTCTTTGCTCCTTGTCAAGGTAACCATGCAATTTTTTTGATTCGATTTTTCTATTTTCTTTCTTGCACATAAACACGTTCCTTTTTTTTTGTACTCCAAAATGCCTCTTCCTTTGAGTCATGTTAATGAAACAAGCACAAATGCCTCTACTCTAATCAGAAAAGAAAAAGGTGACACATAAATGAATTGTGTGATTGTAATCTGTGTACAACCAACCAAGAGTCCCCTTGTCAAATATATATTTTTCCAATTAAAGGTAAAAAGATTGAATACAACCCAAAATACCACTTGGAACACTAGAATGGCACTGTAACAAGCCAAAGAAAAACAAGACAACAACAATTTAATTTAAAAAAAAGAAAACGATGATGTTTTCTCCATGAACCTAGCAGTATTGTGACGTGCTTTAAGACAGAACCTCTTCAGGCAAGGACAAGCTGGGGAGAGGGATGGAGGCAGGGCCACTTGATTTTCCAGATTGGCTCTTTAGATGCTTGCCCACTAATGAGCATCACACTGACCACCACATCACAAGGCTGGGATGTACACCCGCATATAGAACTAAGAATAAAATAAACTGTGGCAACGGAAATAAGGGTGTTGCAGAGTGGTTGCAGAGTTGTTGCAGGGACCTACTTACATTCTGCATGATAGTTCCCTTGGGTAGAGTTTAGTTCCTCTCTGATGAGCTTTTTTATTTTGAAAAGTAGTAAATGATTGCATCACTGATATTCAAAATAAATAAATAAATCAATGATTTTAAAGTTTATGGATGGCATGTACTTCCTTTACCTACAACTGACATCTGAAAGTGTACATCTTACATTTGAAATGGTTATTATAGCACTAAAGAAGAACTGAACATAGTTTTAATCTAATTAGTTAGAGTCAATGTTTTTATAACTGCAAAAATATTGTTTTAAAGGAATTCAGAAGCCTAAACAAGGGTGTTAGTGGCAGAGGGTTTTGTTATTGTAAAACAATACACAGATATAAGCTGACTCTTTAAAAATACTAAAATAATCATGCTTGAGAAGGTAACTTGTGCCAAACTTGGATATCTGAGCTACAGTTTGTTATGGCTGGGATAGTGTCTGGTTGACTGTAGCATTCAAAAAGGACAGGGTAAGGGGGATGTATGATCTGCAACATTAATAATTCAGGGTCACGGAGATGGCAACTAAATGATTCTTAAAGGAAGCCACTAGAATGGGGAAGGCTAAACGAAACACCTTGCTGTGCTAAGCTTACTTAAAGCATGACACCCTTCTGTGAGAGAACACAGGATTGCTGATATTGTTCAGGTTCTGGGTGACGTAACCAAAGTCTATGAAGCCCTATTGTATCCTTGTAAGTAGTTATATTGGAAAAAATGCATTTCATAATATCAATGTTAGTAAAAGTCCTCAAAGGTTAAAGGGGCAAAACTAAATCTAATTAATTCATGGTATCTTGTTTTGACCAGAAAAGCACAAATCAAAGCAAAAGCAAAACGACATCGAAGGAAAAACAGACATGACACATTGCATGACATTGCAAACAAATCTACGCACAGAAAAACGTATGCAGACACATCTACAAATAGAACAACATTGCAAAGCAAAAATTGCAAAAAGAGAGTCATCGAGTGTTTTGAGTGCTTGTTTGTACAGTTATTCAAGTGGTTTTGGCATAATACGGTTGGCCTGTTACCAGCTTGTTAATCAGTAGTTCAGATGAGAAAAAATCATAGAATAGCCTCTGTAGACCCTGCACCTGAACTTGACCCGTTTACTGTTGTGTGACTAAAAGGAGAGGTTAAAGTAAATGAACAACGTAAGATATTTGGATTGCCTCAAAACCTCCAGTTGTTTGCCTGCTACAAATATGTGAGATTCACTGATAGGTCTATTGGTTTTGTAGAAGAACATGCTGACTGTTTTAGACACATTGAGTTGGAGGAAGCTCTCTTTCAGCCATGAGGTGACCTGAGCCATTGAACTGGTGAGCTTATCAACAGCAGCTGCTTTGGTTTCGAACTGCCATCTACAACAACAAAAAAACTGTGTAATCGGCATACGCTAGGGTTTCAACTTCAGGACAAACAGATCTAAAGGCTGCTTATTTACAGACTGAATAGGAGCGTACCAAGAATATATCCTTGCGGAACACAAGTAGGCAACGGCAGAAAGTGGACATGTCCAACTTACTGTTATGTTTCATTAACATTGAATTATTGGCATTGCAGATTGAGACATAATGAGATGCTGTAGTCTGACTCAACATGTCTCCTCATGGTTAGCTTACCGACACGGGCAGATTCTGGGACATCTGCATCTTCTTCTTCTTGGTGCCGATGTGTGTGTAGCTGTGGGAAAGACGCACAGACATCAATGTTCACCATGTAGTATTTCACTTGTTGCTATGTCAATCTCTCTCTCTCTCTCTCTCTCTCTCTCTCTCTCTCTCTCTCCCCTTCGGGCACATGCTAGCAGGTCAATGCTAGCTAATGTAGCAAATAGTTGAGTACAAAGAGGTTCATTTATATTCTAGTCCAATTTGTGAGTGCTCATAAGTGCATTTCTTCCAGCTTGAGTATACTGAGATTACAAAAGCAAAATAGAAGTTGTATTTTCTTTAATTATGCAGTATGTGAACCTGGACCATTGCTTTCCTCCACTTTGTCCAAGTAATTATCTTTTCGAAACACAATTAGATGCGTCTGTGCGCCTATGGAACTAAACACACATATGCCTATCCACGACCTAACAACCTGTTCACTTCATTAATTCATTGTGGAGTTAATTAAGGGTTTTATACATCAGGTAAAGCCCCACTTTGTTTCTATGAATAGCAAAAAGGGTTTCTGGCAAATAGCCTTATCAGCATCAGTGCTGCACTAATCCTTATCTGTAAATGGGTTTGGGCTTTGATCCCCCGCCCCCCAGTACACTGTTCAGAGCACTCGCATGTGTGTTAGCAAAGCAGCATAGGCCTTAACTGTTGTGTCCCCCTGGCTTTAGAGACAATGTGACTGTGGGCTTTTAACCGCTATGGCCTAATTTCTAAATGCGCAGTTGCAGTCTACAGTGAGATACACTGCACAAAAGTGCAGAACATCCATGTTCTGCAGTGGAAAATAAGTGTTTAAATGAAGCAACAGCTCAACATGATATGTGTTTCACAATATGATACTTTTACGCACATAGCAAAATAAATAAATCTCACTCCAGTTTCTTGAACTTTTCCTTCCCGGCGGCCACATACTGCTCCCCGCTCTGAAGGTGGTCCAGACTCTCCACCTTGTGGCCCCCTCTCGGGGTGTAGATGTTTCTCACGGCGCCGAACGGAGCCTGCACCCCGCCCGTCACCTCCCGCAGCAGCGTCTCAAAGTTGCCCACTCGCTTCTCGTTGATCACGATGCGCCGCGCGTCGTAGTAAGGGTCGCCGTTCCTGTACATGAAGATGTTCTTCACGACGGGCTGGGATAGGAAGTTGGGCTTGTTGTCGGAATTCATGTCTGCGCACAACACCGCATGCAAGTGCAGGTAAAACAGAGAGAGGAACAATTCCAAGTGCGCTCTTTTCGAGGTCGGAGATTCTGAACGAGGATTTCTGCAGCGTGACAATGCTCTATCCATCATAATAATAATGCAACTCCTCCATCTTGGCCGAAGGTTGGAGTATAACGAGAAAAAAAAACGAATCAAAAACAAAATAACGGTACCAACGAAGGGGGAGGGAGGGAATAAACACGGCGCAAAACGTTGTTCTACTCCATCCAGGCACGAATAAGTTGGCGTATTGGAAGTAAGCCTATCAACCTAGAACCACAATGACACTTTTTTGGGTGTCACATGCAGGGTGAAGTTGGGTTAAATGAGGCGCGTGACTACTGCGCCGCGGCTGCAGCCTTAGCAGGTGACAGTGGGAGCTGCGCGTCTCTATAGCGCCGGAGAGGGCAGGGGGACGCTGGGACTTCGTGTGTTGGGGTGTATCTATGGAAACGCACCGTAATCCCCACAGAAATGTGCATGTCCTTCACCATTGAAACACGCATCAATATAACTAACAGGCCGATTTTTGGCCAACAATCACACACAATTGAGACGACAATGATATCCACAGTGACTTTAACAAATGCATGAATTATGAAATAGGAAGATGGCAACGCAAAAGGGAACGAATTGACTTCAATGGTTGCAGAAACGTGCGTGATGCACGAAAGCGACATGGCGGTTAATTAGGCGCCCCGGGACCAATTGGAGGTCGGGGCGTGCGGGTGTTCTCCACGATATAAAGTATGGGAACAAATAACATGTTTGTTTTGTGGACCTAAAATGTGTTGCGTAACAACAAGGCATCCTGCTGATAATCTGCTCATTACCAACTGAGCTGAATTTCCAGTATAGAAGACGGGCCTGCAGGCCAGTGGGATTCGTAGGAGAAATTATGTGAAACCCGTTCTCACTGGAATACACTGAAACTTTTTTGCATTTTCTTTTTTTTAACAATGCTGTCGTGAAGCTAGAAGAACTAGAATAATTTTGTTTCTTGAAGCTAGAAGTTTCATGATGTCTTGAGAATTATGAGGTTGAATTGCAATTATAAGCGTACATTGGGGGCTTTTTCTCTTAGGCGGGCGTGGTTGCTTTAAACATGCGTTTCATGCCAATGACGATTTTCATATTCATCATTCTTAATGTTCATATTAGTACTTTCCTCTGCCTCACATCACCTGCGTCAGCAATTTGGATGAGAATGATGCTTACGGAAAGGCAGATTTAACATGCATTGTAGTTCTTGCAACACGCCACAAGATGGCAGTATTAAATAACAAACTGACACGCATATATTGTTCAGATGTAGGCATATACAGTATGAGATCAGTGATTGAGTATCTGTGAATTGCAATCTGTATTATTTTACCATAGATGCTACCTTGAATAATCTTGCATTGCTTTTATTTGCACACGTTGTACTTCAGGTTATTATACAGCAGAGGGTATTGCAAAACAAATACAAACTCCGAGACCCCTTGTGGAACTCATACACAGCCCCACCCCAACACCCACACTGACACCCGCACACACACACACACACACACACACGCACACGCACACGCACACACGCACACGCACACACACACACACACACACACACACACACACACACACACACACACACACACACACACACACAAACACACACACAAACGTGTTTGGTTGTAATTTGCTATAGACTTTTTGGGTGTTTTCTTTGTACAATTGCAGGTCAATTTCGTTTTTATTTATTGACTTAAACTGAGGACCTTACTAGATGTAAGATGTATGGATAATATGTGTATAGGATTATAATTGTACCTAAACATGTTTTAAGCAATCCACCTGGAGTTCTTAAGTGTAGGCTATAAAATCATCTGCAAAGAATGGAGTATATTTTTTTGTCCAGCACAGATCTTCCCACTACATTCAGTTTGAGCTGGCTCCATTAACTCCAGCCTTATTCAATAGTAAGTTGCTTCTTCATCTCATGCACTTTTTAAATGTCCCCAGAATAGCGTAGTTATCATCAGCAATATTGTTCATTTAGGACCTAGTCTTAATTCAGTCATTGCATTTTTTTCTATTATTTCTATTCTATTTTTCCCCATTTTATATGGGAATATCTGATGAAGCATCTCAACCACAAGCCAATTTCCATGCTGAAAACACGTTTGTAATTCGGTTCTTTCAGTCTCTGTGTCCGTGCCAAGACATGAAACAACAGGTAATTGCCGTTGTTTATCGGATGCCATAATGGCGCCTTTTAAACTCCTGTCCTTGCACGGCCTAAATTGCTTTGTAATTGCGCGAGCCTGACAACGCTTGGAAAAACCGCGCACAGCAATTGGCTGTCATAAACATCCCTGAGTGTCAACAGAGGGATTAAGACTCACACACAATTTAATTTAGCACGGCTACCCTCTTGTGGGCCTATTGCATTGGTGCCAATTGACATCAATATCTCTTCACCTCAGCACTCTGCGAGTGCAATGAAAGAATACGCCAACTACCGGGCTACTAGCTAATGTCGTTGTTATTGTTCACCAAGGGACTTGACTAACAAAGATTATGCTCATGTTTAATGTAGCCCTTTTCATGCTTGTCTGTCGTTTCATGTTGTCAATCTGAGTATAAAGTCCCTCTAATCATTGAACATTTGTTAACTTAGCGTATTGTTTTGAACATATTGGTTCATGCATCTCAAAAGACTAGATTGATAGAAGAGGTATTCTATCTTTGCTAATAGCCTTAAACATTTCTACTTTAATTTCGATGAACTGCTGGTGTAAATGGTAAAGTAAACATTGAACTTTTGATATTTATTGTATAAGGAAATAAATATTGCAATATTGATCAGCAAAAGTATAGCCTCAACTCCACACAAACTACAAAAATAATGAATACAGTGGAAGTCAGTTTTTACCTGATCTTTAATATACTGCACAATACAATACAGGTCTTTATGCATTACAATTACTTACACAGATATACCTTTTTTTTTGTTAATACCTCATAAGTCACATTACACAGAGTTTGTTTTAAATGTAATATAAAGCAGCTTTCGGAACAGTCTTAAACTTTTTTGATTATAGGTTTCTGTAAACAGTAAACACAAAGCTTTGTGCTTTTTTGGAAAAGTCTTAAAGTCATGTATGCCCCAGCCACATGTATATGTTGCGCACGTATGTAGCAGTAAAAAATAAGTAAATATATAATGGAACCGTCTTTTAGCGATGGACTTGTGTGAATCAGGGAGATATTTTAACAAGAAATAATAATAAACCCATAAATATATGTTTTCATCTCTCAATATATATATATATATATATATATATATATTTGTTCCATCTTCTACCACGTCTTTTCCCATACGGGGACGCAATGCTTCTGAGCCCACTTCAGTCTTTGGCAGAATGAACCAGTGATGTAATGATGGACACACGCACGGACATACATACACACACACACACACACACACACACACACACACACACACACACACACACACACACACACACACACACACACACACACACACACACACACACACACACACACACACACACACACGCTAAGGTATTTTAACATCAAAGTGTAATTGTGGAAAAGGGTAAGAGTTGGACAACTCTCCCCATTATCCATCTACTCATCTCCTGGATATGCTACCAGTCACCATATCAAACTCCACAACACATATTTCACTATGATTATGAGGATTATAATATATAAGTCCGGTTACGGGCCGATCAATAGACATAATAGCAACAGTGAAGGTAACAGGAAACTATTTCCGGTTGAAAGGCAATCTATTATGTTTGATTGGCAATAAAGCATTACTATGTTAGAGATTTGTGTTAAAAAACATCTCAGTCAGGCATTAGGAAACTGGATGGAGGGTCATCTTGTCAATAGTGTGTAATTTATAATGTTTTTTTGTATTCCTAGGTTTTTTACTTGTTGTTATTGTTGTTAAAACAATAAATGCAACTTATATTGATGAAAATCATTCTAGAAATTGCCATGATGCCAACACTTTCTGGTGTCCAGGCAAACAAAAGTGAATAAAAAAAATATGAAAAACATTGTCTGGGCCACAATGAAATTTTCATGTGCATGGAAAACAATTTCAGGTTTAAGTTTTGAGCAACTACCAGATATATTGTTACGTACGACATTTTGAACTGAAGAACATTCATAACCCTTGAGATTTAGTAAATAACATCATCACATCATCTGGTAACTACATTTCCTATGAATCATATGAAGTACAATTTATATGATTGCTTTATGATTTTAGTCGGGATGAAATACTTTTAAGTTAATTCTTCATGTAAACAAAGTGGCAGGGCACTCACTGCATTACAGCACAATGAAGGAAACAAATTAAAGATTAATAATTGGCAGAGAAAATTTCGCATTCCATGTCCAAAACTCGATGGTTTTATAGACATGGGATGTCAAGCGCAATACCGAATTACAATCAACTAAGTCCCTCCCACCACAGTCAACTACCTGGTGAAAGGGGTCACAGCACAGCTTCAAGTTTCCATTGATGAAAGTAAAGACTACCACAAGTTTTGAACAGCGTTTTGTCGGCACTTACAAATATCGTCCAAGAAACGGCATCACATTCCTGATGCCGTTCACTTCCCTCCATCGACCCAGCCGCTCATCAACCCATGAATTCAGTCTTTAATCCATCCATCTGTCTACCTGTCCATCCACCCCTCCATCAACCTCTGCACCTGTTTATCTTATCATCCATCCATGCATTCATCCACCCACCCATCCATCATTCCATCCATCAGTCATCTATCCACATCTGTTTCCATCAGCCCCTCTCTCTCTCGCTCTCTTCCTGCGTGCGATTCCCCGAGTCAGCTCCTCAGACGGCCAACCAATGTTGCAGCTATGGAATAATAAATAACAGAACAGGAAATATCATTGCAGGTTGGCAACATATCGACCTGACTAACCGGTAAAACTACCCAAGAGACCGATTGCCTCTAAAAACGACACACGCGGTATGTTTCATGGTAATACAATTGCATTATTGAAGTATCATCACAGATCGTATGAATCTGTCTAACTTGACGTCGTTTGTGTGGTACTGCGATGAACACGTACCGTGAACTGTCGCACTTCGCCGTTGTCCACCAGGTGGTGTTCTGTCTCAGGGGTGATGGCGTAAGCTATTCTCTATTCACACAAAGAAGCAACCAAAAAAGATAATGATCGATAATCCCGGAGCAATCAATAGTGATGTTAATGGAACCAAGTCAAATAGGATGCCTTCATCTGTGTCTAGGATAAAGATGTTTAGCCATGAATAAAGTCTATCTTTAAGATATTCTGGGTGTATGCCGCTGTCTGCATTTTTGGTGAAACAGTAAGTAACATTGAGTAGAATGTATTAACACCAATGGTCGACAAACTCACATCGCAGAACTTCCCAGGAAGTGAGCATAGCTTGTAGATGGCGTAGAGGGGAACCATGCTCATGGAAGAGATGGCCAGGCACCAGCCCACCATGTTAGCCCACGTGGGAAACGTGTACGAACCATAGCTTGGAGGGTTGAATGTGGCGAAGCTCACCACGACCATGAACTGTAGAGGACAGAAAAATAAGTATATAATAATAATAATAAATATTTATTTTGATATAAGGTCAACATAAGGGAAGTATGTGGTTGAGGAAGCTCACCAGTAGAAAGCAGGGGCTGACAAATTTCCAGCACAGCCGCCAGTACAACCCTGGTCTGTGGCCAATCATCTCCTCGATGTCATCACTGAAGCGGTCCACGCCTGAAACAGTTCAAACAGACAACCCATGCTCAGTGTCAACACCCATTAAAACTTCAACACACGTTGAAACACACCCCCCCCATCGCCTCTTTCACTTCAAAAACCAATGTACCTAATATGGCAACAAAACAACCCCTTTAACAAAATTGTGTATGCATTCTAAATGAGGGTTAAAGTGTTACTGTGATCTAAGAGGTAGAGGTTTTCACAGAGGAACCTTTACCCTCCCTGTCTCTAGCCTCCATGGGCACATCTCTCAACATTTAACCAAAGATGCGAACCGACGACCAGATATTGAGTGGCACTGGATGGATAGCGAGTACATGGATTGTAAAGCTGTGGTGGACTACCACACAGAACAGTGTCTTGATAAAGGCTCTTGTCAGTCATCGCAGGGTCTTGGAAAAGGCCAAGCGGGAAACCCTGTGGCTAGATTTATGTGTCTTGCCAGGATCGGGACCTATTACCCGGATAAGGGGGCAGTTGACTGAGCCTGAATACCGAGGGGTCCGGCTTACCCCTACATTGATCTCACTGATACAAACTGAATAGGAAACAACAGGACCAACCTTAAAACCAAACCGTGAGATGACCTGTTATCAATGTCATGATTTGGATTTTTCATGGTTTCCCATCTTAAATAAATAACATTTAAAATTGTGTTATGTTTGTGTGTTTAGTGCCGCAAGCTGCAAACTAGGTGGTATTCTTTAACAATCAGAAGCAATATTGCATCTTTAAGAACAAACTTTCAATTCTACAGGCTTCACGTTAGCATTATTTGCCAATTAAAAATCATGACAAATTTGACCAGATAAATGCAGACTGCGGGTTTTGTGATACATCCAATCGTTGAACAATCTCAGACACCCCTTACCCAACATAGCTCAGACACAACCCTGAAGAGGCCAAAAGCCAATATCGGAAAAATAAGAAAAAATAATAGATAAAAATAGATCTCTGTAATTGTTGGAGTGTATACTGTGTGTGTGCAGCACCGCCCTGGATCCATATCACCCCACATCTCATCACCCCCTGCTAATGGGCCATCGGCTTGCCCGGCCATGAGGCGGACACCTCCCCTAACTTATCTCACCGTAGAACCATGCGATGCCAATCGCCTCAATGAGCACTCCAAACAGGATGGATGTTCCGGCTGCAAAGTGGTCCAAGAGTGTGAACACATACATGCCTCCCTGGAGACACAACGGATACAAACACAAGATCGCATTTGTTAGGAACCTGAAGGCACACGGGAGGATGGCAGGTGCCATTTTGTGCATCACAGTAAGGGTGTCGCCTCATACCGTTTGTACAAAGTTAGCGCCAAGTTGTTCAGTTTAAAGGAGCAGTAGGCAATGTTTCGGTGGAATTATTTGAAGTACTTAATTAAGTACAAATTGTTAAATTGTTCAGCAGCTATCTGTTAATCCAATATTCCGCAAAAACAAATACATTTAATCTATCAAAGTGACTTCATAGTAGGCTGCCAATATTTTCTCAACCCAGCATTGCAAATAGTCGACCTACAGTATTTTCATCTCCAAAAGACAAATTCCTTAAGGGCCTACTACAAAAAGCTATCATTATGTGAATTGTAAAATGTGGTTCAACACTTGGATGTCCAACCTGCATACATATATTGTATATACTACATATATTATCTCCACCCTTCGAGTCTAAGTCTATACTAAATAATGCAACGTCATACACATTATCTCACCATCTATCGACCTGCAACGCCGATTCATTACTGGTGGTCATGAATAACAACATCTTAATCCGAGCAAATGCTTCTCAGGAAACGAAGAGGATATAAAGAATGGCGAGGGGGGTTAGGATGAACAGCTGAACGGCTGCTGTCAAAGTGCCATTAAACAGCGACGGATCGATCCTCTGACAGGACCGCAGGGGCGGCGATACTCACATTGGTGACGCAGAACAGGGATATGAGGAAGGTGGAGACGACGATGAAGAGCGTGAAGAGCTCCCGGTGCTTGTGCAGGCACTTAAACTCATCGATCAGCCCGGTGATCACAGACTCCATGCCTCCCATCTGAGGACAGAGTAAATGAGAAACAAGGCTGCAGCAAGGACCATCTAATACAATGTACATGTCAGGATTTGGACATGAATTGGATAAGGTTGTTATGATCACAACAAAATCATCCAGAAAGTCATACTGCTAGGCTACATTTTATGATAGCTCTGCAACTTCAAACTATAATTTGAAGAAAATGTTAATAACATTCTGACGAAGTCAGGACTTAAGATTGCGTGGTTGTGTTGTTGTGTGTGGCTGAATATGTGCATGTGCGTGTTTGTGTGTACACACTTACAGCACTATCAATGCCCAAGGTCAGTAGCATGATGAAGAAGATTACCGCCCATACGGATGACCCAGGCAACGTTGCAATGGCCTCTGGGTAAATCACAAACACCAGCCCAGCGCCTAAAACGTAGAAAAATACACGTTTGCTAAATATCTACTATTAGATATCCCCTGTCATGACAACATGCCCCGTGACCACATAATGTCACACATAATAACGTCACGTTTCAGACACACCAAATATGTAAAGGCGTAATTTGTAAAAACATGCACCTACAGGAGGTCATCCCTACCATCTCGAGCAACCTTGTCCAGAGGCACGTTGTGCTTGTGGGACATGTAGCCCAGGAAGGAGAACACCACGAATCCGGAGAAGAAGCTGGTCAGGGAGTTGATGGAGCTGGTAATGATGGCATCTCTGGGGGGATGACAATCAGGCACAATCAGTGAATTCAAATAAACAAATTTTCTTTTTCGAATGCTGATTTCAATTGCAAATGCTGGACGATTGATCACGCTGTCCGTTGGGCAGATCTAGTGCGGTATTTAGCTGCTATTTAAACGCTTTCTTGATGCCGGTGTGTTAATCATGTGCCTCTGCATGTGCCTGCCATGGTGAGGGATCGATGGATAAGCCAGCTCTCCCCCTTCTTCTCTTCCTTCACCTCCGCCTCCTCCTTCACCTCCTCCTCCTTCTCTTCCTTTTTTCCCTCACCCCTTCCTCCTCCTTCTCCATCACCTCCTCCTCCTCATCCCAGTCCCCTGTTCTCCTATTCCTCTCACCTGTAGCAGTTGTTGCTGAACTTGTTGTAGCTGGAGAAGGCGATAAGCACGCCGAACCCGACGCCCAGAGAGAAGCAGATCTGCGTCGCCGCCTCGATCCAGACCTGGTGTTTTGGAGGTGGGCGTGGTCGGTGGTGATGGTGGTGGGGGAGGCAAAAGGCAGTGCATGCAGTGGGGGAGGTTGTTGGTTGTGGGACGGTGGGGTTGATGGGGGTGAAGATGGCGGTTGTAGGTGATGGTGGCGGTCAGTGGTGGTGGTGTTGGACGTGGTGGTTGTTGGTGTTGGACGTGGTGGGTGGGGCAGTTGTTGTAATGGTGGTGGGTAGTGTTGGTCAGGGGTGGAGGTGGTGGGTGGGGCAGTGGTGGTGGTCGTGGACAAGAGGGACAAGCAGGGTTGTGTGAAGCGGCGGTACAAAGGGCCCGGCGAGGGGCCGTTATTAGGGATAATTGCGGGAAACTCATTCAACAGAAGTAGATGAAAGACACGTGTGAATACGGGGGGGTAATTTTGCAAATTGCTGCCCAATGCATGTGTCTAATCTAATTTTCAAATTGCTACCGTGTACCGCTTTCCCCTTATTCGTCTGTCGTTCACTCTCTCTCTTTGTCTCTCCCTCTCTCTCGTTCTCTTTCGTTAATCCTGTGTGCTTACTCACTAAGCTGTCGTTTAGTTCCACTCCTCTTCAGACAGTGAGTTGACACAAGTCAATCTAAACCTTGGACGACTTAATGCCCCATGCTCTGCAGCCCTGTCCACCCCATCTCCTCTCCTCTTTTCCTCTTCATTATATATGGCTGCTTGTTAGGAAGAGGCTGCCACATATGGGATGAATGGCAAATAATCTCCAAAACATAGAAATAATCAAAAAACTTGAAACACATTTGAATCGATTTTTCCGCGTTATGACATGATGTTCTTTTGGATGGTCATCAACATCCAAAAGCCAATCAAGTTTATCGAACAGAATGAAAAGGTACTGCGGTGATATGATACTAGGTATCCTAGAGAGGATTCTCCGAACTCCCACAGAACTGTGACCCCCCCGAACCCCCACGCCCATCCCCACCGACATGCCCTCCCCCACGAGGCTTGCCTGGGCATCGCAGAGCCGCAGGAAGTCCACGGAGAGGTAGGCCCTAATGCCGTCCATGGCCCCGGGCAGCGTGACCCCACGGATCAGCAGTACGGTGAGCACCACGTAGGGCATGGTGGCCGTGATCCACACCACCTGCACACACACACACACACACACACACCCACACACACACACACACACACACACACACACACTCACGCAATCACACACACACACACACACACACACACGCACTCACACACACACACACACGCACACACAATCACACACACACACACACACGCACACACACACACACTCACACGCACACACACACACACACACACACACAAACAAAGACAGAGGCAGGCACATGCACATTGACACACACACACATACACACACTCACAAACACACAGAGGCATGCACACACACACACACAAACACAGACAGAGGCACACACAAGCACACACGCACGTGCATACGCAAACACACACACACGCACGTGCACACAAATAGATATACTCACATACCACACACACAAACATATATACAAACACACACAAATACACACACACATACAAGCACACACACACACGCACACACACACAAATAGATACACTCACACACCATACTCACACACACACACACACACACATACAAGCACACACACTCACAGACTCATGCAGATACACACACACACACGTACACACACACACACACACAGAAAGATACACTCACACACCACACACACAAACAAACACACCATGAATAAAGACCCTGCATATTCAAAGGCTTTCAGGTTCCATCAGCCGTTCTAAGGGCCCGACGTCTGCACCTTGCCAGAGGTCTTGACCCCCTTCCAGAGGCTGAAGTAGAGCAGCACGATCACCACCGCCAGGCAGGAGGTCAGCTGCCAGCGAGGCTTCCCCAGGTCGTCGATTCCTCCGCTGTCCTGGATGTGGAGAACTCCACGTCTGAGAAATTCAAAGAAAAACACACCGTTATTGGGGCTCAGGTGACCTGGATCAAACCAGAAACCCTTTGGACAAATGTGTCAAACTGCGCTCGATCGCTGATCTCTATCGACCATGACGAGAGTTGATGATGTGCTTATCCAGGTTGTTGCTTTGGTGGGGCCCCTGGAAAGAATACACCAAACATGCAAAAATAATCCCTCAATGATTGTATAATGATAGTAGTAGTATATATTGTGACACGCAGGAAAAGGTGTGTTACAAGAAAATGTGAGAAGAGTAGTAGAGGATTTATGGCAGTAAAATGAGTAAACACTAGTCTACTTCTATTTCTATCACAAGAATAGTAATCGAATAAACAATGAGGAGAGCAGCAACACATCGGCCAACATATTGATTGTTTCATAAAAGTTTATACTTTATACTTTAGCTTCGGCTTTGCTAAAATCGGCAAAATCGTGTTTCTTTCACCTTCTTATCTATTTCCAGTTCGAAAAGGAAAGCAATGATAGAGCGGCAGAAGAACTCTCGGCCCCGTCCCGCTCAGCTGCTCAAATTGCCCCCAGGTGGATGTGTGGAAATAGAGCCCTGCTGATTTGCATGGCAGGACAGAATGGCTTGGATGTCACAACAGAACCACCCCTCGCGTCTCCAGTGAAAGGACGACACCTGGTCGGACCCACCGGGGGGACGGCCGCGGACGCAGCGGGGGGCGGGACTTTAGAATAGCACCGAAAAAAGAAAAAGTCTGCTGGAATTGCGTTTCATGAGGCCACTTGAAAGCAATGCGATGTGTAACACGCTTTGGTCCGTTTGACAATAATTATGTTGCGCAATACCTTCAGACTGTGCTTTGTTTTGTTTTAAGGGTATTTTAAGAATTGTTTTGTTTATTATTAAACCGACTATGACCAGCACAATCTTTGTCCTGCGACCATATGAGACCGTATTGTAGACCATTGGTGTAGTACCCTCGCAAACATAAAAGCACCTTTTTAGTCTTTCCTACCAAATTAAAACCATCACAATTGCTCCTGACTTTAAAGGTCCCATGGCATGCCAGCGGGTGTGAGTGTGATTAGCTCTACAAGCTATTTGAAAAATCAAAGGTGGGCGTTATGACATCAAAGGTGGGCGTGTCATGGGACACACCTGGTGCCATGTCATGGGACCTTTAAAGCTCT
>NC_136934.1:48385120-48415120 GCF_949987615.1 Pollachius pollachius | reverse complement strand
TAGTATTGTTGGAGGCATCTTTTTTATAAATGAACCCCATTTATAAAAAAAGAAAAATACAATTTCGGACCTCAGTTAACCCACACATTAATGGATCATCATCGTATGCTTCTGGTCTAAGTAAACGCCCCCGCATCATCAGATGAATTGAGTAAATGACGGATGTGTATGATCGTTTGTCACCCCTTAATAAGTGTTGAAATCATGGTTTGACTTGAATAAATCGATCTGCTCCAACAATTGAACAATGGTCAACATCCTGGTTAAAACGCCCATGTTTTCTATACTATAATACTTCAAAGTATTGGTTGAATTTATCATTCTACCGTATATATATATATATATATATATATATAAAGCCACGCCTTTTGTGCTGGTATAGTAACTTTACGGGTCAGTTTTGTCTTTACTTTATAAGGTTAAGTTACAAATGGAAACACACACACACACACACACACACACACACACACACACACACACACACACACACACACATACACACACACGTCTGTCTCTAACCTCTTTGGGGCCCATGGTGTTGGGGGCAGATTTCTCTGGGGCCACTCCTGAAGACATCAGGCCGAAAGGAGCTCTACCTCTGAGCACGGAGAGAGAGAGAGAGAGAGAGAGAGAGAGAGAGAGAGAGAGAGAGAGAGAGAGAGAGGAGAGGAGGAGAAGGGGAGTTGAAACAGGGACAAAGATGGGGATATTACAGTGATAGGAGAGAGACAGAAAAAAAGAAAAGAAAGATAGAATGAAAGAAAGAAAAGGAAAAATATAAAGAAAAGAGAGACAGCGACAAAGAGATAATTGGGGCGTCATTACAAAACCAAATCAGGGATGGCGTATCAAGCTCAAAACACACTTGTTGATCGCCATTTTGATCTCTGTCTGCTTGTCGTTTCCACTCTGCTACTTTTGATTTTGCCATCTTTTACATGAAATACATTTTGAAGCACATTGCTTTGAGTTATTTAAATATCATAATTCTCTCTACACAATGGCTTGTGTGTTCTATACATTGCGGAAGAAGATGTTTGGACCATTCAACTGAAATGGACAGTGTGAGGTCATTGGAGTCGGGACACCATTATTCGTCAGTAACTGATTTTAAATCATCCGGCTAATTCTAACAAATGGAAACAAGCACAAACTGGGCCCCACAGCAATGGTGAAAGAGTTAAAAAACCTTTTTTCATTTTGCATTGACTTCATAAACCACTTTTTAACACCAGAAATAATCAAGGTTCAATATTTAAATAATTCATAAACATCAACATTATGTTATATACTTCAGAAAACAATAGTGTGGAAGAAATACTCACCTTTTCAAAGAAAGAATAATAAATAAAAGCGAGGCCGATGGCTATTCTCTTTCTCCCGCGACCGACGGTGACACTTTAAATCCAGTTGTGCTGAAGCTCTTCCATGCGTTGTGAAGTGACGTTGACCATATCTGGAGACCCTCGCCAGGTCCAATCCACAGGGGAGGGGAGAGAGAGAGAGAGAGAGAGAGAGAGAGAGAGAGGGAGAGAGAGAGAGAGAGAGAGAGAGAGAGAGAGAGAGAGAGACGTGTAGATAGACTGTGAGTGAGATAGAAATGGGGAAAGAGATATAATGTATAAAGATAGATAGATAGATAAATTAAAATATTAAATAGAAATAGAAAGATAGTTAGATTAATGCATTAGATAGATAGATAGATAGATAGATAGATAGATAGATAGATAGATAGATAGATAGATAGATAGATAGATAGATAGATATATAGATAGATAGATAGACGGACAGATAGAGAGATGGAGAGGAGAGAGAGAGCTCAGCAGACCACCTTCTGCGGTGGTCCCACTCTAGAGATCTGCCCGTCTGTGGGACCACCCTTAAAATATGACACACTCTCACACCATGTTACCTCCACCCAGTCGCACACAAGCACACACACAAAAGCTCACGCACACGTATGCACAGTCACTCAGTTACTTGTGCACACACACACACACACACACACACACGCACACACAAATGCACAGTATTTTTCTCTACATCTCTCTCTCTCATTTAAAATGATGCCACCTATCCAAGCAGAATAGTGCACACAATTACACACACACACACACACACACACACAGACACGCCCAAAGGTATTAATAACTTTACATTATATTCCACGTTTCCACAACAGTTAACAGTGAACAGTTCTGCCCACTGGGCCCCTTACACCGTTAAGGGGCTGTTAACCCACAAGTTAACTGTGTTTTTCCTCTATAATCAAGAGACACGCTGAGCTTCCCTGCAACTAAGTTAGAAATATGATAGATGGGGGCCCAAGCAACACCCTGTACCACACATTATTCCCCGCAAAGGTTGAGAGTCTCCAGCCTACAGTTGGCTGCAAACAATAAACCCAACACTGCACAAACACACCCGCGCATGCACGCACACACACACCCACACCCACACACGCCCTCTTGTCCATGTCCCTTCCATCAAAAAAGTCCATTAGCGCTCGCTTTCCAACAGGCCTTTATGGAATCATTGGTAACTCGCGGGCCCTCTGCCGCCTGACACCTGACCAAAACAAATTGACACCGGGGCCTCAAATAACACAATCAGCCCTGGCGCCACGGAGGGGATTTATAACGGACAGACATGGCCGCAGCCCCCAGCCAATGGTTAACAAACCAATCATAATGATCAATCAGGCCATCATCTCCTCGTCCCCTCATTACTCATAACACACACGCACAGAAACACACACACAGGTGCGCGCATGCAAACACACACAGACAAACGCGCAGGTGCGTGCACGCATGCAAAAACAGACACAGGCACACGCACACACACACACTAACACACGCAGGAACGTGCACTCACACACAAGGTCACACAAACAGGCACATGCGCAAACAGACACAAATACATTGACACAGTGTGTGGACACTCACACAGGACATTTTTAAGGTGATGTATCAGAAATCGTTGCAGCGATAGGAGACAGTTTCGACGGCGCTGTAATGAAGTGTCTTGTTTTCATAAATGCAACAGCTGTGACCAGGTTAGGGGGATGGGGGATGGAACCAGAATCGGTTCTTCACAGGTATGATTCCATACTTTCTATAATGTTTGACTTCCTCAGTTTGGATTATTGGATTAAGTTTGATAGAAACATTATATTCATTGTATAGAAAAGTCTCAAATCCATGGCATGACAGTTCTCTGGAAAATCTGAAATTTTCCATACATATATATATATATATGTATACACATCTATATATATACATATGTATACATACGTATACATATATATATATATATATATATATATATATATATAGCTCTCTCTCTCTTTATGTATGTACTTTAAGACGTCACCCCTAGCATCTTTAAAATCGGACTTAAAACTAAATCTGACCCCACCTTGTGGTCGTTCGGGAAGAGACAGATATTCCGATCTTATTGAATTATGGTTAATTCAACAGTGCTATAAAATAGACCGCTATTAAAAATAAAAGTTTGCTTTGAATTGTCTGTCTTTTTCAATTAATCATGTCGGTTGATGTTAACAAATTAAGTAGGTGTATGGTATTTTGTTTTGGAGAGCATTTACTCAGACTTTAAAAAGAGATTCTGCGATGAGATGACAACCAATCTATTATATCTCACAGTATTATTTAAAAGATAGTCAGATCTAAAGAGGAAATTACTTAATTCAATCGTTGGATTGAAATGCAAGAACTTAAATGATTTTTCAAAAAACGTGTATTTAGATATACATTTTTATATGGGTGCAATATCAAATATATCCACTGGAGGGCATTTGTAACCAGATTGACTAATAATACGTTCATGATTCAAAGAAAAAAGAGCGTGCAAACGCATGGCCACGATAGAGCAAGTGACAGGGGCTGAGAATAGTCCTAACAGAGTGAAAGAACAATGACAAGCTTGAGTTCAATGAAGCTGAAGATATGAGCGTAGCTAATCTAAAAGCCACAACTTAAAAGGTGAACCAAACGCCCTGACCCAACCTTTAACAGCTTGTTTTTCATTCTGCCCGCCCTCCTGTGAAGAACCCTCAATTTCAGCTTTAATAAGCAGATGGCGGTTGTGTCATAATGAACGCATGCCCAGCAGGTGACCGGTTACCATATCAGCCAATTACAGGTTGTGCATGCTATAGCATGTTTGACCTATAGAGGGAGACATCGAATGCAAAAAAAAAAAAAACATATTCAAGAAATAAAACACCAAGATAAGGTAGTGCCCACTATATTGTTAAAATTGGTAGTGGCAGCTGTAGTGAGGTAAGGTAAAAATATATAACCTAATGGCTGATATTAGCTTTGGAGAGATGTGGGTATCAAACATCAAAATTATAGCCAATAATTAAAGACAATTTTTTTACCATAACTGCCATCTCAAGAAAATGGGTGTTATTTCTCCTCTTTCTGCAATGTCAAGTGAGAGTCCATTGTTGCTGATACAAGAGAACACCACACAATTATTTTTCCACTTTTTTTAATACAAGAGTCACATAAACAAGTTATATCATAGCAGTCCTGTACAGACAAATTCAAAGTAGCTTGCAGTAATGACTCAAAAACTGTTGGAATCGAAATAAATAAAAGTTAACCCTCAAGGGAGAGAAGAGTGGCCTCTATAAAAAGACAGGAGAGAGGGAAGAAGATTAGCTAAACACAGGATGTACACAGAGCCATCAGAAGGCCATGAACGTTGCTCTGGCTACAGAGACGCTGTGGCCTTCGTCTTAGGCTCATGGCCGGACTCGCTGGCGTCAGCTGAAAGCTTTAAGTTAGATAGCACTTGCGGGTTCAATCTTAGCACTTTAAAAAGAGCAAAAAAACGAATTTGGTCTTTTGTTTTGCGAGCTACCTTAGAAAATAAAGTCGGAATGTGTGCGGGAAAATAGGGAGAAGGGACTCTTCCCCATTAACCCCGTTTGGAATTTTGCAGTGTGTACCATTGACCGGACCAGTAAGTATGCAAAGGCTATGTTTCAGCTCATGTTTAAAATCAAATGCTCAATCTTCAAAACAAAAAAAAACATAAATGACTCAAATCGGTCATACGTCAACCATTTTTTATTTTGGAATCTATCAAAATCCTTCAGTTTTGGACCAGCATTCACCTCCCAAAAAATGTTAATAAAAACCATCTCTGCCCATTCCGTCCCCTTTCCTCGAGTTCCCAGACATCCACAGAACGATGGCGGACTCCAGAACCCGAATAGGATCGTACATTAGCAGGAAATGTACAAGCTACTGTGAAAAACGCACACACTCACACACACACAAATAGTAAACTTGTACAATAGACCTCATTATATGTCGGCTTGGACAGTCCATTCATATAGAACACACATAAGCTATTAAAGAGTAATGTGGCTGGCCTCGAGAGTCCCGTATATATTCAGTATAATGTGCATGTCTTTTGAGTCATTTTATTTTTTTGTACAACCATTCCATGCGGGTACATGTTGCACCAGCATTCTATGGTGCGATCCGTCATCGAGTCTCTAATAGCTGTTCACCGTGGCCCCGATAATGTCCCTCTACTCTACAGACGATCCCAGACAGCGTGAGCTCTGCATTCCTGAGACAACCCAATTCAAAGAGAACCTCAATTTGGATTCACGTGAATATAGAATACACTAGCAGACTTAAAAACAGGGGGCCGATTGATTAAAGGGACCGTGTGAGGCTGTGTGATCTCTAATGACTTCTGTGATTCAATGAATGGAATAAATACTAAACGAGAGAATACCAGTACCGATTGGTACGTGGTGAAATAAGGATGTCACCTCACGTCAAGCCTGGACTCCCTTGATTTGAAATCGAGAAGAAAGAAAGAAAAAGTGAAACCGAATGTACAATTCTAAAGTGCCAGCTCAAATGTGCATAATTTGAGCAATAAAAACAAAAACACAAAACGTGAAGCAATTGAGGCAATCATAATTGCAAACGTGAATAAATGTGTCGGCACTGCATTCACAAGTTTTCTCCCGTTATGAAGTGTGGTGTGTTTGCGTGGGTGTGTATGGGTGATCTCAGGCCTGTCATATGTGGTGGAAGAACTTAACCAAAACATAACCACCCCCTCGAGGTCTGGCACACACACACACACACACACACACACCACCGACAACACGTTTACAATCTGCACCCTTCAAACAGGTGAGTGGGAGGGTGGGCGTCTGTGGGGGTTTCCAACAGTTGAAAATATATTTCTATAATTCACTCTTCAATTGTCGATTTCCAAAAGGAGAAAATACTCTTCTGTCAGTGCTATTCTTCGAGCAGCATCTGAGTGTGACAAGATTGTCTATACATTCGCTTCACTCGTTTAAAAAGTGGAAAAACTAAAACTAAAAATAGTCGTTGTACATAGATTCAAGGCTATTAGTTTCGGTATGAAATCTGCATTTTCATACATCTCTATAGCAGTCGACTCAGCGGTAGTAATAGAAGTAGAATAGACCCCCACACACTATGTCAGCAGGGAATACATCACGGAAACGATAGCATTATACAAGGAACAACTGAAGAAATTTGATCCACTCTGCAAAAAGACCTTTGATAATTTTTTCTGAAAAATAGAATAAAATAAAAAGTACTTCACGCACGTACATCATGATTCACAAAATGCCCTGCATTCGGAATAGTCAAAATATGTATCGCAACGGTGAACAGAGAAAACGAACGATACACCCTGAAAAAGGCTTTAAGAGATGAAAAGATATGCCTGGCTGAAAGTCATGTTGGCGTGTAAGCATGGTTCAACAACGTCGACCATTAGAAAATGCCACGAGTGTGACCATCACATGTCCGGGAAGGCATTCATAGATGAGTGAATCAAGCAATGAATGCATAGATCTCTATGGAAAAGTATAAGTGTCATCTTATTCTAGTGTAGATGGGGGTTTAATTACAAGGAATGGCACCCACTTTCCTTTACTTATGCTCTGAAATGTCACCCACTGTGCATTTAAGTGTTTTTAGACTTTTTTTTTTGGTTTGTAACTCAAGGGAATATACTATTAAAAAAACAGGAATTAATTCGACCTTCATTGTCAGCATATGATTGCAACATGCACGTTGGTCTCTTAAAAAGACACTGTATTGAAACTACACTGGCTTTGATGAACATCAAACATTATAATTAATAAAACAGCAATGTCACATTGTATGGTTTTGGGATGCTGATGTCATTAATGGGAATTATTATGCATTATGTTATTTTCCAAACAAAAAAATGAAAATCTGTTTCATGGTATTTCAGACGATGAATCAGATTACCGGTACAAATAAAATGATCATTTGTCAGAGCGGCTTCAGACGTATTAGATAAAAAATGCAATGGTCAGGTTCGGAAACAAGAACAGGTTTACGGCTCAAAATAACATTTTCAATGACATCATATGCTGCAAATCAGCATATTTAAAAGCAGAACAAAGTTAATTCACATATTGAGGGAGAGATGTTTTGATTCATTTAAATTAGGAGATATAATTGATATTAGCAGAAATGAATAGACCATTGGTTAAGTGGCTCCTGGTTATATTTTGAAATACTTTTGCGGCCACGAATTTAAGAGAAAAACATTTGCCGAGGCAAAACATTTAAAAGACCCGCTTATAATTGTTTTGGCTGTAAAGACATTTAAACATGTTTGGAGAAATTGCAGTTGACAGCAGTGGAAGATTAATGGCTGAATATTATGAGCAGGGCGTGCAAAAGTTTGCATAATGCAAAACAAGTAAACTCCCAAAGCCCTGACGATGAACCAATAAAAGAACAAGGTGGGAATAATTTAGGGCAGTATTAATTTGATGCATAATCATCCACTTTTTGGTCCTCATTCTGAAACAATTAGAAAAAGACAACCGCTAACGACCGCGGGTTGCAGAGGCAGTGGGGGGGGCATGCAAATGAGACGAAGTGAATGTCCGGCAATGATGACATCATTCGAGCAAGGTTTTGTTTTTCATCGCTGGACCCTGAGCTAAAAGAAACGTTGAATATTACAGGTCGGTCCTGAACCATCTACCTTACGCTTTGGCACCTCAAATTTGGCCGGGAGAAGCGGATTGGCCTCGCCGAACATTTGTCACTGGTGCCCCACCCCCCGAAAACAATACATAGAAAAAAATTAAACCAAAAATGCCTTTCCAGCAGACAGGCGCCGCTCAGAGTCACCTGAGACCATGCAGTTCAGTTCACGCCTTTGCCCTCTAACAGAACAAAACATCAAATAAAAAATAACATTGGAGAACACTGATTTCACTAAAGACACTTTACAAACTAGGGCTTGTTTTGTTGAAGATTTTGTGTTATTTTTCTCTACTTTGAGCTTCCCTCTTCACAAATAACAGGCGCCATCTAGTACCATGTTGACAGACAGAGGTTCACCGTTTGAGACGTCTCAGTACAGCGCTCGCCCTTCAAGTATTCACGCAATGCGTCGCAAAGCGCCAATCGTTTGGTGTCCCCCCGTTCCTTCTCCAAAGAACCAAAGAAACACAAGCCAAAGATTTTAAATAAACTCTTTAAACCTGTAACCTTGTCCACAAAGAAGTAATGGCCACGTTTCGAACAATAACATCGGGTAAACTGTTTGCTTTTGGAGTTTCTGGCTGACTATTCAAATATAGATTTCGACTACCTAACCAAACTAGCTTCTCACACCAAACCCCCAAACATTCATCCTGCTCTCTCCAGGAGAGGCTTACTGGTTTTGCTTTCCCTTACACATTTATAAAAATACAACATAAAAAAGACAAAAAAACAAAGCTCTCCAATATCTATATATATATATATATATATATATATATATATATATATATATATATATATAAAAACCTAATTGTGTTTCTTGAGGGGTCCCGCTGTGTAGTCGCTGCTGTGGTCTTTGGGGCTGAACTTGGGGCAGATACCGTTGGCCATCTTGAGGGGGGCAGTGGCCAGGCGGCTGGCGGTGGAGAAGAGGCTGGTCTTGACCGCCAGATGGTGGCTGTAGTGGGGGCAGCTGTGGAGGACCTCGTTGTCCGCGTACAGGTAGTCCTCCGCAAAGTCCGGGTGCTGGTCCATGAAGCGCCGGAATGTGTCTGTAGGGGGGAGATGTGGCCACAGGGGGGCGCCAGAGGCAAGATGAACAAATGTTAAAGACCAAAGCAGTCGAGGGAGGGAGGACAGGCATGGTGTATGGGGGCATTCAACGTTGCATTTCCATTGGTCAATGCTTTAAGGCACGATACTTAGTGATTATAAGTGGCTTGAAGATGTTTGTTTTTTTTTACAAATACTAAAAAGAATATTGCTATGAGCCATGCGGGGACATTTTGGGGCATCGCTCGCCATTACCGAACGTGATCTTTCCCGTGTCCGTCGGGTCCAGGGCTGCAAAGAGGCGGGACACGCTGAGGTCGGCCACGCCCAAAGCCGTCTTCAGGATGACTGCAAGCTCCGCCTCCATGATGGCGCCGTCCTGCTCCGCCTCAAACATCTACATGACGGAGCGAAAGACGTAACCTTGTGATACCATTCTGATAACAAGAGCTTGTGTTTAGCCATGAATATCAGTCTGGCCTTCGCTGGGCGGCAATGGATCTCCATATATGGGCGTTTCGTTGTTCAGAGAAATGCAGCCAATCGGATTACGTAACTGTGTGATACTCTTGCTCGTCTTGGCCTTCGCTGAATACAGCTGGAGGTAAAGGAACACATTCTCCTGTGAGAAAAGCCTTTGCACAGACAGTTATTATCGAGTCTATTTCGGATGAAGCAGTTGATCAGTGATCTCAGGATGGTCTCGCCAAGTTACAACGACAAATACGCAAATACCAACGGTAAACAACCAACGTGTTAGAACGCTGTATATCTGGGTGACATTGAGAGTTTATCACTATGAAAGACGATAGGGAGGTTAGTGCGTATAGGAAGACACAGCAGGGAGATGTTGATTGACCTTGCCTGTCTGCATGACATTTTTATGAGTGAGTGAGTGAGTGAGTGAGTGAGTGAGTGAGTGAGTGACCCTGCTGGGCAGACGTACCATAAAGGCCAATTTCATTGTTTCCAGAGTTTTGGCTGGTCTGCAAGCGACTGACAAGGCGATCACATATTCTCTGATATCCATGGTGTTGTCCTCGTGCTGGGATCAACAAAGAAACATCATTAAACAGACGTGTGGGTGTGTGTGGCCATAATAATAGGGTCTCTGATATCAAAACAGCAACAGCGGTCTAACCTGAAAGGAAAAAAAAACAGCAAAAAAAAAAAAAAGTACATGCAAATTTCAAGGGAATGTTGTTGTGTTTACATCACTGGACCAGAACAATTCAGCCTTATTTCTCTCTAATCCAATATCATGATGCTACGTAAAATGTAATCACCTAAGATTAAACTAAGTTGGAGGGGTTTAAAAATCAGACAGACAGACAGACACACAGACAGACACACAGACAGACACACAGACACACACCTCGCTGAACAGGGCGAACGTCTCCCGCAGCATGTCAGAGACGGGCATGTCCAGGTAGAGGGCAAAGGCCTCCAGGCTGAGCTTCTCCCCCTCCAGCTTACGGGCCCGGCTGCCGTAGTCCTGTAGCACCTGCTCCGTGCTCTTGGTCTTCAGCCTGGCGTACAGAGAGAGGGGGGGGGGGGGGGGAGACGGGAGCCGATTCAGACAGACGGACCGATTGGAAAGAAAAAAGAGAAGAAAAAAACAAATCCACCGAGCGAGTGGGCGAGAGAGGATGGGTTATATATAGGATCCATATTGTGCTAATGCGACACAGGGTTCCAGCACCTCCGCTCCTCCCTGCACGTTGTTGGGTCCAGGAAGAAGGAACCTGAACGAGACGTTGGGATTCAAAGCAGAAGCCCTTCAGGAGGTTTACAACACACTATGTTTGCCATACAACGGTCACCATAGGCACCGAAGAGCAGGTACAGACACTTCAAATAACGGACGTCGTTTTATTTTTTTTGTTTTTGAAGCACATAAGCTACAAATTCGGCAGTTAGACACCAGTTGGACAGCTCCAAGACAAGACTCCACAAAAAGCCCCTGCACGAGGAACACTAGCCAAATTTAATATGTTATTGAAGGGCCCTTAAGAAAAGAAAGAAAACGGCCTTCGAATAACAGACCCTAACGATAAACCCAACAGGTCTTAAGAAAGCAACTAACATATTAAGAGCAACACACAACTGTAGTTGGTCAATGTGTAGAAACGATGCTATGTCTGTGGTCTTAGGCCTCGTCCACACCAGATACCTGTCGCTCCCCCCCCTCCCTAGCGGTTCGAAAAACGTGTTTCGAATTTTTTTTTTTTTAACGGGTCCCCATATGAAAGCACTGCTGTTGCTGTGTGGATTTATCAGATGACGTAGAAGTTTGAATCATCCAGGCATTGCGAGCCAGCTCAAGTGATTCAGTTTTATTTTATTAGACCATCTTGGGATCCATTTTATAGACCTGCTGCAGACAATAAAAAAAAAGGTAGGGTTGTGTTACTCAGGTTGTGTGCGTGTGCATGTGTGTGTGTGTGTGTGTGTGTGTGTGTGTGTGTGTGTGTGTGTGTGTGTGTGTGTGTGTGTGGACGTACCCCAGTCTGCGGACGAGCTTGGCAAACTCCAGCAGGCAGGTGTCTACTGGCAGGCGGAGCTGGCCCTCCGCCATGGCCAGCTGGCAATCATCAAATGAATAGTCTGTGGTGGGCACTCTCAGGGCCCTGGAACACAGGACACAATGCCACCACATCAGCCCCGGACACATCGATTCAGCCGCTCCGTCACACATTCAATTCACCCGCCGCTGCCCATAACTCACGGGACATAATCAACTTTGAGCATTGAGCGGTGGGGCAAAGGCACGTCGCCTGGGTTTTGACCGCAACCCCACCGTTTGCCGAGGGCACTGGTGTACAAATGCCATCTGAATCGGATTCAATTGTGGGCCCGATAGTCAAAATCAAATCTAAATGGTAAATATTCTTAAAAAAAAAAATCGGCCATTTCCTTGATCACCCTTTTTGTAAATCAGGGAGCAGAATATACTGCCCTTAAGTGAGATGATCTGGGAAAACGGCGCACACATTTTTAATTTCCAATGGAAATTTATGAGAGACCCCTGGAGTTAGGTCAATAACTGAGCCAAATTCAAAGAGCATCTCCTTAGCGGAACAATATTTGAGCTGCTCACTTGCAGAAAATGCGTCTGTAATCGTTCCTTTTACGACTGTGACTCTAGCATAGACTATAAATTGTGTATAATCTTTGCACCAGTAAATACGATTTGGTGTGCAATCCATCTTCGACGAGGCATTTGCTCGGTCTGCAATCAGTGAGTTGTTAAAATACAACAGCAGATGCATACGTTTGCGTGCGTGCGCGTGCGAAACGCCAGCTTACTTGGCCATGATGCGACGGACGTTGTTGGCAAACAGAGCTGGGTTCCCCTTCTCCTCCTCTGAGGGGGTGTAGATCGGAAGGTACTGGTCAAAGGGAGGGGGAGGTTAGTTGTAAGTTGAAGTGAAAGTCTCTTTTAAGCAGAAAGTCTTAAAGTCATTTTCCTTCCAGCTTTGTCTTATTTACATGATCCTTTGTGGTCGCATATGGACGTTTGCTCAAAGTAGCGTATCTTTAGAAGTTTTGTTCTTTTGTAGTGCGGTTGCTAGACTAGCAACTACATTTCAGGAGCTGCCAGTTAGCACGAAACAACTTTGCATTATTAAAGTAGAGATTCCCACACGGTGCACTTGGACGAATGTTTAGCATTAATTTGCTAAAGCACTAAAAAGGTGTCTGTAATGTTCCATGCATCCATTCTGTTACACACTCAGGTGCCAGAATAGTGTCACCTGAACACCTGCTTGAAGAGGTCACTTGAAACCTTCTATCAAATTAAATAGCTAGCATTAAAGTTTTCTTTAACAAGAAGCAGAATTGTGGAGTCCCCCAGAATGCCACTCACCTCGATTTCAAACTCATTATGGAGCTGGCACAGAGTCAGCCACAAGATTTCAAACCTGCAAGATGAAGGGAGACAGTGTTTGCTGTAAAGTGGTTAGTGAGAGCACGAGTGCTGCTACAGCGGACTACTAATACGCACAAAACAACAACACAAACCGCCGCAGCACAGCAGACAGTGCTGTCCCACACACACAGGGTGACAGGATAGGCTCGGCACTTAAGTGTCGTGTAACGCAGACTTCGTCAGGAATGGAGTAGCCGCAGCTTAAAAAATCATCCCATGTTGCGTCGTTTACCACACGTCAACACAGCAGCGTTGAGTAGGAACAAAGTCGACGAATTTACAGAGATGCTATGCATTTAGACCTGTACATTTGTATGCATTTTATAGTGTGCAATGCATAACAATTATTCTCTTTGAATTTAACACCTTTTTTCTATGCGTAACAGCAAGCATCACAGCACAGGATCCCAAAAGGCCTTTTGCGGTATGCAGTTCTATCCAGCCGTACTTTACGGCCTGGAATGCCCGGCCATGTGTAAATTAGGAGTGTGGGTCCTTCTCCAAGTGAATTCCTAAGGTTTCCCCCCCCTGGCACCTACACAGGTTTCCATGTGTTGAAGCAGGATGCACATCCTATGGGGAGGGTAAACACTACGAATGCTAGTGTTGCGTTTCAGCCTATCCACATGGGCACCATGTTGTTGTTCTGCTGCGCTGGGCAGGGAAGCCCGCCAAGCACTACACTATAAAATAAAACGGTCAGAGGACGAACTCAGAAACAGGCCCTCAGCAGTAGACCGCATGCGGGAGGGACGAGTTAAACAAATAAACAAAACAGGTGGGGGGGGGGAAAACTTTATTCCCCCAATCACAGTGATGAATCTGTTTGCATTTGCTTCCTCCCTTCCTGTGCAGGTTTCGGTTTACACCCCATTATTTGAATCTAGTACTCTGGTACATTGGATTAGAAGTGTGTGAACACTGGAAGGAAGCGTCAAACAGGGCTTGCTTCAATCGTGTTACCATACCAGGATCGTAGTAATAAAACTAGCACGGCCTCCGATACGTCTGTAGTTACATCTGCTTGGATGTGTTTGGTGTATCGCATGTCGGTCAATTGAAAAATCAATGTCGTCTTTAGCTGAGGGAAAGTTTTACAATACAAAGCACAGCACAGCACATCTTCTTCCTAATAAAGCTTGAACTATAAAACCAAAATGGAACTCAATCACATTTGGCTACCGCCAAATGAAGCGAGTGCCTCTTCGTATACGCAATTAAAAAAGCTCGGCCCTCATGAAACCACTTAGTTGTTCTTTAAGAAAACTAACTTAAAAGGGGTTGTGTGTATGATCAACCGGCCTCTAGCAGTGGGGTTGCAGATAAAGTAAAGTAAAAAAACATTTATGATTGTGAATAAAAAACGCATCACATCTAAAGCTCCTGTCTGTTCTGGGCTTCTGTAGGAACGTGATGGTGAACATGGTGGTTCTGTTGAAGCAGAGCCATTCCCAATTTATATTTATCCTATTATTAAAAAAGGCTATTTCGAAGGATACGAAAACAACAATTGAGATGTTCATGGGATAACGCAAATAAAATATTCATCACTTATGAATAGTATATTTAATTTCTGCCATGTCTGTTCTGGTAGATGCCCCTTAATTCCACACACACTGCAGCTTTAAGTACCCGGCCTTCTTAAATCCACCACACCGATTATGACAGCGGTGTCCCACATGTATAACTGTTCTTGTCCAGGCATGCAAGGCGAGGAGACAGAACAGAAGGTTAAATGGGTTTGTACTCACGCTCCTGGCCCCTGCCACGTCCATGTGATGGTGTCCTGCAAACAGAGGGAGAGGGGAGTCACTTCAACACATCTTGCTCCCCTGATGACGAGCGTGAGAACATTGTGTACTTGACACCAAAAACCAAACCACTCTCACACTTAGGACATTATAATATTATCATTCACATTTATTATTACAGCTGGACATCACACGGGCACTGCTGTGTACTGTACTGTCTCATTGACACTGTTTGTCTATCATGTAGTGTCTATTGAGTCCGGTGTATGTGTGCTTTATACCATGCCTGCTTCCAGGAATAGCCCCTCAGTGGTACACATATTTTATTTTGTTTTATGTTTATTGATTTGACTGCGTGGCTCCTCAGTTCAATGCCAGCGGCTCTATACTGCTTCAGCCTTGAGAATTAGGGACGACTAGCTTAAAGGGCTATAGTTATCTGCTTAGTTGGGCATCTTCTCCACAACCAGAGCTGATAAAATACCACGTTAGATACAGCCTGAATTAGTAATTAATCCAGCATAGTTTTTCCGCAGCACACACATACGGCTTCAGTTGTCTAATAAATACAGAGAGAACCAAATAGGACACAGCAGGTTGAGAGCTAAAGTTGGTCATTAGCTCAAGATGAAACATAATTTAAACCGTAAACCAAATCCCCCACATACCGGAAACATTGAACAGTTTCCGAAGATCATTAAAATCCCATTTCATTCTTAGACCATCTGTGGATTATTCGTCTTTTAGCCAACTTATGGGGAGTCCATTCTTGGTTAACACACAGAAATACAAATTATGCAAAGCACTTTCAGGGGCATGATTAATCTATGTTTTGACCCACAATCCCCAAGAAACTAGCCCTTGTTTGCAACACTTTCATACACCGAGTACAAACCTGGTCAATATGGTTGAGAATTTGTGTCTAAATTGTACTAACATGACCCTGATGCCACTGATTGTGTGTCGCCAGTAGAAAAACAAAACGAGTTTGCCAGGTCTGGGTGTGATAGCATAGCCTGGAGCTTACCATTTTGTTGGGGTAGCGAATCACAACAGGCTGCACAGGAACAGCTGGGATGAACGCCCCTGGGGACAGACGAGAACCAGTATGAAGAGGAGGCTGTAACAGGTCGCATAAGGCCTGTAACAGTGCATGCATATTAAATAAACCTTTTTCCATCTTGGATTGTCGTTTTGTTTTTTCAAGCAGGGGTAACCATACAGGATGACATGATTACATTTAAAAAACAAACAACACACATTTTACTGTTGACCCTGATAGAGGAAAGATGCAGAGGCTTCCCAGCCCATAGTTTGGCGAATAACAAGAGACAGAACTTGGAAACAAATGAAGTACTTCAAGGTCAAGCCTGAGTCAATGAATCATTGAGGCTTTGTAATAGGAGTTGCATTCAATACAGCAAAAAGGGACACAGCTAATCCCTTTGCCATCAGATCAGAAAGAAACAGAAAGACAGAGAGACAAAGAATTCCTACCTGGTTTGAATGTAATGAGGCAGGATCTATTGGTGCAGGTTCCCTCTGGAAAGATCATTATCTGCAATGATAATAATAATAATAATAATAATAATAATAATAATAATAATAATAATAATAATAATAATAATAAAAATACAGAATGAAACAATGAAAAAGTACACTCAAAGCTGACTATTGTACCAATTTAGGCAAGAAAATAAGATAACTCGACCCAAAAGTGAATGAAATTCACTTTTGGTACAGATGGCATGTGATTCCAGAAAAGGCTTGACTAATATGCCTTCTTCAGTAATCATGAATGCATGCTGCTTCACAGAAACCAATCTCAAGTCCTATCGGCTAAATCTGCCCAAACCCTTTCGTGACCCACATAAACCATTCATGTGCACACAATCAAAACAATATGTTGGAGTGGCCGTCTCTGTGTCACGCTCCATACAAGTCCGCCTGGGATCGTAATCCAAGGGCACGCCTCACACTGGATGGGCAAGACTGCTGAGCCATGTGTGCCCATCTCACAAAGTAGCCTTCTCGTTCTATGAATGCATCATCATCATCATCATCATCATCATCATCTCTACAGGTCAGCAGGGCTGGGCGATTTGGCCTAAAAATAAAATCTCCAACCATTGACAATTTTAATCCAATTTTTTTTTGTATAAATGACATATTTTTTAGCAAAAAGAAAAAATAATAGCAATGATTAACAAAACAAAAACAAAACAAAATAAATAACACACATTTTCCACTCTGCTGCGTGCCTCAATTTAAGATGTTGGAATAAATGTGTTGCTATGCTGCCATGTTGATATTGTAGTTTTGTACAATATCGTGCATATGTTGTTTTTTTATCCTGAAAAAAACATAAATTCGGATTACGATTAAAAATCAATTCATCGTCCACCTCCCTGTACCTGGGGCCACTCTCCTCCGGAACAGGCTCTGCGTTTGATCTCCTCCACGGTCTTCCTCCGGGAGTCTGGGTCCGACCGCGACACGAACACCGGCCTGATGAACTTGATCAGGGCTGGGCAGTCGGCGTGGAAGGGAGACACAGAGGGATGAGAGAGCGGGGGCTGGGGTGAATACAAGTACCACACGAGGGGTCCTTTTCTGTCAATTATGGGACAAAAAGTAAAAGATACATATTCCAAACGTTTCCTGTAGGAGTATATAAAAAGTTCTCAATGTGGTAGCAATTGTACTGGACGTTTCTTCATGGCTGGTAGTGGTTACTAAAGTCAGAGAACAGTGAAGGCTTATGTTATCCTCCCATGTTTGGCTGGGCAACACCAACAAAAGGCACTCGCTGGACTTATTTCCAAAACTACAACGCAGCAACTCAAATACCATAGGATGCATTCGAGTAATGTCTGCCAAGGCTCAACAGCACAGTCTGTGACAATATTGAGGCAGAAACACCAGAAGAAAAAAAAAAAAGAATAAAAGAAAAATAAAGTCACTTAACAAGAGAATTGCCTAGCGGTAATGGGCGATCGGGGAGGGGAGAGCAGCAGTGAGTGACAGCATGCAACGTGATGACAGGGATGGGATTCATTCGACTAGCCCTTTAATTGGATCTGCAGTCACACTAGTATGCCCTGACCACAACCTGGAGACTCATCTCTGTGTTTGTTCCCGTAAAGCCAAATACCAAACGGTCCCCAAATTATTTAGTGTCCCTAATTTTAAAGTTGAGCATGGAATGACTTCTCAAATAGCTGCTGCTCTTTTCTACTATTACCAATGTGGACCACGTTCAAACAATATTGCTGTTGGAAGAGCAGACTCAGTCATCGCTAAACAACCATTATGGTGTTTTGACTGCAGTTGAAGCATAGTAGCACTTTAGTCAGGTTCTTAAGTTCACCACACTGGTTAATACACTGTGTGAAACAGACGCTACTGTACGTGTGAATTGTAGTTCTCTTTTCAACATTCATGATTCCTCATTTTTTTTATTTGAACAATGAGACAGTTGCTGACTACAGGCATTAGGCGTTGGTATAAGCTTTTAAATGAGAACATGAAAAGCAGGCGGTTCACAGAGGGAGGAAACACATCTGCATTTCCATAGCCCTGTTGTGATGCATGCTACAGTCTTTAAAAAACGGACAGCGATGTATATAGAGGGCCTGGAGGCAGAGACCAACATTTTATTTTCGATCTGTGTCTTTTCGCCAGTCAGGGTGGAGAAATCTAACAACCAAGCTATTTTCTTTTGCCATATGCAACACTGATTTTCTTCACCTGCCAAATGGTCAATTCCATCTGCCATTGGCTGGTGGCAAGTGTTACTTTTGGGCCGGGCCTCGAGGTGTGAGAGCCTGTCAGAGAGAAGCGATGGGCGGTTTCAAACAGAACAAAGCCCGCATGCACCCTCTTCCTGACATGAAGGCGTGTTGTAGTGAAATCAAGTGTGAAAAAGGAGACAAGGGAAGACAGCTGAGCCAGTAAGGTGTGCACGTAATGAGATGAGCCCGAGGAGATAATGGAAAACCTTTGTAGGTGATGCATTGATGTGAACATAACACAACTGCTTAAACACAGACTGAGTGCTTCAGAGAAAACAAAAGCATTGAACGATGCCCTCTTTGCTGCCACATAACACAACATCATTGCATCTCCTAATACAATTGTAGTACAGCTGTTATTTTACCCTAAACAGTATTCAAAGAAGGCTTTACAAGTCTGCTGCCACAGATTCTTTGACATTTTGTGGGAAATCTGGCACCAGCGCCAAACATTACCTCATCATTATACAGCCATTTGCATTCATCTTGCTGACGATAGTCTTGGCGCGTGCAAGTTAAACAGAATTGACATTCACAGGTTCAAAAAACAGCCATCCACAACTGTTCCTAGTGCCAGGAATGAAGGTGACAGGTGGCCCCAGGTGACCAGAGACAGTTGGCGTTGTCCCAGCATTTTACACACACACACACACACACACACACACACACAGGAGGACTCCTCATTTCCACAACGCCGTGTCACGCATGCGCCCGTCGTACTTACTGCCCCACAGCGGTATGTCCTTGCTCTCCGCCTTCATGACAATCGAGGCCATCGTCATGGTGACGGGGATGGCGTCGAAGTAGGACGAGTGGGGCGCCAGGGTCAGGATGGGTGCCTCCGTCGGCAACGCCTTGCGACCTTTCACCTTGACCCAGTGGAAGCCCCCTGCGAACCACATGAGCCGCATGATGACCTTGAGCAGCAGGTCCACCACTCTGCAGGGGGGCGACAAGAAACCAGGCTTAGCGTCAACACCGCACATGACAACACTTTGGGACACCAAGCTGTTAAGTCAACAACAACAATACCACAGAGAGCACTCGTTCATTTAATGTCATGAGCTTTCAAGCATTTGAATTCAAGACAGGTACGATACAGGACGAAGAGGAGACGCGGCCCGGGTCAACTGTAGAGGATAAAAACGTTATCAATTGTACAACAAACGAGGAGGACGGCGGGGAAGGAGACGACGGCGATACATAGTCAAAGCAAGGCCTGAACCGAAGATAGAATTGTAAGAAGACAGAGGCTAATGAGGTTGGTGCTTTCTCCGGTTTACAAAGTCCACAAGGAAAGGAGAGTGGTTGCATCAAAAAGGAGGCAAGCTGCCAGGGGACAGTCCAATATGCTAGTCAAGCACATGCTATATCGGTGGGCAATTAGTCTGTAGAATTCAGCTGGTTCTTTTCTGACAGTTACTTTTTTTAGCTTGCTTCCCAAAAAATATATAATTACTAGGCCAAAGCGATTTTAGGTTTTTAAAAAGGAGGTATTCGTCAAATCGAAAGCACACAATTAGACATCAGGTTAAGAGGCCCACAATGCTACATTACATGTTGCATCATATATTAAAAAAAGGCCTCGTAGTATTATGATATGCAGTCAAGTTAATACTTGAGAAGGACATTTTAGCCTGAAGGCCAAAGGCAACTCTCCAGTTTCACGTGTTGACTGTACTTCCTGGCCAATATGGTCCCAATAAAGACACAAGGACTCAATAAAAGCTCCCTCCTGCAAAGCCCAAAAATCAGCATGTCTACATACAATACACTCATCAGCTACAGTTGGTCAACACGTTCATTCTGCATTTATGTGTTTGCTTCCTTCTTCATGGTAGCCTTGAAGCTTTTAATCACAATACAATATTTCTTGCGATTAAAAACAGGACCATTTACGTGTGTAAATGTTCCAGCGCCAACACAATTTGCGTAATCCGTCTATGGAGAGTTGCAGTATTGCACACTGAAACAACACTTAACCGAGCTCGATAGATGTAGCCACACACCCGACACATCTTTTAGGGCGAGCAAAGACAACGACGGCAGTCACCTCACAGCCACTCGATCGGGCGTCGAGAGTCAAGTATACTGCCTCCAGGTTACAGAGATTAAACTGAATTTATGGGGATGTTTGAGCCTGGGAAGGGGAGAACTAAAGATTGAATAGAGTGGTGTCAGGGGAGGGGCTGTGTGGGGCTAGATGACAGCGGGAGACAGGGGGAGATAAAGGGTCAGGAAGAATGGCGATATAAACACCAGGAAATAAAAGGAATGAGAAAAATGGCGAGTTCAGCGGCGATGTGGGGAAGGAGGAAGAACACCACGATGCCAAGTCATTGTGGTGAGAGGAGCATACAAAACTAAATACAACAAACATGTTGAAGTATTGTTGGTGGACATTCAGAAGGAAAAAACAAAACCTGAAATGGCTAGTAGCAATCGTTGTGTGTTCAGTGTTCAAAATGGCTCTTGGAAAGGAAATGGAAAATCTACAAGGACCTCATGTCCAGTTGAAAAGGAACAGGTACTGCCAAACACTTTCATAGGAGGTTCTCCTCACGGAGGCTGTCCACTCAAGCAAGCATACTTTCATTCCCTCAAGGCACATTTTCCTTGGCAGAGCAGTGGTCGGTGATGCTGTGCTTTTGCCCCTGAATTAGGGATGAAATATACAGCCTGGGTACCACCAGGTCAGGATAAAAAGTATAAAATAAAGAAGGAAAGCATAACGGTTCGATAGGCTTCATGATGTAATATCTCTGAAGGAGTCAAGAGGCTATGGACAAGCAGGCTGGAGAAGAGTAAAATGGAGAAAAATAAATACAACTGTTCATTTCAAGAACTACTGCCTATGTACTGATGGGGAAGGGTATTACACATACTGTTAATGTATTTGGATATTTTGTTAAAGCCTGTAACATGGCAAATCCGTGTTTTCGAATTAGGTGGCGCAAGAGGAACCTGGCACAAACTCCATTATCAACCATTACCACCCTTGACCATCTATTAATGTTGGCCTGATGTGTACTAGGGAGACTTTAGGATACGATAATATGGAACTTACAATGAAAAACAAATGATTCATAGCTTGACATTGGTTACCAATTTCTTCTTGTTCTTGTTATTCATAACTATGCATATATGGACATTTGTACTGTCCAACATTTTATATTCAGAGTTTGTAGTAAGACTATATGAAGGAGATGTGGCAGGGTGGATGTCAATCATGCATGCACCTGAAAACATGTAAAGTCCCACACAGTCCTGATAACAGCAATGATCAGCAGTAATGAACCTTGAGCAACAACTAGCCATCAGTTTATTAACAATTAACTACCGGTCTCACAACTAATGCTGTTCATGTATACTAACGATGTTAGGGTTAACCGCAACCCCTATCAGGGCGAGAGGGTTAGCACTGCCCACCAAAACAGCGATCATGTGTACTGTCAATACCAAAACAAAACTGCTACGTGGGCAAAATAATACTTCATCAACCTTCTGAGACTGGTTTCCACTTTGTTTTGGTGTCAACCACAGTTATCAGCCCCTTAGCAGAGGAAGACACTCATAGCTGCTTTGCACTCGGTTTAAAGCAGTCTTCAAGCCCGCCCAGAGTGTGAGAACAGACCCCGTTCTCTGACAGTGATGTGGCAATTTGATGCAGGAGGATACATTTTCACTTTGCCAAGTGCTAAGCATGCAGTTTCCTCCAGGGTAGATTTCAACAGATATTTGGGCAAACACACACACACACACACACACACCCACACACACACACACAAAGACACACATAAAAGAGCCTCTACCTCCGCCATAGGCACTGGGGTTCGACGACTGCCTCGGAGCGTCCCATCGAAGCCAGGAAGGCGAAGGGCCAGGCCAGAAGCATCATGAACGCCACGATGATGAGTCGGATTGGGAATATCGTCACCGTCATCAATGCTATCTGCAAAAGAAGGCACGGAGCACCATTAGCCTACAAACTTGACCTCATTATTTGGACTAAACTACAAAGTGATAGAATGAGACAATTCCCTCACGCATCCGCAAGTGATTTTATAGAGCAATGTAAAAGGGAATTCAAGGCAATTTATATTGTTCGACACATGTGAGTCACACACACACACACACACACACACACACACACACACACACACACACACACACACACACACACACACACACACACTTAACCAAAATAGAATTCATCAGAACATTCGGCTAAACAGTGTGTATATTTAGGCCGCATGTGGCATGAATGAGTCAATAACAAAAGGAGATTGATGAAGGAAATAGATTTTTCCAGACATCTCTCCATTTGTCAAATAAAGCTAGAGTGTACACAAGCGACTAAAAATACCAGACCAAAGTCGGCAACACATCCATGTCTAGTGGTTCAAAGACACAACAGTGGCTCACTCTGGACTCCCTCAGACCAACGGATTGGCAGGGGTTATCTTTACAGCCCTGTTTTATGAGGCGCACATATCAGTGCTTATCTTGGGTAAATATTTGTCCTGCACTCACTAGTGGGCAACGGCCGCCTCCCCTCACCTCCGGTCCCAATGTTCAGCAGAGGGCCTATCTGATTGCGGAGTGGGTGGTCTACCATCTTAAATATGACAATAGCCTGCAACCGAAGGAATGCAGCGGTCTGGTCGGGGGTTGGCTGCCTGCACAATCAAAGGTGATTGCAGGTGATCCGCTTTCTTCTATTTTCGATATATAGATCGGTTGCACTTTGGGAGTAGGACTACCATTATTTGAGGGACAGCACGGCCTAATGGTCAGAATATGCATGTGATGAGTTACATTTGACAAAGCACTGGAAAAGTTAACATATTACACCAAAGATTTCACATTATGGAAGCATCACTATGTCCGCAAATCATTTAACAAACTGTGCAAAAATCCAACAGAGAAATAAATACGAATAAAAAGCCTCAGGAAAAGTGGCTGGCATAAAATGTTTGAGAACTACTGGATTATGCATTTGATTAAATATTAATCGGGATCCTAAGCATGATAATGCAAGAATGTCACTTAATTTAAAACAAGGCGCCATGTTTCAATGGCACGTAGGGCAAGCTGGCTGCTTAAGAATTCAGGCAGTTCAACTGCAAAAAATGCCACAGTAAAAGGCTGACATAAAAGATGCACAAGAAAACTCAGTATACAGAGAATAAGGAAGTGCACTATATGTCAGCAAGGCCTACCTACATTACGAAATACCCTGTGGCATCTCTGCATCCACCACTTGAGATTTTGAGGAAACACAATTCATTGGTAATCTAAGATGTTCCCAGCATTACAAAGTAGTGCCTTGAAACGCTGAACCGAGGATTATGCTTGCTTTACATAGCTATGGTGAGGTTCATTCAAGAATCATTTCTACAGAAGGTATTTGTTGGTTTGACTTGTATTCTAGACTGTGCAGCCATAGGGTTATGGAGCCTTGCCCATAAAAGGCACTTTTGTGGCGAGTGTTAATTCAAAATTGAAGAATTTAGCCATTATCCTAACAATGTTAGGCACGGGTCAGCTATGTAGCACAAATAAAAAACAAGGCATAAATGGCGCAATTGTAAGGAAAATATTGCCAAGAAACTAAAAAGTGAGGGTAGTAAAAACAAACATTAAAAATGTGTGCAAAATGTAGTACGCCGGTGCAGGTACTCTCATCTAATCCAGGACCACGGGTCATCATCGATGGAGCAAAGGGCGTTCAGTGATACACTCTCAGACGGTTCCCTCCAAGAGGATACTCCTCCACCCTCTGTATTTAAAAAGGTGCACTGGGACCATTATGATGATGATGTTAGGAACTACAGGGATGGTAAAACCACTTAAGGAGTGTTACTACCTTGGGCTCAGCACACTGAAAAATACATTCCACCACTGTTTCCTAGTTTGCCTCAGCCGGATCAACACAGATTACCAGATCCATTATTTGATTTGCCCTGTTAAAAAAATCTGACGGTAATCAAATATTTATTACATGAAAAACAAGCGTGCAGAACTAAGCAACATTAGCCATTTGATTTTGTTTTTTTACAATTAAATCATTGTCAAAAAGTAAAAGGCATTCAATATAGCAGTGGCCAAAGAAGAATTAACACGGTTTACCACCATTCTATATGTCTTCTTCTACAGGGGCGCACATTGATTTACAACCAGCACAAATAAATCATCAATTAGTTATAAACGTTAACCCAATTAAAGAGTCACACACACTCAGATAGACTTCCAAAACAAGGATTTAGAAATCCCCCCAGGTCTCCATTAGTCCTAAGTAAAGACTGCATGACTCTTCTTTCTATGAAGAGATTTCTATGATTTTGCCATTCATAGAAATGGACAGTCACTGACAAAGAGCACCGTTTTGCACTTGTTGAAATCCAATAATAGCTAAACAAACTGGTCTGCTGTGACACAGTATAGATTTTGTACAAATGCTTCAATGCATTGATTTTAGCAGTAGAATGATTGGGTCGTACATTTGACTAGGAGTAACAGTATATAGAACCACCTTTCCCCAGATCGCCCCCAATATTTTAATCTTATGACCCATACCAAGGACTTTTCAGGTGTCTGCACAACAACCCGACAGAGTTAGTGTTTTAATGACCTCAAATCATCATTGTTTAAAAAGGATGGAACTGAATCAATGTACTCTCAAAACAAATTGCAGTCAAACTCAATGCAACTAGAGACAATCACAATACACCTGTAGACAAATCACAGTACAAGCTAGCCTTGCATCCCAGTCTAGTTTTCAGATTAGCTGAATCTCTGTCTCAAGTAAAATATTAAAAACACTTCCAAAAATAACATTAATAATGCAAGCTTAAAAACAGGTGGTTCCCTCCATACCGTAGTTGAATGCGTTAATCAACACCTTCCTGCAAGCCTTTTCCTGGAAACTAACAAATAATTAAACCCAAATCACGGGTTGCCGACAGTGTAGCATTAGGCTGATATGAGACATTAGAACAACAACTCAATCCAAACAGCCCATATCGTCCGTTGTAACCATCAATGCATGGTCTGTTTGGAAACAAAACACCGGACATAGGTACATGCAAATTCAGGCGACATTATCATCACCCATGATTGATTCAGAGTGAGAGCCATGAAAGGGTCCCTTGATGTATCCTTTAGTACGTGTGTGTGTGTGTGTGTGTGTGTGTGTGTGTGTGTGTGTGTGTGTGTGTGTGTGTGTGTGTGTGTGTTGGGGGGGGGTGGTGTTGGGATGGATGGACGCATCCCGCACGACTGTGATCACAACATCAACAAAGATGGGGACCTGTCGTGAGACCGCGTTAGGACAGGAGTTAAACAAGGCAGACGCAACACGCAGAGCCAAGCTGTTGAATGGTGTCACTGTGTTGCTGCTGGCTAACTAGCAGAGAAGGTAGGCCCGATGCTGCCAAGCCGCTGTCTTATCTCCAACTCTCCTTCCCATCCACCCCCTAAAAAACCGCCTCTTGAAATCACAGACCTTATCTCGCACACCATCCATGTCATCTAAAGGCAAATAAGACACCATCGCGGTAGTGAAATAAACACTGACTGGATGGGATTCAGCCTGGATGATCCAGGTCTGCGGGTCCAGCACACACATGCAGAGACAGAGAGGTGGACGTTGGAGGAGCAACATGTATGTATTTAGCTCTGAGCTAACATTAGCTCAGCCCTGACGTGGGGCGCCGAGGAGATGGACAAGCGTCTCCGCCAGAATGCCCCCGCGTATCGACACGGTGCCCCCCACCCCCACCACCAGACGGGTGGAGGACCGTGCATCGTCTCAATTTGAAGCGTTACCTTCGCCTTCTCCAGGGGGGTGAACCTCAGGAGATGCACGAAGGGGTTCCTCAGAGGGGGAGCGTGTTCCGTCTTCTGGCCGCCGTCTCCTTCCATCATGGCACACTGCTGTCTGCTGGTCGGCAGCCTCATCTTCCCCAACTCGTAACGAGATAACAGCGGATGGCTGTAAAGAGAGGATACGAATAATATGCGAAAATCTCACGCAACAAATGATGTTATCGTGCACTGACTGGCACGCTGCTGGCTCACTCCGGGCGGCTGGCTACTACAGGGTATTACAGGTTGTCTCGGGTGCCAGGCGACGGTGGCTAGCAGGAGGATTAGCTAGGGATAGAATAAGTCACTGATGGATTTTCTTTTCCGGCGCAGTATAGTTTCCAATACTCCCACTAGCACCGAGATGCTAGCTACGGCAGTCAGGGTTCCCCCTCATCAGCGCATGCGCCGAGTTCATCCCCTTTACCCGAATGCATCAGTGTGTGCCTGCTCCCTGCGATCGATCAAGTGTGTGTGCGTGAGTGATGCAAACCATCTCTGTAGGGACGTGGAAAAGAGATGTGAGGAAAAGTAAGGTTATGGTTAGAATATCAGGATTTCTTCTATGTTTCACTTTAGAAGTTGTAAAATCCTATCATTCTCCCACCATGCATACTTGGAATATATGACACCAAGTATTGCATGTGGTTGGTAATACAATTTAAACACAAAAAGAGGCATGATGTATGGATGGTTTGATGAATAGTTGGATGAAGAATTAACAGAAAAGCTTTGACCATTGACGTAAACATGAATCATAGTCAATACGCAGGAAAAAAATAATCTTATGGTTTACTTGAAGTTCAGCTCTTTATAAGAAGGTCGTGTCTGTGTTGTCAGCGTGTTCGGATGAGTTGCTTCGGCCCTGGAATTATACACTGCAGATCCTTTTAAATGGTCACATGCTGCCCTCTACTGGCTCTTGCCATAAAGTGCAATCTTAATCTTTATCCCCGTATCTGTCTATTACTACACATCTACCAATGTGAACCTGAATTTGTATGGTCTCACATATATAACCTAAGCAAAACTTGGAATTGGCAAGATGTATTGTATGTATGTATTTATTTTTCAAACATATATCATAACTCAAAAAAGTCCCAAATGGTGCCATTAATTGAACTTTCTCTCTTCTATGGTGAGCATGGCATGTTTGATTGCATTGAATGTTAAGTAAACTGAAGAGTCTTTGTATTGTATAGTATTAATTTACTTATTATTGACACATACACAAACAACAACGCACACATCAGTTGTGTTTGTGTGTGTGTGTGTGTGTGTGTGTGAGTGTGTGTGTGTGTGTGTGTGTGTGTGTGCGTGTGTGTGTGTGTGTGTGTGTGTATGCTCAAGGCAAGCCAACTTGCCGTACAGTGGGAGAATAATAAAAATCCACGTAAAATATCTAAAGAGTTAAAAGTTAAACCAGGAAACACCCAATCGGGTGACAGTTTACCTGTCACAGGAAACACCCGATTGAAATTGTAACTTCCCAGCAACTCACGTCCTGGGAGGGAGGGAAAAAGCACGGCCATTCATCTATGTCACAATGTTCCCTGGGCTTCTTCTACGCCTCAGTGTGCAAGCGCAGTGGTTTTTTCGTTATTTTTGGTCAATTATTTGCTTCATTGATCTATTGACTGGACCATGTGTTCATAAAGGCAGTGGAGGATGTAATGCCAAACACAAACACTTCACCTTGGGTAGCCGTGCCTTACTACCTTTAAAAACAAGGAAGTTGACGGATGTGGCTCAGGTGTGGTCGGTGCGCGGGCCTGTGTGTGCGAGCATGTGCTTGTGCGTGCGTGTGTGTGTCGGCCACACGGAGGTCAGCCATTTACACACACAGAAACACACACACACACTCGCACACACACACACAAACACATTTCCACAAACAGCCATCAAGTTTATTTTTTTTGCATTGGGCGTCGGAGCGTGCAGTCTGAGTGCCCCTTGGCTGACCGTATCCGGTCGTGACATTTGCATTCGACAGCAACCACATGAGACAGGGTTAATACTTAGGAGGACGGAGGAAAAAATAAAAAGGACGAAAGGTTTCCCTATTTCTCCTCTGGCCATTCCTCCCCTTTTCGCTCTCTACCTCTCTCTCTCCCTCTCCCTCTCTCCCTTCTCCCTCTCTCTCTCTCTCTCTCTCTCTCTCTCTCTCTCTCTCTCTCGCTCTTGCTCTCTCTCTCTCTCCCTCTCCCTCTCGCCCCTCTCTCTCTCTCTCTTTCTTCCTCTCCATCTCCCTCTCCCTCTCTCTCCCTCTCCCTCTCTCCCTTCTCTCTCTCTCTCTCTCTCTCCCTCTCTCTCTCTCTCTCTCTCTCTCCCTCTCTCCCTCTCTCTCACTCCCCTTCCCGCCCGCCCACCCACTCCCTCACCCTCACCTCACCTCCTCTCTCTCCTCCCTCTCACCTCCCCTTCCCCAATCTTGTAGCTGAGGAGGTGAAATTAAAAAGGAAGAAATGCAATTTAAAGACACAGGGTAAACAATCACAAAACACTTGTTTCCAGAGGAGACACAATTTCCCGCTGCCTTGTTCAATTTCTCCATGGCCCGGGGTGCTGCCGCCTGCGTTTATACACCCGCTCCTACACCGCTGATTAAAATTGTAATGTCAGCGCTGAATCAATCCATATGACATTTTGTAAAAGCACAAGTATCCCGGCATTATAAATATATATAAATATAATTAAATTCGTTCTCTCGGCCTCTCTACTCCCTTAGAGGCGCAAGTGGGTCAGAACACGAGAGAGCGTAGGTCGCTCCGAATGCCTTCCAACTGTTTGAAAAACATAATTCATAGTTTCAATAATGCACAAAAAACAAGATAAATATACAACTATAAGGATATTTTGTCGTACTCTCATTAATGCAAACAGACACATACGTATAATGCAGGGCAACCAATTACCCATGCTTTGTTTGGCTCATACAATGAACTGAATGGCATCCATCGGCATGTCTTGCAGGGTTTGAACTATCATTTCCAGAGTAGTTCCTTCGTAGAACAATTTAAAGCAAGGAAAAACAGCCCGATGTCCATCTGTTTTGTTGTTTTATATCCCGCTCTTTCATGTTGATGTAGTATACTTGGGGGTTTGGGGATGGGGCGGGGGGGGGGGGGTAAACCACAAAACATAAGAGAAGGATGTATATACCGAAGCCAGAGAAAGAGAGCAGGGTTTTGTCGAGCCTATACGTTTTTCCCTCCTTGTTCCTCCACCATAACCCCTCCGGCCAAAACATCAGCAGCGGCCTGGCTGACTGAGAGAGAGAGCACGCCGGCGACCCCACACCACTCTGTGTTTTACCAGCCTCGCCGCCCGTGTCAATCAATGGCCGCCGTGTTCCAAAACATATTCAACACACAAAGAGAACAATTTGGCTCCGGGAAATGGATCGCGGCGCGAGATTGACACCTCGCTCTCTGGCGGTGTCAATCAAAGCAATGAGATTTCTTTGCCGGGGCTTTTTTTATTTATTAATTTATTTCCCCTTTGGTCTACAAGGGGCCCCAGGAAGG
>NC_136934.1:48375120-48377620 GCF_949987615.1 Pollachius pollachius | reverse complement strand
TTTTAGTGGTAGATAAGGCGGGGCAGATAGGGCTGGGGGGAGGATCCCCGGCCAGCCATCACCGTAAGATAACTAGCTCTTATTAATGACCTGCCAGAGGAGGAGGCCTACGTAATTAGGCTCTCTCTCTCTCTCTCTCTCTCTCTCTCTCTCTCTCTCTCTCTCTCCCTCTCCTTCTCTCTCCTCTCTCCCCTCTCTCCCCTCTCTCCCTCTATCTCTCTCTCCCCCTCTGTCCCCCCCCCCCCCCCCCCCCCCCCCTCTCTCTCTCTCTCTCTCTCTCTCTCTCACTCTCGTACCAATCTCCACCCATACCGCCCGAACCAAAACCTCTGCATTCTGACAGATGGACAAACACATTTTTGGGCCGATAACTCGGCTGACCAAAAAATGGAGATCATCACACACTGGAGTGTGTCATGGGGTAAGCTGCTAAACTGCCATGGGGGAAAAAGACGAGCAAAAGCGAATTAATGCATGGTAAAAAAAAAAAAGAAGAATGATGCCGTTGATGTTATCAGCGCGCATCGGAATTGCCTGGCGTCCACCGGGCAGCCTATCGGCCACGCTCACCTGTGAATGGTTAATTGTCCGGCCCGTGCATATGAAAGGAGTCGTTAATAACATTTGACTAATGGACTAATTCACCAGATTGGTTTACAAACGTACAATGTTAGTGTGTCTGGTGTGTGTGTGTGTGTGTGAGTGTGTGTGTGTGTGTGTGTGTGTGTGTGTGTGTGTGCGTGTGTGTGTGTGTGTGTATGTGTTTGTGTGTGCGGGTGGGTCTTTGTGTGTGTGTATGTTTGTGTCATGTCCCTAGAATGTGAACTGTGTGTGTGTGTGTGTGTGTGTGTGTGTGTGTATATGTATTTTTGTGTTATGTCCTATGTCCTTTGCTTTTAGTCCATCGACATGTACAGCAACATTGGTTCAAATGTACTAGATTATAAACATTGTCCTCTCACTATGAAAAAAACAGCTCACAGTTTTCTAAAACTGCAAAAAACATAAACCAATGGCTTCCCTCAATTTAGCGTTGCTCATGCAATCTTGCCATTAAAACGAGCAAGTGAATTCAAAGTAAAACCAACACACTCCCACTGCCAGCTAGCCATCTTGGAGGAAGACTCTTATGGATCTGCATTCAAACTGCCTGATGATATAAGTGCCCGTCACTGGCGCTATATATATAACATACTGCCGCATGAAACACTACATTTCCTAGCCCTCATTAAATCACTTCCCCCCCCCCCCCCCCAAAAAAAAAATAAAGCCATATATCTCCCTGGAAACAAACATCCCTCTTGAAGTCATTTATTGCCTGAATTCAAAATTCTGTTGATCTATTAGTGGAAAGTCCATCTATCATTTAAAGCAGCCAGACAGAGAGAGCGAGTGTGAGAAAGAGAGAAAGAGAGAGACAGGGAGGTTTAGGGTCTAGCCAAGCTCCTGTGTTCTTAGCTAGACACGTCTTTGTGTGTGTGTGCTCGTTTGGGCTCAACTATCAAACACCTTGTTTGCATATGCTGCAAAGGTGTTCAGCCATATATATACATATAAATATTAAGACAAAGACATCTTAAGACATTGAAGTGTGTTATATTTATATGTATACTTAGTTTTAATATGTGTGTACTTTATATTTGTTTGTTTATGTGTGTGTATATGTGTGTTTGTGTGGGGGTGTTTGTTTGTGTGCATGCATCTGTGTGCTTCTGTGAGTGCATGCATGAGTCTGTGTGTTTGCATGTGCCTATGCGTGCCTGTGTATGTGCGTCTGTGTGCCGCTGTGTATGTGTGTTTGTATGCGTCTACGTGCCGCCGTGTGCGTTTTTGAGTGTGTGTGAGTGTGTGTGAGTGTGTGTGTGTGTGTGTGTGTGTGTGTGTGTGTGTGTATGTGTGTGTGTGTGTGTGTCTGTGTGACAGAGCAGTCTGGCAGGCAGACGCAGAACAGTGACGGGCAACTGCAGACAGATCTAATGTCCACTTATCAGAGGGCAGGATAAGGAGATTATCACTCAATCCACGGCCCCGCCACCGGAGCCATCAAGAGCCCACATCCACCTCGCTGTGAGCGGACAGGTCTCTCCTTCTTCTCTCTCTGTCTCTCTCTCTCTCTCTGCCACTATCTCTGTGTGTCACTCGCCCCTCTTATTTCCTCTGTGTTCGGCTCCTTGTGTTCATTTGACCCCGGCCTTGTGGGACCATCCAGATATTCACGGTTGCGTCTCACGATTACTGTTAATCTGGGAGGGTATTGATTTTGAAATATAGACTCAGCCTTGTATTAAAAATAAATTTGAATTTGGTTAAGCTTTTAACATCGTTATTCAGTCTCCCTCGAGAGCATAGTCTGAGCATTTAACCATTTTTGGAAAATGTTTTCGATGGGATCGGGGTTTGTATTGGAAAGTAAAGAACGCTGTGGTGTTCACTGAGGTCGTGAGAGGATTCATATGTAAACGGCAAGTTTTTGGTCACATTTGATTCAGAAAGTAAAACA
>NC_136934.1:48365120-48367620 GCF_949987615.1 Pollachius pollachius | reverse complement strand
ACACACACACACACACACATCTGTAAACACAAACACACACGATAACACATTCACACACACACAAACACACAGACACACACACACACACACACACACACACACACACACACACATCTGTAAACACAAACACACACGATAACACATTCACACACACACACAAACACACACACACACACACACACACACACACACACACACACACACACACAGTCTTTGGAGCAACATCCCTGCACGGCAAAACAGGCTTTAGGATTGGGATTTTGGTTGTGGTCGCTATCGCTCCTCGCCATGCTTACTAAGTAAAGTTTAAGCTGATTCGTTGACAACTCCAAACAACCAAAACCCAACCAAGCCAGCGCAACAACAGCCCCTTCCGCTTGCCCACCTCCCTCCCTCCCTCCCTCCTTCCCTCCCTCCTTCCCTCGCTCCCCTGGTGCTTCCTTTACAGCCGGGGCTCCTAATCTGCCAGACTGACGGAGAATAAGACAGGGAAGCTGGAGAGGCCTCCGATACGGCAGAGGAACAGAGAGGGAGAAGGGATGTGGGGGGGGGGGGAAGGGGAGAGAGAGACAGAGACAGAGAGAGAGGGCGATGAAAGAGAGAGAGAGAGAGAGAGAGAGAGAGAGAGAGGGATAGAGAGGGAGAGGGAGAGAGAGGAAGAGAGAGAGAGAGGGAGAGAGAGAGGGGGAGACGGAGAGAGAGGGAGAGAGAGAGAGAGAGGGAAGAGAGAGAGGGAAAACAGAGGAGAGGGAGAGGTAGGGGGGTTGAGGGAAAGGCAGAAGAGAGAGAGAGAGAGAGAGAGAAGAGAGAGAGGGAAAGAGAGAGCGAGCAACAGCTTCCACCAGCGACAATTAAACAACCACAAAGTTAACAACAACAACAGAAGAGATACACTTGTGTTAACACCCGCTGGCCTGTGTAACTGAATGTGGGGACATAGACCGACAAGCCGCAGCCCGTGTAAGAAGGCCTGTGCGGGCCTCGCCGCTGAATAACGCGGGGCGGAGCGTCCTGTTTACTGCAGTCCTGTCAAACAGACACTGAGACAGGACTTGGGGAAAATCAAATCTGTCGTATTATGCGCGGTCCACAATAAACCTTGTGTTGTTTGAAAAGCCGGCATTAGACAGCAGAAAAACTGGCGGCCGAAGGAGAAAAAAATGATTTGATCTCGTCTAATCTGTCCCGGGGTGGTGGTGGTGGTGGTTGTGGTGGGGGCTGGAGGGGGTGTAATCCTCGTGCTCACTCTGTGAATGTGTGTTTAGAATGTGTTGTGCATGTGTCTGTGTGTACGTATTTGCTTCTGTGTGTGTGTGTGTGTGTGTGTGTGTGTGTGTGTGTAAGTGAGTGTGTACATTGACAATGTGACAATGTTAATGTGCGCTTGCTTTTCAAATCGCGGGATTTGTTCACATTCATCGCAGTGTTGTCCAAGTTGTGTCGCTGAGCTGCTCCCTTCGTTCGAAGCGAGCAGTTTGTCGCTATCGGCCATTGTTGTCTTTAAGTTCCCATAGGTGACGCTCAACACAGCCGATAATAACAGGAGAATAATCCGGTGTTGGAAATCCGTCAGATGAAACAAATGAACACACACGCACACACTCACACTCACGCACGCACACAGTGTGTTTCCATGGTGCCGTTGCGTCTCCATTGTCAAATCATCCAGTATAATGAACTGTGCAGATGTAAATCCTTCGCACACTGTATCTCTGATCACCTTTTTATCTGCGAGGCATTGGGGCTATGTGTGTGTGTGTGTACGCCTGTGTGTGTGTGTGTGTGTGTGTGTGTGTGGTATCCCTGATGAGAGCTGTTTTAACGCTGAACTTATTTTATTCCTATCCCAGAGACAATAGGGCCGACAGATGTCATCCCAACGCGGCACTCTGAAGGCTTTGCAGAAAATATTAAAAACATGATTTTGGATTTGGTTTTAGGCACGCCTGCCCCGGCTCTGTTGTTACTCTCCCTGATGTTTTCATTCATTCATTCATGCATGGTTCGGAACCAAAACATCACGATGAAACAGAAACTGCTATTGTTCCTACCAATCCTGATTGTTGAAAAGGTAAATATATGAGGAGGATTACTGTATGTCGTACACTAGAGATCACAATGGATTGTTATTGTTATGGAGCTTTATGTACTTAACTAATAAGCAATATGAATATGATTAAGCTGAATGCCATGGTCTAGCCAGAATGTCCCTGCCTGTATAATCAAAGCAATATGTTTGGCCTGAATGCATGAACTATATACAAACCATACAAAAATATGTAAACGGATAATGGAGACCTATTTTAGTCCTTCTCTTAGTAAGCAATATGGGCTGTAGAGATAATTCATATTTTATCTGCATTCAGGGAATAACAGCGTCTCTCAAAAGCTATATACTATTTTACTAGTATAATTATTTATAAGTAAATACATGTCCATTAAAAACATATGCGTGAACAAAACCTAATAATACAGCAAAATTCATATTACATACAGCATG
>NC_136934.1:48340659-48350659 GCF_949987615.1 Pollachius pollachius | reverse complement strand
CTCTCCACCATAGAGCTTTACTCAGTCCCAAAGGATATTCAGTCGTTTAACTCAATGTACAAATATCAATGTTCCAACGCATGCTTTTCCTCTCTTGTGGAAAAACAACCACAACAACAACAAAACTAAAATGATCCCCGGTAAAACCTGAGGGCCTCATTTGTATGTTTAGTTAGACCTCCTGAACACAACGGAAAATGGAAGCAAAGGTCAGAGTTAAATCTCCTCAGGCTTTTGTTCTTTAAAAGCAACAATATTCTATTGATCCCTCCTGAATGATAAACACACATGTATTGCGAAAATACAACCTCCTTTGACCTTTAGCAATTATTCATACAAGTGTGGAGCAAATGTTTTTGGTCAGGAAAAACAAAATCCAGCGTAATCTTTTCCTTCGCCCTTTTGTCCTTTTCTTTCATTTTTTTTCTAATTTGAGGTGTGTTTATATAGTTACAGGCCATTCCGGAGGATAGCATACTTTTTGTTATTTCCATTAGGTAAAATGGCAGAGATACCTTCGGGACTATTTTTCACAATTATACATTTACTGTTTTTGTTCCAACTGTTTTGGTTTTTTTGTTGCTTTTCCCGCAATGATGCTACCTCTAACCTTAAGACTAGCAGGGATATGACTAAACATTACTAACATCTTAAGTCTTTAATATTTGATTTGTTTGAGAATCATACAGAAATTAATGTAACATGAGTTTAAAAAAATGCCTCCCATGCGGATATCGACTTCAAATCATAAGTCAAGATCCATACCATGGCATGAAGCCATGTGCAGTCTCTTTTAAGGTTCTTACAGATAGCCTAAGAATGAGGAAGCACTCCTATCATCCTATCTGCTGGGTGTCTCGTCTGAGTCTAACTTGACAGGGTTAAAGTGCACATGCATGACCTCTCATGAGGCCCTCTTGACCTCCCCCTCTTTGGACCGTAAGAGGGTGTGAGATAAGCAACCAGAGTCTTTTGACGGTCATTACGGTTGGAATGCACACAAACTGAGCAGAGGGTACGAGCAAGGTCCGTAACTATTGTATTTTTCCATGGTTTTGCGCAAAGACAAAGGCATCTTAAACTACTTCATGTGATCATGAGTGGCAATTAAGCATGCATGTGAGAATTGCTGTATTATAACATTATGTAGGATATTGTTCGAGGTCTGTGCCTGGTGAGTGCATCATCCAGTGGGAGGGGATTTTCAGGGAAGCAAAGTGTGTGCGTGTGTTTGTTTTTTGTTTGTGTGTGTGTGCGTTTGTCTAGTGTATGTGCCTGCGTATGTGCCTGTATGTGCCTGTGCATATGTGTGCTTATGTGTATGTGTGTGTGTGTGTGCGTATGTGTGTGTGTGTGCATGTGTGTGTGCACGTGTGTGGTTACTGAAACGTGTGATCAGTGACCTGGGGCTACCACCTCTTGACCTGTGGCGCTGCTGCGGTAGTGGTGGCTTCCAGGTACTGATAGGGCCAGGGCACTGGGGCCGAAACCACCTCGTCCCCAACACACGTCGCTGGTGACAGGGCTCTGCACACACAGGAATAAATACATATAAGTATGCGCACACAAATAAACACTCCGGCAGGGAGGTCGGCATGCACACACACACACACACACACACACACACACACACACACACACACACACACACACACACACACACACACACACACACGCACACACACACACACGCACACACACACACACAAACACACACACACACACACACACACATACACACACACACAAACACTCACAATGGAATCTTAGTCAATACACATGGAGTAGTTTGACAAACAGCCATATTGATGTCTTTGATGAGCAGAAAGAAGTAATTGGATTATGCATAAGCAGAGCCACTTTTAGGCAGAAATAGATCAGTCCAATTAAATACATAGAAAGATACAGTGTTTTAAGTACAGAAAACGCTGTATTAAACACCAAACAAGTACTCCAAATAAAGTAGATTAAATAGTTATGCAGTTTAAGTTATAATACTATAGAGCATAATAAACAAGAAATATTACTCAGTTGACATCTATACCCCAGAATTATTACAAAACAAATCATAAAATTATGGACAAAACATGTTTTAAACAAAACTAAATGTTTTTTAGTAAAAAACAAAGGAGAACGAACGAGATACAGAGAGAGCAACAGACAAATAAACAGACAGACAGACAGAATACGAGAGACTACGAGAAAGGTGACGAGGGGGATAGAGAGGGAGAGGGAATGGACAGAATGGAATATCCATCCAAAGTGCCACTGGTCCAGCTCAGTATAATGACTGGATGGCGGAGCACTCTTAGATCGGATCGATAGCGACGATGCAGAGGGAGACACGACCGCGGAGCGCGTGTGGGAAATATTGGCCTCATCAGGCGTGGAGATTGGCTCGTGTCTCATTGACACAGGTCAATGAGATTGATGGCTAGATCCTTCAGATCATCTGGATGTTGAGAGTTTGAACTCCTTACGAGCGCTGCTGGTCAAACCGTGTTTAACATTTTGCCGTATACATCGTCTGCATGTCAATGCATGTTAATGTGCCATTGCGCAGCAATGCGAAATGTTGTTACTATAACTACTTTGCGTCCTATTAAGGTTGGGTGTGTGTGGCAAGATTTTGATGCAAACTGCACAGCCATTAGGCTGGTTTAAAAATGTTCCTCGCTTTTGTAACTTCAAAGAGTGAGTCTTCCAACATGAGTATAACGGCATGCAAACATTTTGGATGGATGTGGTGGAATAAAATTAGGCTACTTTAGAAATAATATTTAGTGTTTTCCCTTCTCATCTCTTCTTCTATTTCCTTTTTCTCTCCTCTCTTCTGCCTCTCTTCTATTCTCCTTACCCCGCGCTCCTCTTTGCCAAATCGGGTCGCTCTGTAGCATTTTTTTGCATCTTTCGTTCCACACATGTCAATCAATAATTTGGTTAATGATAGTGTTTTGTGGATTCAAACCAAATGACATTTAGATAGAGTGCACAATTTTTCTACACAGTATGATTACACCTTAAGGCTGTTTCTTTTGTTTAATGGTTTATATTTTCGATTATCTCATGATGCAATTTGAACTAAACGGCCCAACTGAGAGCTCTGTTTGTGTGTGTGTGTGTGTGTGTGTGTGTGTGTGTGTGTGTGTGTGTGTGTGTGTGTATGTGTGTGTGTGTGTGTGTGTGTGAATGCATGGCTTGCTTGTGTGCATGCGTTAGCGCATCGGTGTGTAATCGTGTGAGAATATATTTATGGCTCAGGGTCACAGTGGCATTAACCGGACCCGCGCTCTCTGGAGACCCTTGTAACGCCGGTGATTGTAACGGCTCGACGTCGTCAAGTCAACCTTTGTGGAGTGGAAGCCAATGACTTATAAAAGTTACAGAGGGGCTTTTGATTATCCCCTCTATTTCAACGGCGTCACCACGAAATACTGCGCTCAATTACGCGTTGCTTTACGCGCGGCTTTAATTCCACGCGTAAAAAGGTCTTCGGTTAAACGTCCCATCACTCAAGCATCCGCCACCGGCCCCAAATCTTATTCAAGTTTTAAACCTCTAATTGGGAACGTTTAAGAGGCGTTTAAGAGTGCCCTTTCTTCTCCCGTTTCTCATTTCCCATTTAATGTGTTGTGTCAAAGTCTATTACCTCAGTTGGACGTTTCTGTCCCTTAAGTTGAAAAAACGAAAGGGAGACCGTGGTGGGGGAGAAAGCAAGCGGGGGGGGGGGGGGGGGGGGGGGCGGGCTGGCAAAAGGTGGAAGAAAAAGGTCCACGCCATCAACTGAGCTTCGCCAGGTCGATAAAGCTTTTAGATTTGGAGATGTTTTCAGGGGGAGCCCATTTCCTGCGGCTAAGAGTTGTTAATGGAGCTTAAGGAATTATCTTATGAGTCTCGGTTGGAGGGTAGTAGTAGTATATTTCACCCGGGCCCCGCTGCCTTGTCGGAGGGCTGAATATGCTGCTGTCAAGCACGCTTAATGAAAAGTAACGCGTCGCTGATTACGGTTTTATTTGGTCTCTATGTAAAAAGCCCCTGTTAATTTACCGTCCCGGTCCCACTGTGAGCACGAATTTGCCACGGCTGAATGATTAAGCGTCCCCCTCCCTCCCTCCATCCCACATCACCCCCCCCCCCCCCCCCCTCTCTCTCTCTCTCTCTTTCTCTTTCTCTCTCTCTCTCTCTCTCTCTCTCTCTCTCTCTCTCTCTCACGCTCTCTTTCTCTCCCCTCCACCTCTCTCTCTCTATCTTGCTCTTTTCTTCCTTCAGTCCCTTCCCTCACTTTCTCCGCGTCTTGGATGCGGTTCTCTTTAGGCCTACACTAAATTAGATAAATATCTCGGCTCATTCGTCTTGTCCACACAAGGCCATGTTTAATATCAATCGAGGTATACTTGATTTGTGTCTTAAAAAATAACGGGGCCCATGTATTAATCTCGATTTGAAGCAGCACACAGGCCTGTGATAGCCCTGGCCCTGCTCAATATTTATTTCACCGCCGTGCAACTTTTCTGTTGAAGTGCTCCAGGCGTCTTACCGGAGAAAGCAACTAAAAACATACATCCTGAGACGGATATAGAGAAAATCCCCTTTGTCCTGCCACGGCACTTTCTCCTAAGGGGGAGATCTCAATCGGTTTTGCTTTTCCCATTAAAATTCATCACGGAGGGCCACTTCCCTCCCCTCTCTCTCTCTCTCTCTCTCTCTCTCTCTCTCTCTCTCTCTCTCTCTCTCTCTCTCTCTCTCTCTCTCTCTCTCTCTCGCAGGACGGACAGAGGGTCCCCCGAGAGCCCCACTTTCGCCATTACTGTCAAGTACCCTTGACTCCTTTCCTTTTGCCCTTTTATCTACAACAACTAATTCGAGTTCCTTTGCCCTTTTCACTTCCATACGACGTGCGTGGCTCCGCATGGCCTACTAAAGCCCTTTGACGTTCCGGGGCCGAAGATATAATACTAATGGTGGTCTGGGACTGTACTATGGGTCAGGGAGATCCCTTCGGAAATTGAGGGGGGTTAGTGAGTGTCATCATGAATTCTCTTCACTTCAAATTGTTTACGAGAGGCCCGGGCCCTGAACCTATTATTAACGAACGTATGGGGCGAATAACTCCTGCCCTCTCTGACAGCCGCGTCATGGACGAGGTTGAGATGTTTCGATAATGTTATCAGAGGAGGGTGGAGAAGTGCGTGTGTGGGCATGTGTGTGTCGGGGGGGGGGGGGGGGGGGAGACGGGGAGGGAGGATCAATAGTCTGACATGAAATATGCCATCGAACATCCCAATTACAGGCTGTTTAGAAGGCATTAATGAGGCAGATCTTAGATACTGATGCTGTTCCGTCTCGAGGCTTGACTGTGCGCATTTTCCTGCTGTCAGAGGATGGATGCACGAAGTGTGTACGTGTAAGAAATGGCTAAACGGATAATAAGCAATGTCACAATATATATATATATATAGCCTATATCATATTCTATTTCTACTATAAATATTTGTGGACATTTTCTAAATTTAAATATAGGCTAGAGCAATGACTCAATTAAAGCCATCCACCAAACCAAACCAATTGGCCAAGAGAGGTTAAATGCTTTTTTTTTTCTTTTCTTCTTTTAGCTCGCTTTTTCTCAGAAAGGCCGCAAAAATCGTCCTAAAGCTGGACCTATCAGCACCATGGACAGCACCAGTATACCATGTGACAGTATTGGCTAAAGTAGAAGCACTCTTTATAAAGCGACCTTTTTATTTTCAGTGAACAAACTTGAAACGCTCCCGTCCACTTTGGAACAGAGCTGTGCATTTGTGAGACTTTTTTTTCCAACAGTTATAACTCATCACGTGAGTCCTAAAATAATAGACTAATACCATTGGCATGCGGATATTAAATCAACGAAACATAATGCTGCAAGTTCAATCTATTCTCCAGATGTAAAAAAAAAACGCTCAGACATTATTTAGACATTTAGTTTGTTCGTGCTTTGAAATAAACGGATTGGTTTATTCCTTTCTCGTGAAACGCCAACAGAACCGTAGGCCACATAAATATTTAAGTGCGTTAAAAAACCTGAAGGAGCAACATGGAAACAAGAAAGGTTTGGAATCAGTCCCAACTGAATTCCCTCCGCCCACCCGTCCCACCCACCCACCCGATGTCCAGCAGGCGTAAAAGTCTCGCGTTGGCCACAACATAACATCATAAAATAATTATTATATTTAATTAAATAAAATTCGGTGGGGGTTGTTGTTGTCTTTCTTTCTTTTGGGCTGTTACGAACAGAAAAGCTTATTTACAGTCTTTGGGAAGCCCAAGCCACTGTCTTTATGGGAGTCGAGGTGCTGCAGAGCCGAGTGTCCTTTGACGGCACCGCTGTTCTCCACCGCGCGTTCCCCACCGCCCGTCTCCAGGAGAGCGCCTTTGGGGGTCGTCCAAGAGACGGCGGTGTTACTCAAGGCCTGGTTCAACGAGCTGTGCCTGAACAAAGGGTCGTGGAAGACCCCGTCTACCCAGTTTCTCAGAGTGGTCACCGGCGAGTCCTGCCGGTCCTCCAGGCCGCTGACCGGCGAGGTGGCGTCGGGGGACGGGCTGAGGGAGGACGGCTGGAACCGCAGCATGCACGACGAGTACTCGGCCTGGTTCAACGACGTTGCGGTCTGCGCCAAGGACCAGATCCGGGGTTTTCCGTCTATTATTTGGTGACCCTGTTGTTGTTGTTGTTGTTGTTGCTGTTGCTGTTGTTGTTGTTGGTAGCACATTTTGGCCTGCTGTCTGTTGTGCGGGTCAAAATTGTCTGGGCTGGTTTTGAGACAACTTTTTCCCAGGACCTGCTCCCCCCCGAGGGACACCGGGATGGAGAGCTTCAGCGAAGTGTCTTTGATGTGGTCGCTGGGGCAGTCGGTGGTGGTCATGTGTGTGTTCATGTGGTACTGGTGTTTGAGCTCACACTCGGAGCTCTCCGACTCGATCGTGTCGTAGTCTTCCAGGTCGCTCAGCTGGAGATCCTTGTCGCCTCGGCTTCGGCTTTCTGAGGAAAATTGTTAAATAAATAAATAAATCAACAAAATATTTTTTTGCATTTGAATTAAATCTTCGAAAGTGTTTACATCGAATCAAATATAGCCTACAACCGAGTTAATAATACCGGGTTGACTGAATTGAAAAACAGGCCTTTTCATAATTTTCAATCGTCATTTAGATGTGCACCTAACATATTAAGAGTTATCTTTTCACGTATATATTATTCATGACATAAGGTCCTTTTTTTGGAGGGTAAAAAAACCCTGTTCAATATCTTTTGCATGACCAACATTATTTTGCCCTCAAAACGACCCAAAACAACAGAAATTCGTTTTAACCAGAGAACAAAAAGGGGCCCTGTTACAACCAATGATCACAGGCCCTGTAGTGAAGCCCTGATAGAAAGCGCTGATCACAGGCTTCTCCCTCTCATATGGTGGGGTGTCACTTTGACTTAAAGCTCAAGGTTTGTGTGTCTGCTTTCTGTCATCATCAAGCCCCTGTGAAATATTAATGGAAAGAAATCCCATTTTGCAGAAAGCAGAGCCTTTGGAGGGCAAGAGAGAGGGGGGGGGGGGAGAGAAGAGAGAGACGAAAAAAAAAAACACAGCAACAACAAACAAACCACAAAACAACTCGCTCTGCCTAAACCCACCATCCTCGTTGTTCTCGCTCTTGGGCTGGCCCTCCTGGGATCCCTCTTCCTCCTCCTCCTCCTCCTCCTCGTCGTAGCGCTTGTCGTCCGAGCCCTTGTTCCGCGGCGGCCAGGTCATCTTGTTCTCCTTCTTGAGTCTCCGGCGGGCGTTGGCGAACCAGGTGGACACCTGCGTCAGGGTCATCTTGGTGATGATGGCAAGCATGATCTTCTCGCCCTTGGTGGGGTAGGGGTTCTTGCGATGCTCCTGCAGCCAGGCCTTCAGGGTGCTGGTGGTCTCCCTGGTGGCGTTCTTGCGCCGGGTGCTGCCGTCCATGGAGCCATACCTGGGGTGGAGGAGGAGGAGGAGGAGGAGGATGAGGAGGAGGAAGAGGACACGAGCGTGGGTATGCAGGCCACGGGGAAGGGGCCCCCGGGGAGACACGTGAGGGTCGCTCTGTCGGCCTGGAATGCGTCGAGGGCGATGGACGCGGAAAAAAGCCCCCCTTCGGCGAATAATAAGCCACTTATGAACGTGAACATGATCAGGGAAACTTTGGGAATTGCAAAAGACGTGGGCTGCGGCAATCACACCTGAGCTAATGTTGTGGAGTGGATTTAAACAGTGCCATTGTGTGTGTGTGTCGGTGTGTGTGTGTGCGTGTGCGTGTGTGTGTGTGTCTTTTTTGCGTACTTGATCCCAAAGCAAAGTCATTCAACACTTTCACCCCCATCGAAACAAATCATGACCAATCGTTAGCGAACCATCCCCTTAACACACCCTGTACAATAACAAGGCGCATCAACACCAGCGACCAGTCCAGAACACAGCACGGGACGGACCTGTCTCCCCATCTGTCCGTCCATCCGTCCGTCCCCCCACTGCCTCATACCAGGGGGTTCACATGCGCCGCGGCGCCGACATTTAAAATGCACCGTGTTGGTTTCCTCTCTCTCACTAGCGCCCCGGCGCTACGACTCTCTTACTCAAGTCTCTCCGGGGAGGCTTTTAAAAGACTCGTCTTTATTGCCTGCTGTAGCTTGACGCGGGTCAAACACTTAAAGAGAGCCCGGCTCGGACGAGAGCCGCCCCTCTCAGCGGCCCCGGCCCTGATGGGGCCCCAACACGTAAAATAGAGTGTAAGATATTGCTCCATTGACTGTAACGATGGGCCCTCATGGTAGGACTGGGGGGGGGGGGAGGGAGGCTGGAAAAGTGCAGCTTCAGGCTGACCTGTTTGTTTAGCTGAAGGGGGGGCGAGTGTTTTAACCTCATGATACCCCCCCCCCCCCCCAGCCTCCCAATGTCCTAACTTTTGCAAGCAGTATGTCTGATATATATAATGATGTATTGTTATATGTTTTTTAATACATCATTGTCCAGCTCGCCTTTATACCAGGTGATGAACTTCCTGTCCCATGGAAAAGGCGGGAAACTCTTGTCCCTCGAACTTCGCCCCCTCAGGGAAAACCCCCCCAGAGGACTTTATTCATCATTCCACTTTTCAACGCTTATTTTGGTCATAAAGCTCCCCTCCCCCCAAGTACTCTTTTGTTTTGTAATTTGTGTCACAACATCACATGAAACCCACAGTGATGGGGGGGACCAAGGTTCCCTGAGTGGATGACATAACAGGCAGAAGACGCACCTGTCGTACTGGTACTGTCCCAGGGTGGGGTCGTAGGGGTAATAGGCGGCTGCCTGGGTAATGCCTGCGTGGGCTGAGCCGGTGGCATCCTTCGTGTCGAAGGCACCCTGAAGATGACCCAGGGGAAGAGAAGGGTTTAGGATCACAGCCTGAATATGTACATAGTTATACAGAGTTTCTTTATTGTGTGTGTTTTCGTTTTGTTTGTGTTTGCTGTCAAACTGACGCAGGCCTTTTTAAAGGGGCCTGACAGAGTGCTGTGTTATGAATTATTATTTGGTTATAGGATAGACTTTTGGTATGGGGATGATTCTATAGATCAATTCCACATGCCTAAATAGATAAGTATAATATATAAATATATAGGCATTTATAGCCTTACGATTATGGCAAAGACAAAGTTGTTTTGTAAGTGATCATAAAATGCTTAACACAGAAATGTCAAAAAATAAAAGATAGGCCTTAAAACTGAACTGTTCCAAAAGAGTAAAATCAAACACTGCCAAGATTAAATACAAATACATAAAATCAATAAAGACTACAATTATGATAAACGTCCCGATAAAATTAAACCAACATCCCAGGAAGCGCGTAAGGAGATCCTAATTGCTGTCATACTTTGCGGCCCCCCATTCATCAACGTCAACCTCCCGATAAGACGCGCGGGGAGAAAGAGACATCACAGCGGCTTACCAGCGAGTAGAAA
>NC_136934.1:48325659-48335659 GCF_949987615.1 Pollachius pollachius | reverse complement strand
TTACGATAAGTTGTTGAAAATTAACAACATTCATATTGAGATTGATATCCATCCTGATAGAGGACATTAAGTTTCCACAATCAAAGAAAGAAAAAAGACAGTAAATGTATGCCTAATATTAGACTTGTCTTACTCTGTGACACTAGGTTTTTAGTTCTCTCATTAATTTAAAATAATGTTAAAGTTGTTGAGGTCTCGGCACCAAGCTTCCACACTCCCTTTTGTGTTTCCTTTCCTTGTCTAATGACTTGTTGTGTTGATACTCATGCACTGATATACCTCCACAGGGGCATCTACTAATGCCCTCACTGCCCCACTGGACATGACTGAATATGCATGACAACGTGCCCCGGCCGTCCTCTCTGTGATGGATGGGTCTAGCATGAAGACTTGGTAGATACGACGGAAAGGATGGGACATCAAAGTCTCCGTTTGTTTAGTAATACGCGTGGCTCGCGATGGACATATGAGTGGACGAACAAGTTAGATGGACTCAAATTGAGTTAACATTTAAGACATTTGGCAGACCCTTCTGTCCAAAGCTTACAACTTACCACCATTCATACACACCGACAGCGGTGTCCACCGTGCAAGGTGGCTGGTCTGGGGCAGTTAGGGGTAGGCGTCTTGCTCAGAGACACCTCGACCCTCGCTAGCTAGGAGGAGCCGGGGATCAAACTAGCAACCACTAGTCAACTCGCTCCACTTCCTCAGCTACTGCCTCCCTGACTTTCTTAATTGTTAATATCGTCAATATATATTTAATACCCCCAACCCCCTTGTGCTGGTGGGGGTGTTGGCATGGGTATTTAACTGCTTGTGATCCCATCCGGTGTGACTTTACTGCTAGGCTGGTTGAGGTGTTTCCCAGTGCTTCAGCCTTCCCTTTGGCGGAGAGAACTGGTATAAATCACAATGGCATTAATAAAAACTTCAAGGGAAATTCATCATGGGTTTTTGATTCGGAGAAATGTGTGTATATTTACAAGGGGGTTTGTAAGGTCTGTTTTAGATTGGCTGTGTGTGGCCTCTGGGGTAGGGCGGGAATTCTATTAAAATCAACATAGGAAATCAATAGGGGAAATCGCATACTTTCATACATCAAATAATCTACACCGTTTGAAGGCGGCCGGTGCCTTACATAACACAAATTGAAGCATCAATTGTGTGCAATGGAATGTTAAATGTTAAAATCATGCCAGCCAGTACAACCTAATCTATATAGTCAACAACCATACACCATAAACATAAACCTCATCAACATTATATCTAAATCCTGGATAAAACTGCCCAAACCAGGCTCATTCAATCTGGCCCCCTAATCACCCCCCTGTATAATTGGCTGATTCATTAATTCCTTTACTCTCCAGCTCAAGCTGGTGTGTGGTGAGCGTTCTGGCACATATTGGCTGCCGTGCATCACCCAAGTGGGTGCTAGACACTGGTGGTGGTTAGTGAGGTCCACCCCCTTCACTGTAAAGCGCTTTGGGGACTTGAAAAGCGTTATATAAATGCTATGATTATTATTATTATTATTATTATTATTATTATTATTATTATCATTCAAAAAATTTCATTTGTCAGAGTTCGTTTTCTTTTGTTGGTGAAACCATCACACAGACTGAAAGTAAAAGTAACATCAATACTCAGTGCGTCGGTCAGTCGGCATACATACCTGCCTGCCTAGCTGTCAATATGCCAGCATGTATGTCCCTGTGTCACCTCTCTCTTTTCTAGTCTATTCTGCTCTATTGTGTTCCACTAAGTCAGCCGGTCATACCGCTCCGACATTGACGCGCTGCGCTCCGCCGTCACGCTGTTCCTCCGTAGGCGATGCTGAGAGGCTCGTCAAGAGCCGAGGACGGTTGACCTCAATAGCGGAGGACAGTTGCACAGGAGGACCTGGTCGGCAGCACGGAGCCTGCAGCTACACCCAGGCGCTCCTTCAGAGCAGCCGTGTTTCGCTGAGAAACAGGGAATGTCCCAACTCATCGGAATTCAGGCAAAACTTGGAACACGCACCCGCGCACAAACACACTAACATATGCACACACACACACATACACATCCGTGTGCACGCATGCATACACACGCAAACACACACACGTATGCATAGGCACGAACACACACGCACACACACACGCACACACACACTAGCAACCACACCCACACACTCACACACACAAACATACGCACACATACATACACAAACACACACAAATTGCTTATCCAGCAAAAAAAACATGACCCCCCCCCCCCACATACTGTCTAGTCTAGCCCCAGAGCCCAAATGGAATATTGATCGCCAACGATCTTCTGAATGTATTTCTTATTTCTTCACTCAGAAAACACAATGATTTTTTCAGTATCTCCTATTCTGGCCTTAAGCCCTCATGGTTCTTGCATGAGTCGGAGAGTTGCATCCTTCAGGCCCCGGCTGACAAAACAAGGGACACATTTTGTAGTTGCAAAGGTGTCCCAGATGCTTCCACTTGTAAGTGAATATGATCGACTGGCACAGTCTGCGTACGCGCGTGTGTGTGTGTTTGTGCATGCGTGTGTGTGTGTGTGTGTCAGTGTGTGTTGAAGTTAAACTTAAGAAAAACGATAGTAATTAAGTGCAATCATTACTATAGTGCTAAGTGCATAATGAACAGTAGTGTGGGTGTGTGCGCGTACGCATTGTTCTATCAAAGTGTAAAAACAAATTCTGAAAAATAATGAAAAACATATTATTGCAGTAAGTAAGTATAGAAATACAGTTAAACTTTTAAAGCAAGCAACCTTGACTCCAAGTCATTTTCTGAGCTCACCAACACTGGTCTTTATTAGGCCACATATTCAGTGTGTTATCCTCACCATTGTGGCTATGTTTATGTTTGTCCTCCCTCCAGCCCGACCCATTCCTCGCCTTGAACCATATCCTTTGCTGGCATCTGTCTATCTTTATCACACTTCCATGCCTATGCTCCTTAGATGTCCACTCTCTCTCTCTCTCTCCATTCCCATCTCTCTCCCACTCCCTCTGTTTCCCATCTGTCTCTCTCTCCCTCTCTCTCACTCTCTCCTTCCCTCTCTCTCTCTCTCCCCCCTGAGTCTCCCCCTCTCCCTCCGTTACAGGCTCTCTAAGAGGCCTGACCCTCTCTCTGTCTCTCTCTCTCTCTGTCTCTCTCTCTCTGTCTCTCTCTCCCCCCCTCTCTCTCTCTCCCCCTTTCTCTCTCCCCCTCAGAAACAGGCTTACTAAGAGGCCTGACCCTCTCCCTTTCTCTCTCTCTCCCCCTTTCTCTATCTCTCTCTCTCCCCCTGTCTCTCCCCCTTTCTCTCTCCCCCTCTCCCTCAGAATCAGGCTCTCTAAGAGGCCTGACCCTCTCTCTCTCTCCCCCTCTGTCTCTCCCCCTTTCTCTCTCCCCCTCTCCATCAGAATCAGGCTCTCTAAGAGGCCTGACCCTCTCTCTCTCTCTCTCTCCCCCTCTGTCTCTCCCCCTTTCTCTCTCCCCCTCTCCCTCAGAAACAGGCTCTCTAAGAGGCCTGACACGTGAAAGTTCTCGGGGTTCATCCATAATTGATTAGCGGCGCGGTAGCGTCTTCCTTGCTGCACTTAGTTAACTAGCCATCTCCAGGTGTTTCCCCTAGCAACCAACCAGCCACGGACACACGCACGCTGGAGTGTCTATGTCTGCTGCCCTCCCCCCCACCCCCTCTTCATCCATCTTACCTCTCCGATAACAGAAGGGAAAGAAAGTTAACCCAATGTAAGTCACCATACTCCTTGTAAATCCTAGGGTGGGCCCCTTGTTCTCCGGACTTAGAATGAAAGGGAGTCGCATTCAGATGTGGGTCCAGGCAGCAGCAGCGTGTTAACATTTGTCATCTTGGCTGGCTCTTTGGAGTGGCCTGGTCAACACAGTACGACCGTTATCGTCCCTGTGTGTTCCTCTGTTGTAGGAAATGGTACTTTTGGCTTGAGATATGCAAGGGGTCTATTCCAGTACTGGCCTTTGGTTCTTTTGTTTGGTTTGTTTTTAACTTATTATAGACTGAGTCGCGCATGGGGGTAAAATGTGTTTAGACAACATTTAGTTCAGACCGAGTAATTTGATTGGACAAGAGGCATTCCATGAGTGCTAATATAGAGTATAACAGCACTAGGACTTTGAACTATACATGTATCACTCCGCTTTACAGGTAGTTAATAGCCGTTAATGTTATTAACTAGCCAGTGTGTTTATGTATCGCTTGGCAACAGTTCAGTCCTAGTCCAGTCGCGGATCTATTTTTGTTGGCAGAGCAAAATAAATCATTGAATAAACAAACAAATCATAATCTGTTGTTGCTTATGACTGTTAACTAATAATTTGCGCTTGCAGAAATGTTGTATGAAAGCCATATCACACTCGAGGTCATGCTGTTGTACTGAATATCAGCCCGGCTGTGATTATCTTCAGCATTCGGCCTACAACCTCATACCTAAGACTGTATGACAGCCGTGCTGATATTCAGCACAACAGCACTCCCTCTCGTGTGATATTGCTTAAGTATATAAGAGTGAAGTCTACCTGATATTGGAACATTTCTGAAGTTAATGATACTGTGTGGATTATTTGGTCATCTGTAAAAACATACTGTTATGGCGGCTATTTAAAGTTTACTTGCAGAACGTTCCTCATCATTATGTCGCTTTGTTTCATTATTTTTCAGATTATATCCGATATGCAAAGTGCATCATCTGGGTAATTTTTTGAATGCAAGGCAAGTTTGCTTTTTTCTGTTACACGCTAGTGAATAAACTTCCAAAAAGTATGATTTTCAACGACATGTCTCTGAAAGGTTGCGTGCATATCCAAGTTTAATACAGGACACAAGCCGTGTGGTTGTGTTTATCATTTAAATTAAAGGTAAACATCTGCTGTTTGTGAGGAATATGCAAATATCTGATGCAATGTTTTGTTTGAACAGATAGCTTACATTTCATAACTGTCACGATCGTAACTTGATGTACTGTTTTTACTCATATTCCCCAGTGGTACATACTCGTTTATATGTATCAATTAAGGGATAGCAACACTTTTGAAATAAAAACACACAAAAACACATTTGTTTATTGACTTTTTTCTACAGCACATACTCACAAAAGTAAATATCAGATGCAGATGTCATGATACACAACATTACACAATTATACATGAAATGCAAATTTTTTCTGCTAATTGCTTTCATTGCAGAAAGTAAAAAGGTAATTTATGCTCAAGGAAATGTTTATGTATTTGACGATGGAGCTCTATATCCATGTGCTGCTTTAAGCAGGAAAATGTATACTCACCCAACAATGAGACATGTCAATCATGTTTTCCACCAGCTGTGACCCAACTCAGGATCAGTATGTACGTGTATGTTTGTGTGTGTGGGTGTGTGTGTGTGTGTGTGTGTGTGTGTGTGTGTGTGTGTGTGTGTGTGTGTGTGTGTGTAGCGGGTCAATGAATGCGTATACCCATCCACAACAGCAGACCAATCATGTAAGACAGTGTTCACAAGCGCGTACAAACAAACACACACACACACACACACACTCACAAAATCACACACAAACACAAACACACACACAAACACTCACACACACACACACACACACACACACACACTCACACACACACACACACACACACACACACACACACACACACACACACACACACACACACTGATGAAAGCACACAGGGGCAGGTGGCTCTGAGTTGAGTTGTGACAGGGCCCAGACCAGAACAGACACAGCCTTGACGTGTCCCGTCCCAGCACAGTCCAACGGAACCTTAAATAAAACTCTCCAGCCCTTGTCAGAACCCTTCAGCGCTAGTCCCTCCGTGTGCGTGGTCCTGGGAAGACCCCTAAGACACCAACAGTAATAAACCGTGTACTGAACCGCATCTGACTCCACCGAAATCCACAATACAACTTTGACACAAGCCAGGAATGTGCTGCATATTGTAGGTCACCCAGATATGGACACGGATCGAGACCTACGCGCTTTCGACTCGTTCACCTCATCGACTGTCCCTTTCCGTCACGCACCCTTCACTTATCCTCGCTTACCAGAGGTAAACCAAATCAAAAGTGACGGTAGGCCGCGGTGTATGTTCACGCACACGGCACAGCCATCCCGAGTGCGCATCCGCGACGTCCTGCATGTTCTCCTTTGCCTCATCCCCGCCGCTGACGACAACGCGTGGATTATTCTTTCAAAAGCACCCCACATAATAGAAGTTGTATGAGGAGCGTATGCTGCATTATGAGCAGGAGATGAGGGGGGGGGGGGGGGGGTTGCACATTACAGGCACTGATTATCCTCCTCCAACGTTGAGGACGTTCGCCCCGGCAAAGCACTTACAATTACTTATTCATAATGCATCTGCTAAAAAAGAGAGGAGAAAGAAGGAGGGAGAGAGGAAAAAAAAACACAAATGCACTTTATTGTCTCATTCTGCATCTTATTTTACCCCCGTAGATCAGCGGGAGGATGGGAGTCGGGGGGGAGGGTTCTGAGGACATTCTAATGAAAGAGCCATGTTAATATCAGGGAGGATAAGGTTCGCCGTGAGCAGACGAGAGCACAATGTGGAAACTCAATCACAAGTGCCTTCAATCACTCACTGGCAGAACAAGCAAAAGGGGAGGGAAGTGGATGCATTTGAATATTTTTACCCTGCCCTCCTCCACCCCTACCCCCCCTCTCTACCTGAAGGTATTAAAACTATACAATTTTAATACGTATTTAACATGCACTTGCTTTTTGGGCTTCTCGTCCCACTTCCCTCTTTTTATTTTTTTTTTGCGATTTTTGCATTAACAGAGGACAGGTAATCCGGGAGTAATTGTGGCAGCTATGGGCATGACATGGTTTTCCATCCAGTCATGTCTCTCGACTCTCTCCCTCCCTTGCCTCTCTCCCTCCCTCCTACCTCACTCTATAATCACTGCATTAAAACCTGACTCGCAGACTGGACCACTCTCTCCCTCTCTCTTTCCATCTCTCTATCTCCCCATCCCTATTTCTCTCTCTCAAACCCTGTCTCTCTCTCTCCAATGTGGATCCTGCGTCCTGACTTAACTCTTCCTCTTCTTCTTCTTCTTCTTCTTCTTAGATTCCTTAGAGTAGGATCGCATCAGGGTCAACAGTATCATGTACGTCCACCCTTCACCCCCCCCCGTCGATAGATCCTTTCTGCAGGTTCCACTCGAGAAGTGAGTTATCATTTGTCGCTGAGTAGCCTTCGGATCTCATGTCAGAACAAGAGGAATTCTAGGGGATGAAAGAAGTCAACGTCTTCTATAATATGACGCGTTCCTTAAGATGTGTTTCTTCATGTATTTGTTTGATTGATGCGTTTGCATGGTCCCTACTGGCAAATTACATTCTTAGTTGCACTTTCGTTTTTGTACTTTGGCGGAAAAGCTTTACAAAAGAATAAATATTAAATTATATTTATGTTTATTTAATTACCCAGGCATGCGATATTAGGAGTATGTGAACCTGCTGCAGAAGCAGCACGAATAACAAGCCTTTCATCGAGGATTTGAATTCTTCAAGAGTTCGTTCCGTCTCTTTTGGCTTCCTGCAGACAGTTTGACAAGCAGAAGAAGCAGAGGGTCGACTTGAAAGCTTTTTTTTTTTTATCAAACTCTGAGAGATGCTGCACTTAAATCAGGCTGCTTTTGGAAACTTTGTTCTGCAGCATTTGTGTGAAGTTTGATTACAATATTGATTAAAGGCTTTAATTGTTCGACCTCACTTGGAGGTCACCAAGTAGAAGTTAAATAACAAACTGCTCAATGAACATCTCTATTGCTGTTTTGCATTGTGTTTTATGAATAATGACTAATGACAACATACGGTCTAGTTCCACGTTGAACAAAATCAACAAATTAGTAAAACACAAAAACAAAGTGATGTGATGTATCCATGTAGCCCCAAAAACATCATCTTTTTTTGGTTGCCAGAAAAGACGTCTATCCTCCTTCCAATATAAATCCTAAAAGTAGTACAACAGGCCCAGAGGGCAGTACATGCATATACTTTAACGGGACGCAATCCCCTCCTATTTATCCACATCCATGTTTTCAAGGCAAGGTATGCAATGCAAATATACAGGATTACTTGTTTGTGCCTCCTATATTCTTTGGGTCCGAAAGACGAAGCAAAAGAAGAGGTGGGATGAGATTAATATTATAAAGTAGCTGGCAGGGGCAATGGGGGTGGATGTGTGTGTGTGTGTGTGTGTGTGTGTGTGTGTGTGTGTATGTGGGGGGGAGTTTCCGTGCGTTCAGCGGGCGGGCGAATCATTCCAGCCGTCCACATTCCTTTATTTTCCACTCCAGCGACCGCATTTGAATATAGTGAAAGGAGTGGCGGTGTGTTCGCCTTATCATGCATTATTCTGAGGCATTACCTGGGCCTTAACACTGTAATGAAGAAGGCCAAGAAGACACCCCCCCCCCATCCCCAAACACACACACACACACACACACACACAGACACTAACACACAATAACTTATTTACTTCTTCACATAGATGCACAATAATTATAATCATGATATTCATATGCATGTACGTATAGCCCAATTGGACAGAAGAGGTGTTCTAGTTGGCTTTTGTTTATCCCTCCTATAGGCCGTGGACGTTAGTTGTAGAGGGTTGGTTTCATCAAGTGGCTGTGTGTGTGAATGGTGGATAGTGGGAGAGAACTCACCTGCATGAGTTCTCGCTGTGATGAGAATTGGAGAAATCCATCTTCCTTTTGTGAAGATAACCTTTTCGGCCACCAAATGTGAGCAAAGCTATGGTGGGGAAGAGCGTTTTACAGAAACTTGACAATTCCCTCATAAGTTTATACTAATTCATTTTTTGTCAAACGATAGTTGTCCGCAGCAGTCACTTGTAAAGTGTCTAAACCCTCAATCCATAAGCCATGTTGAATGGATTTGACTTTCCTTCATTAAATTCATTAACAGTGTTGCATTGATAAATGGGAGGACAAATTGACTTCAAATGACAGGACGTTGCATATCTACCAAGTATTATTCCATTGCCCTCAAAATCTCTCTCTCTCTGTAGGCATACCCACCCACCCACACACACACACACACACACACACACACACACACACACACACACACACACACACACACACACACACACACACACACACACACACACACAGGTTACGGGCAAACATCACATTCATTTTATCACTGGATACTTTCATTAGGGTGAACAGTGCCTCCAACATGTGTTTGGGCCACGATGATAAAAGCCTAAATTGCTGCCGATGTTGAACCTGAACCTGACAAGGTACTATGGGTGGTTGGTTTGCTTCCTTCAAGATAACTTCACTGTGCGACCACTCCCAATCCCTTCCGGTTTAATTATGTTATTAATTACTTTTTCTAATTAGAATTCATTCAAGTGTTTTTGCAAGAACTTACCTTATGAAATGGGTCCCCTGATATTTTTCAGCCGTCCGATGTAGTTCATATTAAATGAACACATATTGTATGTCTAGAATGATTTAGGTTGTATACATTTAGGTGTTATGTTATGAGTCCGAAAAAGTGTAATTATACAAAATTAGACATTCTGTTTTTCCAGTCTTTTTCAGTTTTCAAGTGAATAGGTGTTAACAATATTCAACATTTCTACACGTGATGTCAATAAATATTACACCATTTGCAAATATATTGAAGACATTCTTGTTTTCATGCATTCATTGTTTCATCACTTTATCCCTACAAAACAAATGATAAAATAAAACATGTAACACATAAAATGTACAAAAAAACATCTTAATGAATATCAATACAGACAGCCTCCTGATTTGAACGTGATCTATATAAAAGGCCAAGGCGCTGCTCTCTCCTGCCCTGCCAATGACCAATTATTAATACAGTCCTGAACCCCCTGACCCCACATCACGACCATGTTTGACCCGCCCGCACACACGCGCGCAC
>NC_136934.1:48315659-48320659 GCF_949987615.1 Pollachius pollachius | reverse complement strand
TATGTCGCGATGACTAAAGACCACAAAGTAAATTTGAAAGCACAAAGAGCGCATACACACACACGCACTAATGACACACACGCTGATGACACACACACACACACACACACACAGGGATGGGACACCCTGCATATTTTAAACACATTTAACTACGGCCCTGAGGGTGCGTTAAGAGCACCATCATATTTATGAAGCTGCCATATTATCTCCATCATGACCCGGTTCCCAGCGGCCAGGGCTGGCGATGACCCGCTGGCTCTGGGACGCACCGCCATTAAATATGGAAGTCACGTTCCTGGCAGTGGCACACGACTGGTGGCGGAGGGACAGCATTTAACGCTGAGCTTATGTGGCAATGAATACTGTGGCATAGCAGTATCCTAGTTAAGAGTGTCCAAACAGGGGAAGCAGCTAGGCCAAGCCTACTCCGGTCGAAAGGCTCCTTCAAATCAAATGTAGAGATATATTTAAAAAGAAAAACGTTTTTAGGTGTGGTGAAAGCATTCCGCAGCAAACCCATTAGATCCGAAAATAATTCACCTTTTATTTTTGTGTGAGGTATTCACTCGTTTCTGACAGGAGAAAAATCTAAGATTTCAGCTGTAGTTCCTTTAAGAGAGCCATGTGTGTTCATCGACCCCGGACCAAACTAAATGGGCGACAATAACAAAAAGCCATTTAAAAACAACTAGAGAGCGAGGTAAACCCCATAGGGCCGGCTAAGCCCACAGAGTACTTTGGGAGCCAATTCAAGTTCCCCCTGTCACAGTACCATAGACCTGGTGGACAACACAACTTTATTGTTCTCACACACTCTCTCACACACACACACACACACACACACAGACACACACACACACACACACACACGTACACGTGAGCACAAGCACATACATAAACACACACACACACACACACACACACGTACACATGAGCACATACACACACACAAACACACACAAACAAACATATGCACACACACACACACACACACACAACAAACTCTCTCTCCCTCTCTCTCCCTCACTCCATCTTGCTCTCTCTCTCCTCCTCTCTCTCTCCCTCTCTCTCCCTCACTCCCTATTGCTCTCTCTCCCTTTCTCTCTCTCCCTCTCTCTCTCTTCTCTCTCTCTCTCTCTCTCTCTCTCTCTCTTTCTCTCTCTCTGTGTGTCTCTCTCTCTCCCTCTCTCTCTCTCTCTCTGTGTCTCTCTCTCTCCCCCTCTCTCTCTCTCTCTCTCTCTCTCTCTCTCTGTGTCTCTCTCTCTCTCCCTCTCTCTCTCTCTCTCTCTCTCTCTCTCTCTCTCCCTCTCTCTCTCTCTCTCTCTCTCTCTCTGTGTCTCACAGTGCTTCGTCAGCAGGACAGAGGTATAAATCTCCATGCCCCGAGGACAGGGACTGGAAGAGTGGCTTATAAAGGGCCCGGGTGGCCGCTGTGATTGGCTGTAATTGTCATATTACAGCGCAGCCACCGGCGAGTCGGCGACCACGTCTCCGCAGAGACCCGAGGCCCTTCCGAGCAGCGATCTCTGGCCCCGAAAGTGAAATCGCGCCACTGAAGAATTAGAGGCCAATTAGAAGAGGGGGGCCGGCTATGTCAGCGCTGGGGACCCCCAGTGCTCTCGATCGCACCGGTTTTCTCTCCCCCTGTTTTGAGGGTGAAAAGAAAAGGCTAAATATAGTCCAGCTGAGGGCTATTGGACTCTTCATTGGGGGTTCATGATGCCACCCCAGTCGCCATGCAGGAGGATCCATATGATATAGACTTAACAATTATTCGCCGAAGGCAAAGTAAACAATTGTTTTAGGATATACTACACGTAAACACTCACAACTAAACAAGATAACACTTTTCGCCGGGATATCTTTGTTTTTTATTAGCATTTTTTTTTTTTCATTAGCATGAGCATGATGACCTCAATCATGGGACATTGCCCAACATCTCGAGATAGCGAATTGCGCTATCTTAGGAGGTTCACGTGTAGCATATACTAAACTAGGCTATGTGTGTTCTTACAGAACCAGCAAAGCATACAATCACGATCAGAATAATGGATCCCCTGTTTGGACACCACCCAGTTTCAGTTTAATGTTAAAGATGGTTATCAAGAACAGTATAAAATGTAAATATACATACACACACACACACACACACACACACACACATATATATATATACTGTATATGTATTGCTCCCTCTCTCCGCTCCAGCTCCTCAGACCAGCTTCGTCCCGGAGGTCTGCGGGTTGACTGACAGGCAGGAATGAGGGCTCTCTCAGTGCTGAGTCTGTCCATGCAGGCCCCGATTGCATCAGCCACACCTGGAGCCCGCCCTGGGCTCCGCAGCCTGTCATTTCATGGCCCCGCAGTACAAAGCGCAATTCTGCTTTTGAGTCAACACAGAGTCCTCGATTAATCAGACTGCCATCTTATCGCGCCCCCCCCCCCCCGATTCCTTTATGGTATCCGTGACGGAAAGTCCACCACTTCTTATAATTACAAGTGGAGGAGTCGCGTTACTATGACAACTATGAATACAATTACTACTGTTAGTAACAAAAACACAAATAAGTACAAGTTGTACCACAAACGCTACAATACTAATATTACATTTACATTTACATTTAGGGCATTTAGCAGATGTTTTTAGCGAAAGCGACTTGCAATAATTATTTGTAGAAGATTTGTCAGAAGATGGTGAAACAATATATCGCTGTCTGTACAGTAAGGATGTTCATAGAATCAAGTGCAAAGCACTCACAATCTCTAGGTTTACCCATTACCTGTATACAACAAAGATAGCCAGGTTAACCTGCTACACAACTCTGTACCATAACTATATAATACTAGTATCAACGCTACTGTCCATTATGACACCAATCAGTGGCATCCCACTGTCCACATTCAATCGAAACATTTTTGCCCTGATCGTTATGGGAGTTTGTACTTGACCTTTGGGGGGCTAGGGTTAGGGGGTTGTCTTACTATGTGGCCTGTGAAACCCTTTGAAAATGTAACCAGGATCGAGCGCTATACAAAAATAAGATTCAAAGAATACTACCACTTTCACTCCTCCTCCAGCAACTACTACTACTTCTACTAAAAATAGAAACAACAACAACAAGCATGCTACCTCACCTAACAATGACGCTCAGGAACATAATCCTTATGCGGAGCAGACAAGGCTGCTGCGGAGTGTGTTGTCAGGACGGCGCGTGATTGATGACGGCGGTGTACCTGCTTGTGGTGCTACTGAAGTCTGCCAGGTGTAGGTGGCCCGCAGTACTTTGGCTGCCGCCTCCTTTGACTCAAGGATATTGTGTGCTTTCTCCATCGCTGTCCTATCGTCTCATCATCTCTCTTTTTCCACCTTGATCTCCTTTTTTTAATCTGCACTTACTTTTATGTTGTTTTATGTTTTATGTGTGATTTACTGCTGCACGATTGCACGATTACAGCGGATAGGACTTTTGGCATAAGTCAGCGTTAGTCACCGAAATGATCCTGTCTGTGTCCCTTGGGAAACATATTGAAACAGGATCCGCGTTCCGCAGTGTGCCGGTGGTGGGAGACTCAAAGGTCTTTAGGTTGTTTTCCCACTGCTGTTTGTTAAGCTATAGTTCCCCAGGCTACCAACACGTTCAAAGCCCCAAAACCCTGGGAACTATGGTATTTCAATGTTTGTAAGGCCATATATCTTTTAAATCTGTTCAACATTATTCATCGGTTCTCGTTAACAACCTCAGTTTCGGTATTGATTATTCCAAATTTATTGTTTTTTTTTGTTCTTCATATTAATTTGGAACAAACATTTGCACAGATTTATACAGTATAACTAACATACAAAGGAGTGCCAACTTGCGACTGTGAACACTGCTGATTATGCACGGGGGTTTTCAGGACCACAGCGGTTCGTGCATCATAAACAATGCACCGTTCTCTCTTTCTTTCCTCATGCAAGAATTATTAGCCGACGCACTATGCCGTCTCTTCCATTACCTGTGTCCAACAAATAATTAACCGTGCGCTTCTGCTCGTTCAACTTCTGTGTTAATGGCTTCCAGATAATCAATTAGCATGCAGTTGTACATTTAAATTAGGATCAATACGCTGGCGCTAAAGTAATAGTTTATGCTAACGAGACATGAATATTTATCGTATAGTATTGAGCGTATCCGCAAGACTTTTTGCAGGAGAACGTTTAAAGAACTGTGTGACTCTTTGATGAGGTGTTTTAGCAGAGGTAGTTTAGTCTTATTCGACAATTTGTAATAGACAGCCGGCCCCCATACCCCCTACTCCGTCACCCTATTCTGTGATACTGTGGCATTCATTGGCTGTGTAGGGATTCTAATAATTACTTGAATAACTATGAGCATTCAGGCTTCTATTTGGGTACTCGGGATAATATATTCTTTGATGTGCATCAGTTCGAGAGCTCGGTTACGTCATATCCATTACGAACCTTTTGCTCTCAAGGAAAAACAAATAAAAACACAGAACTAACCACACCACCTCTTAATTGTCCCGTGCAGCATGAACGCACGCTGTGAAGCGGGGCCGAGTTCCACGCGGTTCTTTACGATCCGCCGGACAGCCAAAGGCCAGGGGCAACGGTAGCCAGAGTTCAAAGGTTAGTGGAAGTGCAACGCCTTATTACCAAACGGAGAGAGCCGTTTCTCCATCAATCGATTTTGAATGATCGCAGGGGCCAGAAGGGCCGCAGGGGGCTCTGTGATGGTCTCATTCAGCCAATCTGAGGAGCATAACACTTACAACGACGGTTATAATACGTATTAGTCCGTCGATAGTCTTGATTATGAATTATTTAATGTTATCGCTCTGTGCGACCGTGTAAATGCAACAACTCATATCAATGCTGCTACGTCAATATATAAAAACTGAGCTGTGTTTTGATGCAAGGATGTTGAGCGGTTTCGTTCGAAATAATCGTTTGTTTTGAATCACTGCATTTGAAATACAAAAGAATATAGAAAGAATTT
>NC_136934.1:48303159-48305659 GCF_949987615.1 Pollachius pollachius | reverse complement strand
GAGTTGGAATGTTCATTTGGTGGCAAAAAAGCGCATGTAGACGCATTCTTAAGTTAGCTTTTTTTGGCCGATTCTATCAAAACGCTATTACTTGGAATGATGGGGGCATTTGCTATGGTTAAAATTAAACCGCTATTTTAAACCACTTACAAGGCTAGAAGTAGCCTCACACTTCTTTGGTAGTATAATAAGGGTCTTAACATATAAAACGAGGCATTGATAACTTTGTAAGTGTACAGATTGTTTATTAAAAAGGACATTTTATACACACAATACCATCAGTAGTTCACCCGTCGACACCATCTTGTCTTTGAGACTCGATAGGTAGATTGACGAAAACAGAACTTGTGACATCCGTGAACAACACGCAAGCTCTGTGTTCACCAATCTACTTATTGAGTCTTAAAGACAAGATGGCGTGGACGGGTGAACTACTGATGGAATTGTGTGTATAAAATGTCATTTTTAATATTAACAAAAAAATAACAATCTGTACACTTACAAAGTTATCAATGCCTCATATTATATTGTAAGGCCCTTATTATGCTACCAAAGAAGTTTCAGGCTGCTTCTAGCCTCTTAAGTGGTTTAAAATAGCAATTTAGTTTTTACCATAACACCTGCCCCCATCGTTCCGAGTTTATAGCGTTTTGGTAGAATCGGCTAAAAACAGCCAACTTAAGAATGCGTCTACATGCACTTTTTTGCTCCCAAACGAACATCCCAACTCGTTATCATGTTAAATATATCCCAGATCCATTTTACACCAGATTTCTCCTTTAACTGCTCCAGCCATGACTTGGGTGTCTCCTAATTTAGATTGTTTAAGAAAATAAAATAATAACGATGCATAATACACACTCATATGTATTTGAGAAATAATAATCATATTTAATCGTGTTATAACCATGTCAAGCCCAAAGTAGAACCACTTCAATGCACTGACGAATGTGCACGTATTAAATCAATAATCTTGCCGTAAGAGAGGCTACACTGTCCGGCGTGTGTCTGAACGAGAGATCAAAACATAATCTCTTGAATGTCTTGTTCAGGGCCCTGTCATTCACATGCCATCCGTGGTATATATCCAGTCTCACATTCTCACGTTTCGAAAAAGTCTCCCCTGCCATTTCAGAAATAATTGGCCAGTTACCCTGCACTGAGCTCACTCGACATCTAGTAAATATATTTCTCTCTCTCTCGCCCTCTCTTTATTTTCCTGCTGACAATGTGTCAACAGCGGAGGTGTCAGCAACAATAACAATAAAAAGGGATTCGGGCGAATGATTGAGATTTTATTTTGGTCTGAGGGGCCGAGAAACACGTAGCGCATAACGATACAATAGCACGTGGACAGACGCGGCATGACAAAAGGCTGTAGTACAATGCATTCCAGCCCCTTGAAATTAGGATGTGTATACAGTGATTGAATGGGTCCGTTTTTAAATTGAAAATAAGATCAAGTGCTGAGTTTGAAAAGACACATTAGTGTAAACAGGTCCTGGTTTAAAGAACTGCCGATCACACACACACACACACACACACACACACACACACACACACACACACACACATACACACACACGCGCACACACACACACATACATGTAATGTTGTATGTTCCCATGTAGTCATACACATGAATGTGTGCACAAGCCTTGTATTAGCTGTTCTTACAACTCCAAAACAACACAATCTGCTGAACTAGCGAAAGCATTGTCAAGCTGTGGTATGAGTTGAATGAATAACAGAATAAATCCCGCTCAAACCTTGGTCATTTGTAGAGGTCACAAAATAGACGATTTGACCTATGATCCGGAATTTATATAAACCCTGATCTTTGCCAATGAAAATAGAAATCATGTTGATTGAACACTTAAAACAACAGTAGAATACATTCTAAACTGTACTTGAGGAAATATGTATCATATTTCATATTTGTATCTCCCAATGTGAAGGACTTTTGGATTTTTTGGTGTTCCTAGGATTCTTTATGGCCCATAAAATGTTCATACCTAAGAAAAACTGGGTCTTGTTGTAAAAGTAAAAGGAAAGCCTTCCGTACGCCTTATACCTGACAGAGCAAAGTAGCGTTAACTTAAGTTCCCTCATGACAGCAGAGACATGCGGCAGAGACCCAAAGACAGGTCCTCCAAGGCAGGTGCTCTCTGCTGTGACATGGCCTGTCATAGCTGGGGCTCACATCGGGCCGGGTGCGCCAGTAAGCTGAAACATCCCCGCTGGGATTCGCTGAAGTGACCAGGCAGTATTTGGAGGAGACTGTCAGTGTTTTCATTTCCCCCCACACGTTTGTTCAGGAGAGCCACATGCATTTTTTTTTGCATGTGTTTTTAATTAAAGACCCAAAAATGTGTACGCGTGGAGTATGGTATGTTTTTTAATCACCGACTTTTTAAAATATTTTGTTCTAGGCATTCTTCTTTAGCATGGTCATAAAACCACTTAAAGGTGAGAATCAAGAGATATAATTTTTTTGGTA
>NC_136934.1:48290659-48298159 GCF_949987615.1 Pollachius pollachius | reverse complement strand
TAATATTCACGTGAGAAAGGACTGAGGATTGGGGATGGAGGTAGGATGGAGGGGGGGGGGGAGGCTGTGTCCCCCTGACAACCCCAGTTGTAATCTCCATGTCACAGAATGTCAAAGATTAGCCCAGCGTGTGGTGCCTTTCAAAAGTTGCCTCGTGCTCCCGCTGCAGCTTCGGTTCCCCGCTGAGCCAGATACAGCTTGATACGGGGGCTTTTTTAAAGGTTATATTTGAATCCAGTGCGATGTCAAGATAAGAGTTATTGTATTTTGCACTATCTTAGCTTGTTGTGTTGCCTGGGGATTTTGACGCGGACACATATTATGTATTATTCTGACATGGAAACATATTGTCGGACAAGAGGGGCAAGGCGTGCTACTGTCAGGACAGATAGTATCGGGCTGTACTGTATTATACAGTAAAAATCCTGTTTATTGGAGGGTGTTCCGGTGTTTAACATGGGCAAGTGCATCTCATTGAAATGCCTCGCCTACACCCTTTTTTTAACACATCAGGATACACATTTTTATCAAAGTTTTTCTTCTTTAAAAGTTACAGCAAACAGGACACAGATACATCGGCAATCTCCATATGATTATACCGAAATGTAAAATGCATAGTGTGTCCACACCGTGCCCTTGATGTAGTTGTATTTGTCCTACGCAGTCAAAGTAATCTTCTTCTTTTATTATTTTATAATGCAATCTCTCGCATAGGGGCTGTACGAATCAGCATGCATCCTGTTGTTGATGCCTTCACCTTTCTCCCCCCCGACATGATGGATGTTTGTCCGACTCGGGGATGATAAGAGTCATTATTTGATGATCAACCATCCACTGCGATGCATACGTTTACCGGGCCTTCATAAATAAGGTTCTCCAGTGGACGAAATAAGGCTGCATTAGCTTACCATCAAACTGATAGGTGCAGATTGTAAATATACCTCCCTCCCCCCCCCCCCTCTCTCTCTCTCACTCTCCCTCGCCATCCAGAGAGAGACGATGTTATCATGTGTATATGTATATATATATATATATATATATATATATATATATATATATATATATATATATAACCATACATTCTTTGCAATTAAGCCATAATCCTTGCAGCCATTGCGCACAATTTGCATTGATCATGTTTAGAATGCTGTGCAATTAACTGCCGTTACAAATAAACATGATGTTTTCAGGAGCCCATACCTAGTGGCTATTAAATGCTTTTTAAATGTCGTCACTCACCCCCAACCCCTCCCACACAGACAAACACACACACACACACACACACACACACACACACACACACACACACACACAATGCATCTGGCATCTGTGCAATGTTACATTTATTTATTGAAAGTTTTGGTCACACATGAAAAGTTAAGCAGATGGTGCATTTAGAGCCAACGACCACTTACGGACACATTAGCGTGCACACTCTCACGCGCACCCAGGCCCATACGCACAGTCACACGCACGCACATATCCACGCACACACGCACACATCAACGCGAACGCACAACCGAAGCACAGGCCTCCAGCGTCCCGGTGCGTTTTCCCTGTATCTGTCCCTCCTCGACTCCTCCCTGTGGCGCTTCTATGTATTCTCTTTATGCCCGGCTCTGAACACGGAGCGCGCTTGTTTCACCATTTTAAACAGATCTAATCAGCAGTGTGTTAAACAAGAGTGGATCTTTTATGCATTGGGTGTTGGGACAAGCGCATCGCCGCTGTAGATCAAGCGAATAAACAACCCCGCCCTGATTCAATTACAACAGCTGGGGTCTGCGCTTTTTATCTGCCAGCGCCATCATTTCAATCAAAATGTTAAATAATCCAATCCAGCGGACGCAGTCGGCGAGATAGGATGCAGCAGACTGCTGAGCGCGGTGCTTTTGCTATGAAAACGAGAGGGACTTATTTTCTTCCTCACTTGTTTCTCTCGCTGACTCCCTGACAGCTCCGGAGAAGTTCCCGGGCCCCTAAACTCCATTACCTCGTGTAATTTTATTCAAAACCAAATTGAAAGGGTGAAGAGCAAACCACAATGACACGCTTGCTTCTATATATTTTTACAAAAGAAAATGGTGTTTGTTTGTTGTTGTTGATTTTTTTTGTTTTGTTTGTTGTTGTTGATTTTTGATTGTTTGTGACACAGTGCGCTTTTGGATCAATTAATTAACTGGAGAATTAAATTCTCCCAGCCTCCTTCCCACTTTCAACTTCCTTCGCCTCTTTTTTGTCTCATTGGCAAAAGCAATTATTGTGCGAGACCATACTTACACGGAATGGAAAACAAGTCATGGGCTGTATTAATGGAGGCCTCATGTAAATGTTTTCTCTCTAAGTTATGAATGTGATGGCAATAGGATACAGGCCACTGCTCTTTGGCCATCTTTAATTAACAGAGCTGAATTTGCCATGACTGAAATTTGGAGCAATCTAGAGAATAAAGAACAAGTGAGACAGGAAAGGGAGGACGGAGAGGTAGGGGGGAGAGTGGTTTCTTTCAATAATAATGTTCAAGGAAATTGAATGTAGTAGAATGTATAACAATGTTAATAATACAGCCCGCACTATCTACAACGCTGTAATCTAATAGCAAGCAATTAATTTAGGACACAGGCCAGTGCACTTTTTAGTCATTTAATTAACACATGGGATGTTTGCTGGGAGTTCGAAATATAAAGCTTTACAAATTATTACACCGCTCCAGTCACACCACATGATGTGGGCTTTGACTTCACTTTTAGGTAAGTGATGTCGAGGCCGTGAACTGTGCACCAGCAACAGAGCGTACTCCATTCAAACAGCATTTATTTGCACACTTTGTGCTAAAGAAAGGGCTAAGTATGGTACGTTTTCCAACTGCTTCCCCGTCCAGGTGGGGCTCTGATTTAAACATGATATTTTGAGAATGAAGGTGTAAATATCATGTGTTCAAATATGAAACGGGCATTAGTGATTGAGTTGTACTGGTTGAGATCATTAAATAGACCTGAACAGGACTAGACCAACAGCAAATGTATCCTAGAGTCTGCACTTGAATCTGCCTTCACCCTGCATTAATACTAATCTGTATTTAAATATGACTGTTAGTGTAGCCATATAATGTTCAGATGATCCAAATCCTATTGACCTGATTGTTATGTATAGACACACACATGACGTTCCAATTAGTATAACTGAAACATGTTATGGTATTTTATGGACAGATGGTTACATCCAGTTGTCCAGCATCTGAACTCGGTTGCTGTTCCCAATCATCTCAATAAAACAAGACGTTCTGTGTTAATCAGCCAAACCAAAGCTAGCAGGCGAATCAAGCTTCCACACACACTGATGGATATCACGAGTGACAAACTATCCGTTTTAATGAAACCTCCCCATATTAGTCATTTTGTTTTGTCGTTTCTCTGCTCCTGTTGTTGTTAACCTCATCAAGGTAACGGTAAGGACACAGGAGGGGGTGGTGGTGGTGGTGGTGGTGGTGGTGGAGGTGGTGGTGGAGGTGGTGGTGGTGGAGGAGGAGGAGAACGGGTGTGGAGGGGGAGTGAGTAGGTGTTGCTGAGGTTAAAAAGAGCTACTTTGCCCGGCTCCCTTACACCCAAACAAGCAGTTTATAATTCATCACCAGGCTATGACAGATGAGCCCTGCTGGAGAATATTAGAAAAATGTCTCCGATCTCATATATATGCTAATGGTATGCTGAGAGCAGTACTTTTTTTTTTCTTTCTTTCTTTCCCTTTTTTTTATTTTTTATCTGCTCTCACTACTTCTAGGACCTGTGCATGAAAGTGGACGGGACGATTCATTGCACTTTGACATTTTTTTTATGATCAAACAAGGCGTTTCTCCTTAGGACACATACCAGGCTGATTGGGATGCATTGATGTATTGAGAGGTTTTATTGAGATTATTGGCAGCGATAAGTTAAACTACGCCTTTCGGGCCAATCGCATGCTCTTGTAATGGAACAGATATACAGCAGCTACACAAGTATTATCAAGTGCAGCGTTTGGGCCACACTCGGTCGAGGATATAGGCTCCTAGAAGTCTGTACCCGTGTTGCTAAGAGGGCTAGTGCTGGACTGTAATCCCCCTTAATACTCATGTTGATTTAGAACGCTTTATGGTCAGCATGAGTGCATTATGTATCCGTTAAACTGGTGGCTTGTAACCAGTGGCATGTAATCGAGATATTACCGTGATAAATATGCACGCTCCGGTGCTGTTATCCCGTGGCATGAAAAATAAGTCGAAATATATACTGTAGATGTGTACATTGCTCTCATACGCTCATCCATGCAGTGAATAAATTACATTGTTAGCGGTTCTGTGTGGTTAATTCAGAGTAAAAGAATAAGCAGAGGCGACGATTAATCAAGGGTTGGGGGACATGACAATTTGAATGTCAAATGCTCATTCCCAACGGCTTCTCATTACAAAACCATTAACAGTACTATTATTTTCTGTAAATGTCATTACCGTCTTCATGAATTACAGGCAGACTAAAGGCATTGCCGCCTTTTTGTTTGTTTGTTTCATATTCATTCTGACAAGACCCGACCAGAATTGAACCCAAAACTGTATTCACAGTATGCAGTGAAACATAGGGAGGGCTTAAGAGTTACTATGTATATATTTCCTTTTCCTTTGTTGTTAATATTGATTCAAATTCAAATATTGAGCGACTTAAGCACCCCTTTTATAGGTAGTAACACTGAACCAGTCCATACTTGTAAAAGGCTTAATAGAGAGTGGCCCAGGAGTTCCCCTCATGACATCGCACGTTCACGCCTCGACAAACCCATCCGCCTTCTCTGATTGGCTGCCCATCTCGCATACATTTCCTATATGAAGAAGCAACTTTTGTTATGTCATTTAAATTCCGTCTTCCCCTTTCTTCTCCACGCCTCTGTTATGAACCTGCGCACGTCCGTGGAAAGCAGTTCACTAAAAAATGATAACATTATCACTCAAAGCGCACGATTCCCTGCTCTATTGGAGCCTGTGATGAGGCGTTAATAACATTACGGTAACAGCTTTATTTCCCCATAAATTACATGTGTCAAAGATAAAAGTTCTTTGTTGAAGGCCCACAGGGGAATAGCTTCGGAGTATATTGATAATACAAATTCTACCAAATCCTATACATTCCTTAAACGCATTAACATAAATGTATTAAATTGAAACGCAAACAGCAGTAAAATGTTTAATGTGTACAGATGTTTAATATAGTACTCACAAAGGGTAATTTGTGCGTGAGCCATTTCCGTTTAACTGTTTTAGCGGATAATTTTACGTTAACTATGCGATTCTACACTGGACAATAATAAGAACAGTAATAGTCTCACAATCCTCCACATTGTTGGGACCTTTAATATTTTAGGATCTTTACACAGGGTTTTAAAGGGTCGCTAGAACGGGTTGTAAGATGGTCAGAGAAGCACAGCCACCTTCAAAGTAAAGGCGGTTCAGTTTATACATTGAGAGGATAGTTGGACAAGCCCGGGATTAACGACCAACATTTTTAACAAGGCTTATTTTCCGGTTTATTTGAAAGCCTCTAACCATTTACTCCGTCGGGTAACACCGACGACAATCCTGTTTCATTCACCATATAAATGGAAAAGCAAATACAATTTGTAATAAAGTGATGCCGTTTTCTTTTCTTTTTTCATCCTGGGCGCGTGTGCTAAAACAGTCCACATTGTTTTGTTCAGCCAATAATTGATTTGTTTGTAGTTACCCCTGCACGCATTACACAATACGTCCTCTTTAATTTGTTTGGACTGTGTGAGGCTTGTCACGGCTATTTCAAACGCTGTCCCTACCCTCTCCCCACCGATACCATTCGGGGCCTCCGACTCGTCTCTCTGACAACACTGACAGAAAATTATTACACGTCATTACACTTCTTAAATCACAATTTACCCAGCCTCAGCAAATGATTCTGCAGTGGGTTGTGGGGGTAATGGAAACTGTCTTCTTCGCTTTATGTCCAGGCCCTCTTCCCTCCTCCCCTTCCTCCCCCATCCCTCTCCCCCCACCTCGCTCACTGTCAAAGCCTCAGCAGCTGGCTGGACGGCTGAGAGAGTAGAGCAGGAAGAATCACTTCCTTCCTTCCTTCCTCCATTTCTTTTCTTCACCCGTTCCTTCCTTTTCCTGCGATTCACTAATAATTGTGATACCTGCTCACTTTCTGCTGTTTGTTTTTTTCTTCTGTTTGGTTGTTCCTTCTTGCTCTTTCTTTGTTCATTTGTTCTTTCTATCACTCTCTCCTTTTCTTCCTTCCTTTTGTCCTCCCTAATTTCATCCATGGCTTCCTTAATCCATGCCCTCCTTCCTTATCCCTTTTTTCTCCATTCTGGGGTTTCTTTGCTTTAGCTTTTTTGCGTTGGTTTTACAAAAAATACTTTAGAGACAGGTGTTTTTGTTTTTTATTTACCAGACACTGAAAGTGAATTCCATCCATCCTAATTCAGAAACCCCACCAAGACAAAGCAGCCTGGAGGAAAGTTACGTCAAACAACACAAAATCTCTCTCCTCAAAAAAATGAATAAACATTAGTGACACAGCGACCCCCCAAACATACTTTGACACAAGTGTATGCACCTCTACAAGCGCCCTCCTATTCACCCGCTAAGCTTTCCATTCACACTCACAATCCCCCCCCCATACCGCTCTCCCCCCACATCCCATCTCCCCTGACAGCGTCACCGATGGAGCAGACGTGCTCCATCCATAGCCTGGAGCTGTGCTCCCATTCCCCGTCGAGGGGGTGGGGGGAGGGGCCCCACGGGGCCTCCGGCCACGTACACACGGCGCACACAACGCCGCGTCTTCGGGGCCGTTTGTCTCTGCTTTGTCTCAAACAAGTCTTGGCAACCAAGCCGACCGGGAGGTTGGGAGGAACGGCCCTGGCTGGCATTAGCCGCCGCCGCCGCGTGCTAACGTAGCCCTGCGTGACGGGAGCGGCCTGGGACTTAGAAGAGATACGGGGTTTTGTTGTGGAGGAAAAAGGGGAGCGTGATACACAGAGAGAGACACAGAGAGCGAGAGAGGGGGCCGTTGTTAGAAAGGTCCGGTAGGGTCCGTGGGGTCCTACAGTGGGGTCCTACCTCCATTTATCCCCCCCCCCCCCCCACCGTATCTCTGGCCGGGGTAGCGTCCGGGAGCGCCCTCTCCGGCTGTCTCTCCCATTACGCCTGACTGGGAGAATGGTGATGGATCTGCTGGTCACCAGGAGGAGGCAGACAGGCGTTGGGTCCGCTCGGCTGGGGGAATTGGTTAAGTACTTCGGCAGGGCCCTGACCCCATAATCGCGGCGAGCCCACAACAGGACCTCCAGCTTTATAGAGCAGCGGTTGATTAATGCTCTTTTAAGTGGACCAGGCAGGCCGACGACAGGGATGCCCTGGAGCCCAGACCAGAAGGGGAGACAATGCAAGGGCGTGTTAGGGAGAGTGTGTGTGCGTGTGTGTGTGCGTGCGTGTGT
>NC_136934.1:48278159-48280659 GCF_949987615.1 Pollachius pollachius | reverse complement strand
AGAAACAGATTGCAACAGGGAAACAGGTAGGCAACAAACATTCAAACAAACACACAAACACTTTATCTGCTCGGAAGGCCCTGTTTTAAACCAGACCCTATCAGCCAATCACCAAGTCACAAAACACAAAAAAAAGACCCACAACCGATCCTCACTGGGCAAACTAACTACCACGCGCAGACATTCAGACTGGCCTCTTTAGCTCGAGCTACCATTTTAACCTGCGCTACACGCGTGACGCCCAATGACAGCTATCCGTCAGAAGCATCCTTTCTTCAGCCTGCCGGTAGCCTTCAGAAGTAAATTAAGGCCTGGTCCGAGCAACAACCTCTTGACTTTTATTGAAGCCAGGGTCTAATTGTAATTCACTGGACCAGACCTTTTGTGTCACACAGTGCTTCAATTTGCACTTTGCATGAGGCCCGAAGACATTAACTCCATTCCCTCCCCCCAATCCCCCTCACTCCATTCATTACAATGCCATTAGTCTCTGCGAATTGATCAATATATCATGTATAGAGCATCTTGAACGTAGACGTCTGGCTCCTTTGTGAGCCTAGAGATAATGGTTTCAGCTATTCAAGCCGGCATGTAGGAACAAGGGCGATAACACAAGCCAGGGGAGAGTTACAGCGCTTACAGCGAGAGGGAGAAAGAGGGAGAGAGAGAGAGGGGAAGAGAGAGAGAGGAGAGAGAGTGCGAGAGAGAAAGGGGGAGAGAGAGAGAGGGCGTAAGAGAGAGAGAGGCACAGAGAGAGAGAGAGAGAGAGAGAGAGAGAGAGAGAGAGAGTGCGAGAGAGAAAGGGGGAGAGAGAGAGAGAGAGAGAGGGCGTAAGAGAGAGAGAGGCAGAGAGAGAGAGAGAGAGAGAGAGAGAGAGAGAGAGAGAGACACAGAGAGAGCTATCTCATTCTGATTATAAGATGGGGAAGTCACCAGAAAAAAAATCATAAAAAGGTAAATTTCACTGTATGAGAAGGGATATAATAGAGATCTGAGAGACTTCTATGCTTCCCAGGTATCAAGGGAAGAGAGCAATGCTGGATCAGCATTTATCTCTTTAATAATAATACATTATAATAATAATTTAGCCTTTATTGCTGGACCGCTATCTCCATATGTCTCTGTAGGAACATTCACAACCCTGATGGAATAATTCAGTTGTGTTCACAACGCACATTCAACATACAATACATTTCATGCCATTTTGTGCAAACATATCCACCCAGGTTCCATCAAATATGTCTACCATAAAACAGATCAAAGTCAAGTAAATATAATGTTTCCCTTCAATCGCAGAATTATTTTTTTATTCCACCATTTCATATTTTTATTTTATAAATGTCTTGATCATCTACTGTGCTAGTCCGCTCCTCAGAGAAACCTGGTCCTCAGGTGAAAACACACTCTGCCGGTCGGCCCGCTCTGACAGCTGTTTGACACCATTCCCATGTGGACCAAGGTCCAGAAATGGTAAATTGTCAAAATAAACATGACATCTGTACATGTTACACATACATGTAGACATGCGAAAACATACATAACTACACACACCCAGAGTGAGCACACACACAAAAGGAAACACACACAAACACACGTGCGTTCACACACTCACACACATGGGGACGGACATTATGAATGATGCAGCCGTCATATTTTTCCCTTGAAGTACAGCCATCCTTCAAGGCCCAGGACTCGCGTGTTAGAGATAGTATTGGAGTATTTGAGATAGTCTTGTGTAGCGGGGGGGGAGAGAGAGGAGGGGGACCCTGGAGGAAGCAGACACAGACAGTCTCCTGGTATCTGCCGCCATTGGTGTCGTAGTTGTTGTGGAATGAGATTCAGCATCTGCTCTGAATCCCTAGAGGGCAGCAGTACAAATGTTTTATATGCAGAAAGGACGTGCTCGGCACCCACGATAAGAAACGCCCGTCCAATTGGCTTTTGAGTCCGTCGGTGTGCCAACTGTCGGTGTTTTATTTTGTTTTATTCGTGATTTTAAGCTGTGTTCAGATGAACAGCAGCGGGGTTCTTCCTCGCTCTCTCATATTGGCAACTGGCAACCACTCTCTTAGTTTGTGAACATTTGTGTCGATGTGGTTATTTGCTATTTTGTTAATGCTGGTGTGTGTACAGAAATTGAATCCATATGCTCCGTCACTGTCCAAAACAAAAATACTAAAATACTCAACCGAAACAACAACTCATATGATGAAACAACACAGAGAGCTGCCCAGAATAGCATCATGTTAATATTTCCTTGTCAGATAGAGACTAAAGGGAAGACAATTAACTTGCCAAAGGAGACAATATGAATAAACACTATCCTAGCATTCTACACAAATCCAGTATTTGTATAATATGCAAGATTCTCTTTCCTCAAATATTAGTCTAATTAAAATATCAACATTAAATGCTCCCATCATTTTTAAGTATTATCTCCAAATATATTGGCTGGTTTTCAAAATGACATTCTGTCTCTTTATCTCTCTCTCTCTCTGTG
>NC_136934.1:48270659-48275659 GCF_949987615.1 Pollachius pollachius | reverse complement strand
GATCAATCTGTGGCAACTCTTGAATATCAGTATATCCAGGCTACCAAGAACAATGGCAATACCGTGAAAAGAAAATCTCAAACGGTATGGACTGATTCGTCAATCCTTCTCCACTCACATATTTATTGTTTGTTTTAACAATACAACAACCTTTGGGGAAAGGAGAGGAGGGGGGTGGTCCAGAAATGACCCCGGCACCCTCTGTGACCTCTCTGAAGTGTTTGGATCAATGGCGTCCCTGCCTTTCTATCTTTTTTTTCTATTGCGGTAGCTTTGGAAACAAGAATCGCTCGGGGCAACACAGGAATATATTACCAGACCCCCACCCCTTTAATAGTATTTCTGAGTGGAATGTGTGTGTGTGTGTGTGTGTGTGTGTGTGTGTGTGTGTGTGTGTGTGTGTGTGTGTGCGTGCGATTGTGTGCGTCTGCATCTGAGTGCATGCACGTTTGAGTGCATCTGTGTGTGAGCCATGTGTGTGTGAGTTTGTGTAAGTGTGTGTGTGTGTGTGTGTGATCAGGCCCTCTAGTGTACTGTTACGCACCTTGCACTGTATTTACCATTACGGATCTGCCACCTGCCTCTCTCTCTCTCTCTCTCTCTCTCTCTCTCTCTCTCTCTCTCTCTCACTCTCTCTCTCTCTCTCCCTCTCTCTCTCTCTCTCTCTCTCCCTTTCTCTCTCTCCCAGTCAATCCCCTCCCAGTGCTATGACTAGTGCGATCTCAAAGCTGGATCCCATCGTCTATAGTTGTGATTAATGTGATAAATAATAAATATATCAATCTAGCCATCCAACAGGGACTAATTCTACTAACCAGTGGGAAGACACTGCCCGACCCCCCCTCTCTCTCTCTCTCTCTCTCCCTCTGGCTGACCTTTGGTGGGAGGCAGAAAGGCAAGCTCATGCACATTGTTGGTTAACAGTCTGGCACACACAAACATGCACACAGGTGTGCACAACACACATACTGTATGGACGCAGTCCCATTGGAAATTGGTGTGCTGTACACCAATACACACAGGACAGGGGCGCACACAGATGCACGCCGACACCAACACACAAAAACACACACACACAAACGCACACACAACGCTTGCACATGCATAGTTAGACACACGGCTACAAACATGAACACACTGGTCAGTGCACTTACACACACACACACACACTCACACACACACACACAGACACACACACACAGACACACACACACACACAGACACACTTAAACACACACACACACACACACACACACACATACACACACACACACACAGGGGAGGTCAGGAGAGAGACATTGCGGTCCTTTCGAGAGGAGCCAGAGGCTACTGTCAGGGAGATCAGATGTTGAATATCTCACAATAAATTACAGCTGGAACTCACAGACCCCAGTCCTTTAACACGGCGACTTTGGATTACCCCCACTAACCTCCCCGCCTGTGTGTGATGGGGGGGGGGGCTGTATTTGTGTGTGTTTGTGTGTGTGTTTGTATGTGTATGTGTGTGTCTGTGTGTGTGTGTGGGGGGGGGTTGTATTTGTGTGTGTATCCGTATGTGTACGTTTAGTGTGTGTGTGTGTGTATCTGTATCCAAGTTTGTGTGTATGTATGTGTATCGATGTGTGTGTGTGTGTCTGTGTGTCTATGTGTGCGTGTGTGTGTATCCATGTTTGTGTGTGTGTGTGTGTGTATGTGTATCTGTGTGTGTGTGTTTTTGTAAGGCTGTGTGTGTGTGTGTTTGTCTGTATCTGTGTGTGTGTGTGTGTGTGTGTGTGTGTGTGTGTGTGTGTGTGTGTGTATTTGTGTCTTTGATTGAGGGAGTTCGACCCTATTTACTAATGGAAGCCTCCAAGGCCCCTGAGTCGCTATACATTTTTAATGGTGTCAAATTGTCATTTCACAGCGCTGTTTTCCATTGAAAGCAAAGCAATGCCCTCTACACACACACACAGTGTCAACACTGCCAGCAGAATGGAGAAAAAAAAGCGGCAGCAATGGATAATGTCGCACAAACTATAGTTTTGTGAAATTTCAATTGTAGAGACAAAACTTAATGTTTGTTCAGATGCATGTTTCCGTTCAAAACTGATAGACAAATATTGAAAGTGCAGCAGTTGTTAGTGAAGTAGCAATGATTTGGATTTTATACACATTCTTCTACATATTTTGTCCTTCAACATTAAGGATATAGCATCGCTCCAGGCTCATAAAAGTTATTGTTCTTTTGTTTTGTTTTACTGTCTCTTGTAATGTTCCTTTTTCCCCTGTGCCATCAAAACTCTCTCGGGGCAGAGAGAGGGAAAAGGCCTTGAATACAGAAATGTCAATCTTTCCTTTATACTGTACCTCCTGACCTTCAGCAGTAACGGTATAAAAAAATGACAACACTCACGAAACATGGAAACACTCTATATGCAATCCTGCGTATGGATATCACACACTCTGGGCACTAACACACACACACGCACACACACACACATACGCACACACACCAAAAAGCACACAAGCACACACACACACACTCAGACGCACACGCACACACACCAAAACACACATACACAAACACACACACACACACACACACACACACACACATAAGGACGGACAGCAGTGCACAGACGCGTGCACGCACAACCAAGTTTTGTGTTGGTATAAGGGGGCCCCCGTCAGAGTGACAGACCGCATTGTCCGAGCTAGCTTTAGCGGTTGTAACAAGCGTCGGGACATTAGCGCAAACAAAAGCGGGCGCGGCAGCGTCATCAATCAATCGCCTGACAGTCGACTTCACGTTGTTTTCTTCTCCTTGTTTTTTTCTCTTCCCCCCCCGCCCACCACCACCACCACCACCACCACACTCTGCATAATAAGTGATTGGATCTGGGCTAATTAGATATCAGGTAATCAATCATTGCCAACAAGGCACTTGGCTGGCCAAGGGGAGAGCCTCCCTCTGCGTGTGTCTGTTTGTCAGGAAATAAATGACAAATAAAAATTAGTTTTTGCGGTTGCCAAAAGGTAATTCCCTTCAGTGAGTTGTCCAACTGACGCCTGTGTCCATGTGTCAGGGTACTGGGGGGGGGGGGGTACAGAACCCCCCTCCATCCCTTCCCCCACTATGTCCCAACCAATTACTAAAATATGTAGTTGATGAATTTACATAATAAATGACGGCATCAAGTATTGATACATCCGCTTGGAATAATGTTTCACCCTGCGTAAACATCTCCCCCAATGTACTCATGTGTGCGTGCAATTTTTTTAAATATATATTTGAATAGAAATTACTTTATAAATAAGTGGCTTGGAATTAAAAGACTCAATGGGCATGTAGTTCCAAAGGATATTAGGCAATTAGTAGCCTAATCATTTCATTCCTCCTTTATCCTATTTTTGTTTTCGATTAAATATTTCGATATATATATATTCTACACAGAGGGTTATGTATGTACTAACAACACATCATACACAACATCTGGAGGGGAGACTAGAGAGAGAAGGAGCGAAAGATCCTCTCTCCCTGCACAGCAGAGAGAGAGAGAAGGCTAACAAGAAACGGTAAAGAGAGCAAGAGAGCAAAACAAGTGTGAGAGCAAAAGAGAGACACAGAAACAGAGACAGAGAGAGAGAGATAAATAAAGAGACAGAGAGGGAGAGGGAGAACGACAGAGAGACAGATAAAGAGACAGTGAGAGAGGGAGAACGACAGAGGGAGAGAGACAGAAGAAAAGAGACCGAGAGAGACAGAGAGAGAGTCAGAGGAAGAGGGAGAGAGAGAGGGAGAGAGAGAGAGAAAGAGGGAGACAAAGACAGAGCGAGACAGAGAGACAGAGTGAGAGAGAGAGAGAGAGAGAGAGAGAGAGAGAGAGAGAGAGAGACAGCGAGAGTCAGAGAGAGAGGGAGAGAGTGATGGTTCGAGGTGCAGCAGACATCAGGATGTGCGTAAGTAAGTCGGCCAGCCAGCTGGTCCTCCGTCTCTTGGCTGGCCCTCGCCAGGGCCTGTCACCGCGGCAACTACTGAGGCAGCTACAAGTTTACAACAGCTGCACACTAATGTTTGATCAGTGATAAAATATGCCGGGGTGACAAGACCATGCTGCCCACGTGCATGTGTGTGTGTGTGTGTGTGTGTGTGTGTGTGTGTGTACTGGCGCATGGGGCTGCATTAAAGATTCAGTGCCCGAGTGGGTAGATAGACGACCCAATGGTCTTGCTGGTGAAGCCCATCCTCCCCCATAAACACACACACACACACACACACGTGTTAGCTTTGTGTACTGAAACCGGTAAGGGCTGTGGGAACAGGGGCTGCTAAGATGTTTACACTACAAAAACAGCTTGTCTGGGTGTCTCTCTGTCTGTAAGACGGTCTGTTTGTTCATGAGATATTTCGTCTGACGGTCTGTCTGTCTGTTTGTCCATCCATTCGTTGGTTGATCAATCAAATCAAACTTTACTTGTCTCGGGATTTTTGTGTAAATGCAATACAAATTGCTCTACAAAGGAAACCAAAAAGAAGAACAGGAAACGTTTAAGCATCTGAATCAAGGAGATATACTTGATTTAGTCTTGAATGAGGCAGTCCTACTATGTTATTGCAGAAGTTGAACTGGGAGACACAGAGCCTGGGCCAGAAACCAAAAACTGAGATGGGCGGAGTGACGCCTGGTTTCCTGGTTTGAGATATTCCACCAAAGCGAAATATTAGCCTGAGTGAATGATGCTTGCAGTAGGGGATTTGAAGCTTATTTCTACATTGGCAAGTACACACGGTGTTGATTCGGAACTTTAAATCGATTCTTTATTAAACCAGTGGGGATTTCGAAGAACGTCAGCTTCCAGAAACAGGATGTTTTAGCTTGTCTTCCCTACCAGGAAAAGTTGACTACTGCTGACTGTTTGTTTTCACCAAGTATGCACTTCCTCTGTTCGGACAACATCATGATTTGTCAAAACAAATGTGAAGCAAAATTAAGTGAAAGGCCCCTCATTAGAGCTCGCCT
>NC_136934.1:48240659-48268159 GCF_949987615.1 Pollachius pollachius | reverse complement strand
AGGTGTGTGTGTTTGTATGCAAAATGTAATGGCTCCTCAGGTGTTGTATTACCTGGACTCAGGTGACTCTGGAGGCCCAGACTGTTGTTCTGAGTCGGTGGGACGCTGGTGGTGAAGACCAGCACACACACACACATACACACACACGCACACACAAAGGCGGGCACGCAAGCACACATAAAGATACATTCACATGGCCCCGCCCCTCCAGCCCCTACTTCGCCCCACGACACACACACACACACACACACACACACACACACACACACACACACACACGAATACACGTACACGCACGCACACGCACATACACAGTGTGCACCGAGCAAATGGTTGTAATGGGTGTTCAGACGTTGGAGTTCCCCCTCATTTACGACCATTCATTAATTTTGCAGGTGGTGGTGGAGGGTGTCTGGTGTGCGTGTCGCTGACGCCTTCGTCCCCTGTTCTACCTGCTGTCGTACCGCACGGGCCCACTGGCCGAGAGCTCTCAGGAGAATGGGTTAAAGTTGCAGACATCAACGGACACACAGATTGATTTCATGAAAAGAAATATGAAGGGGATTTAATGAGACAGGAACACATGGATTTTATAAATATTAAAAGTTGTCGTTTGAACCATATCGCAATCGCCTAGCAGATTAGAGTAGAGCAGAGCAAAGCGGAAGAGTGAGTCTTGAAAGTCTAATTTCGCTCATATTGTCATATTCAGATTCCCGTTTTCCTTTCGCCTTCATTTAGCCTTCATTACATATCATTTTATGCAGTTTCATTGCTTGCCTTTTCCAGCACCCATTGTCAAATAATTATGTGTACAATTTGTTTTATTTTCCCAATAGTTGTAATTGCAGAAAAGTGATTTTAATATCACACATGTATTTTTTCTATTCACATTTCTGCCATTTAGCCTGCGTTTCAGAGTAAACCCATGAAGTCAATACGCCTGTGCTGTGAAGCCCGGTACCTGTGTGTCTTGCGACGTTCAGCATAAACCCGTTAAAATGAATGAGAGAAATAATGTTGTATCCCATAATCCCTTAAACCCGCGCTAAGTAATACAGTGTATTGAGTGAGGAATGAGTGACAATTGACTATTTACTGGAGAAAAGAATGTGTTGAACAGATCATTAGAGGGGTTCTGGTGCTTCAAGGGTAATTTCCTCCTCAAAGCCAATTTGAAGTGGATTTCTTTATGGTGATTTACCAAAAAAAAGAAAATCATTGCTTTCCAACCGCATTTTAAACTAACTCATCTGTGTGGACACGCACTCGTACACACACACACGCACGCACACACACACACACACACACACACACACACACATGCACGCATGCAACCCCCCCCCACACACACACACACACACACAGACACACAGACACACACCCCACCAAAAACGCACTGTTTGGACTTTAATCTCAAGCCGAGGAGGGCATTCATTCAAGAGGCTGTATAACTGTGGAGGACTTTTCCTTTTTTCAGGGCCCATTTTGATTGGGAGTAGCTGTTTATTAGCTTGAAGCATCTGGGTGAGGATCTGTGATTAATTGGGGTGAGCCAGCCCGCTTTAGAGCAAGGTCAGCCATGGCCGGGCCTTTTTCCGACTCCCTCCGTTTACATCAATTACACCTAAAAGGGCTGAGGACCTAGCCGCGGGCTGGCACGATGGCACGCAACGCAGCCTGCCACACGGAGACTCTGGGAGAAAGACACAGCGAGAGACAGGGAGAGAGACAGAGACAGAGAGAGAGAGAGAGACAGAGAGAGAGAGAAAGAGTAAGAGACAGGGGATAAAGTGTGCATTATGTGTGCATTATGTGTGCATACATTAGAGCGAGAGTGAGAAAGAGAGAGGGAGAGTATAAAAAGAGAAAGAGAGAGAGAGAGAGAGAGAGAGAGAGAGAGAGAGAGAGAGAGGGAAAGAGAGAGAAAGAGAATGAGAGAGCAAAAGGGAGCGAGAGAGGGCGCGAGACGGACATACATAGAGAGAGAGAGAGAGAGAGAGAGAGAGAGAGAGAAGAGCGGGAGAGATAGCGAGAGAGAGAGAGAGAGAGAGAGAGAGAGAGAGAGAGAGAGAGAGAGAGAGAGAGAGAGAGAGAGAGAGAAACTCATATGCCATTACAGACAATCCATGATTAATCCCATATAGCTCAGAGAGGGGCCTGTAATGAATTTCATGCAAATGAGAGCGTTTCTTTTTTTGCCGTGTGTTTCCGTGTCACTTTAGCCCCTTTCTGCTTAAGATACCCATAGAGCCAATTAGAATTTCCTCCATGTCGCCGAGGCAGGGTAAGGGGGGCTTAAGGCTTCCTACGGGGCCTATTAGTGACACTATAGGAGAATCTCTGTGAAGGAGACCAAGCTTGTGGCTGTGGATGGGCCATGATAAATAAAAGACTAGCAAAGCAGTATATAGAAGTGTTGGCAGTTGGAGAGGTGTGTTGTTTTCTCTTTGTAATTATTTCCATGGTTTCTTTTTTCATTCTTTCTTCTCTGTCTCTGTCTTCAGTCGTCCGTCGTTCTTTATTTATTTCTCTCTTTTCCCTTTTTCTTACTGTCTGTGTGCGCACATTACATGGAGAATATACATGTACAGTGAGAGATGATTTATCTTGGTTCAGATAGAGGGCGTCCTTGTCTCAGCTTATCTCTTCTTTCCTGTCTCTTGACACACTGTCAGGAAACCAAAAGGAAACCACGAACATGTCTAAATGTGCTGAATCCTCCTCTTTTGGAACGGAACAAACCAAACGTGGTTTATATTTCGCGTGTGGAATTTCTATATAGACATGTTTGTGTAGATCAGACGTCAGAGTATATTATTAAAGATATCTGTTTGATATAGCTGGTTAATGTCGAGTCCTATAGGTTTAGTTTGAATGCAACAACTATTGTCTGCTTTTAAACTCAAACCCAACCAAAAGGAAATACACACAAAACCTTCAGCGGCGACGGTTTTATCTCACTTGAGTTGCAAAAGCCCGCCATTAAAATACGTTTCAACCGAGAATCCGGTAAAATTTGAGGCTTCTTTGGTTCAATCACTAGGCCTCCACTGTATATGTCTTTCGCTGGACAGCAGGAGCAAAGGAAGATTGATGCAATATAAATATATAAATATGACCAGTTTCAATATGTTGTCAAGGAACGGAAGAAGACGCAAAGAAGAAAAGATGTCTGACCGCGCCGCTTCCTCCAACATCTGATAAGGAGACAATACCATGACGAACACATGTTTTCGACTGCAGATTATGATGGAGCACTGTTATTTCCTGTATGAATACACTTTCAATTTCCTGCCCGGCACTTTAGTTTTATTACATTGATAACCCGATAGCATCAGGCCTGTAGCCATGGGGACGAACCGACCGTACGCACAATAGAACGTCGCGATAACCGGGAAGACGGGAAAGAGGGTTCGGAGCGAGAAAAAAAAAAGAAAGAAAAAGAAAGGACAATGAACAATGAACAATCAGGCGGCGCTAGAAGCCTAGTCAGAAGAAGCCGCCCAGACATAATTAATATTATGATAGTACTATGGAGTTATTAGCTGTGTTTCAGTTGTGACATAATACTGACATCTCGACCAGAATTCATTGTACAGATATTCTGAGCAACTTTGTAGTGAACAGAGGGTACAATGGACATACAAAAAATAAAGTTAGCATGTCCCAAATGTCTTGGCTATGGAAACACTAGAGCACAAGCTAGAATAATTGTTCCTATCCTATTCAACTGTATGTTTATCCGAGTGTGAGAGTATCCGAGTGTGTGCACAGAAGGTGAGTGTGTGTGTGTATGTTTGTGCGTTTGTTGTACAATGCACGCGTGTGAATATTCGTTTGGTGGCGTTGAACTGTTTGAAGGAAATATGTGTTTGACTAGAAACACACCACCAGACACACACACACACACACACATAAACAAACACACACACACACACACACACATCCAGACATGTACGTATGCGTGCTTTGTGCACTTTGTGTGTGTGTTTCTCTTCCGCCATGCTCCACTGTTGTCCCTCAGGCTACAGCAAATAACCCTGCCTTTATATCCACAAAGGTCTACGAAAGCCATTTCCTCCAGGCACTGCACATTTCAGTCCAGGTCCTGATCCCCACTTAGAGCAATTGAAGTCAATTTGTTATTGCAAATATAAATTTGGTAACTTGTAATAACCAGTGAGCCAGAGAGGGGGGAGGCCACTGGCAAAGGCCAGAGCTTTTTTTTTTTTTCACTTCTGAGCCCGTAGTCCAGGCGAGCCTTTGTTAGCTTAGGCATTCAGCTGCCAATCAAAGTAGAGTTTTTCATTAAATTCACTGGAGAAACTCCCCTGGTCCCAAACTAGCAGCCATCGGAAGAATTCATGGGAAATAAGAGGAGAGGCCACCCGGGCCAAGTTCTCACTGAGTCTTGTTATTTTGGACGTAAAAATATAGAAACACTGAGACAGTGTGCTGTAACAAACTGCGTTACAGTTGAGGTAAATAAAAAGGGCATTTTTTTGTTCAAGCGTTGCAATAAATAGGTACATGGTGTAGGTTCAGTATATCTGCTGAATCATGAGCTAATAGTGGCTCATTCCTCTGTTTCCGCACACAGACTACTTAGAAATGTGGGTTTAAATTGGCTTTTCAGCAGATAAATAACAGATAATACAGGAAAATAGACCATGGGAGACAACAATCAGGTGCAATATACTCTACTTTATTCATGATAAATTACACAAATGAATATTCAATTAAAGACCTTTCAGGAGAAAAACCTTGCTGTGCTGGCTGCAAACATGAATGGAATGGCAGGGGCTTGTCATCACTATAGTGATTAAAGATTATCTGCTCTCAACAAGTTGACAGCAAAGTTTAATTAGGTGTAATGCAGTGTGTGTGGGTGTGTGTGTGTGCGTGTGTGTGTCTGTCTGTGTCTTTACGTGTGTGTGCAGTGACAGGCCAGAACAATCAAGTAAGTAGTCTCGCACTTCTAGTCTGTCCTGACACACACACACGCACACACACGCACACACACACACACACACACACACACCATGTTTCAGCCCAGCTGGATTCTCCCTGAAGTGCTTGACATTTTCACCAGAAGGATAATTGAGGAATAACATTTGCGTTACAATTTAACATGACCCCTGCCTTTAAAGCCCTTTCGCATTACCTCACCCAAACTGGCCGCTGACACCCACTTAAGACAGTGAGATGTGCGTGCGTCTGTGTGTGCATGTGTGTCTGTGCGTGTGTGCATACATGCTTGCATGCATTGCTAGTGAGTGTGTGTGCATGTGTGTACATTAGTGTGAGGTAGCAGGGCAGGGTGGGGGGGTTATGTGGACATGTAATTATGTGGGTCAACGTGAAACACAGGGTGTGTCTATAGGCAGGCTTTTGGTTCTATATTTACATATTTCTGGGAGACGTATGTTTGTGTGTGCGGATGCGCGTGCGTGTTTGTATGTGTTCGTGGTTTGGCTCTCCGACGTACGGAATGTACCTGGGAGGTTTCTGGGGTGGCTGATGGGGGCATTCTCGACACGAGTCGGGGAAGGGGACCTTATTACTGCGATTGGAGGGCCACCGTGAAGGGGAGTCGCGGTGACCTTTTCAAGTCTCCGCCCGGCAACAATTAGGAAAAGAAATGCATTAAGTCCGCTGGGGCAGGTGTGATAATGTGTGTGCGTCTGTGTGTGTGTGTGTGTGCAGCTAAGTCAATGTGGGTGCGTACTTGAGTATGTGTGTGTGTGGGTGTGTGTGAACGTAATTCAATGTGTGTGCGTGCGTGAACGAGTGTGTGCATGTGCACATACTTTGAGCGAGTGCAGTTTAGAATTGCATCTTGAATCGTATGAATCGATGTGTGCATCCATTTGAGCACTTGTGTGTCTGCGTGCATGCATGTAGGTGTGTGTTTGCGCATGCGTGTAGATGTGTTTGCTTGTGGATGCAGGTGGATACATGTGCATGTGTTTGTATGCATACGTCTGATTTTGTGTGTGTCGATGTAGTTAGGATGTATGTGCATCTGTCTGTGCATGTGTGCATGCTTCTGTGCATGTGTGTGTGTGTTTGCATGTGTGTGTATGCATTCGTGTGTGTGCGTGTGTGTACGAGTGCGTGCGTGTGGGTGTGTGTGTGTATGTGTAAGCATTCGCGCGTATGTGTGAGAGTGTGCACGTGTGTGTGTGTGTGTGTGTGTGTGCACATGGATGGAAGTGTTTGCGTGTGCACGTGTGTGTTTATTGCTCAGTGGCAGCGACAGGGAGCACCCGCTAAAAGCTAAGGTTAATGGATTGAGTGTTACCTTTTGTGGAGGCTTAACATTGGCCCCTACACAAGGGGAATCATCGTGTGCTCCTCTCCACCAAGCCCCTCCAACCAGTCCGAATTAAGGAACCCCACGTGCTTGTTTGTCTTAGGAATTTCTCAGGGTTTATCTCCTTCAAGAATACAAGGTCGAGACACAGTCTTTAATCAACATTCCTCAAAGTGATGGCTTTATCTCGGGCCCGGCTCAGAATTGAGCGTCTGTCGCAGTACTCTGTCAAACCCAGCGGGGGAAATTCATGGTTTTGGGCCTTTATCACACATTTAATATTTCCTCTGCTTATTTAAAAAACAGACCTCAGGTGGTGAAGGAAGGATAATGGGTTTGTTGGAGTCCAGCGTAGCCTTAAATATAACATCACGGCGTGTTAATGGGTCATCATTTCACACCTAGGAGTGTGTTAGTGTGTCTCAGTTCGGAAATATGTGAATATACTGAAAACATGTGTTGGAAACTGGCAACAAACAGCTAGCAAAATCTCAGTATCTAAAGATCAATATTTTGACAATTAAAAGAGGGTGTACCGGCCAATATCTGCAGATGTTGAAAGTATGCGTACATTGTGTTGCAAGATGACATGAAATAAAAGGCATTTCATTGTCATCTATTTCTAATGTAATTTAATTACAATTTTGATTAATTTAAAAAATAAATTGTAGCAAGTCCAAATCCACATATCAAAGCAGGAGAGCAGGAGAAGCAAGTGTGCATATTCTACAACGTCTTCTCTGGGTCTCCCACTCTGACTCTATTACCCATTCCTCTTCATAACACGCATCCTGGGCATGTTCCCTTCACACCTCCTGGTGACGTTCGCCCGCCCTCCTTTCCCCCATTGATAAATGGCAGGATTAGTGACTAGTACACTTTATTAAAAAGTAATAACAATTTTTGTTGGCACCCTTCATGGGGTAAGAAGTGCCATGAATCACAGGATATTGGCTGTCTGTACCTGATGAATGCATCGTTTACCAGCCCAGGAGTAATTTAGTAGCGGCTATTAATTTAAATCACATTTATTTCCACCCGGCCCACTTGGATTGCTCTGGGCAGGCGTAACAAAGGCACTGGGAGAGGACCAGAGGATGGAGCACATGGCATAGACACTGAGATGGATGCGTTGCACAGGGTATAACAGCTCGCTCTGTTCATCTGCTGGAACTTTTAGAGCTAAAAACTGTGGTGGGGGGGAGTGTTATGGCGAGAGTCTGTCGAAAACTGAACGTGGAAATTAGTCAATGATATTTTTTTGGATCTCAAAGTAAGGACGCTTGTCTTTATGTGGAGCAGAGCATTTAAACTCGGATTTGTTTATTTTTAAAAGACACGCACGCAAACGCACACAAAAACACGGTAGTTTTTATTAAGTGGAAATTCAGAACATTGCTATTGATAGCTTTGGTTATCGTTTTTTTTTGGTCATTCGGTTGCTTTCACATGAGAAAAGCCCACGAGCTGAATGAGTGCATGCTAACACTTGTCAGGTAGCGTTTCTTTATCTTTGACATCCATTTCCCATAAATCCCAGTGACGGAACGTTGGTGGTCCCTCATTTCCTGCATTCTGCTGAAGGGTTGGGAAGGTTAGACAAACACGGAGCCAGGGGATCCATTACAACATCCAGCAATCCTTGGCCAAATATATCTCAAACGTCAATGTTTAAAACACCTTTTTTCCCTTTCTGAAACGTATTCTTGTTTACACATGTTCTATTACACAGGCAATGGTTCAATTAACCTTAGGATGAATTTACCGCGATGCTTATCCGCGGTATAATTAATTCAGCTCTTTAATTTAGACGGTCAAACCATGACAGGTTACGGTTACAATATGTTCCCACATTCAGGCGATCGGTTGCGTTGATACGTAAATGTTTCATTGCCTCCGGGATTATTTTTTTAAATACTATTTGCATGAGATGACCTGCAAATGCCTTCCTTATCCATGATATGTTTTATGTTCACCTTTATTAAAATGACACAGCTCATCAAAGACTTCTAAAGTGTAATATATTGGCTTGGGAGTTTTACCTGATTAAAGGAGCAGTATGTAGGATTTAATGGAAGCTACGGTGGCCTGTACCGCCTGTAAGGGGCCAGTAGGTATTCCCAAAATGAGGTCATCCTCTACCACAGCAGCCAAGTGTCAAGTGATGAGGTTCCTTGAAATATCAATTGTATTTAGTTATTTAGACTGTACAACTATAGGCTCACAACTAAGATATCGATTATGATAAAAAATTTAATGATGCATCCTCTCAAGAGCTGTTTGTCCGTTTTGAGCTACTGTCGAAACATGGCGGTGAAATATGGAGGGCATCTTGGAAGATGACTGGCTCCCAATGTACACATAAAGGTCATTTTCTAAGGTAACAAAAATCCAACGATTCCTTTTTTTCATGTGCTTCCTGAGTATAATGAAAAAATATACTGGAATATAAGATTGAATTCCTCCCATGTCTAAGTTCTGCTGGATGCCACTCAATTCTACACACTGCATCTTTAAGCCAAACAATGAATAGTTTCAATTGATACATGAGTAAAGATTAATACTCTTTCTCTATTCATTCCCGTATTATACTGCTGTATTCTACTTAGTTATTGAAAAGCTATTATTTTCAAAGAACTGACAAAAACAATGACATGAATGTATAATGACTTCAGGTTGATCCTCGAAGCAACGAACCCAATGAACTCAAAAACAAACCCAGGCATTTGTTTACCATACATCCATGCAGAAATGTAATTAACTAGGGACGGAGGAGCGTTAAGTGCACACCTAGCATCTAAGTACATCCAACTTCATGTTAGCTTAACCTTACTATGGACTCCAAGAGCCACATGTGATAATTGAAACATAACAGAATTAAGTTACAAATGTCTGACGGTCCTCTGTGTGTACAGTGGAAGGCCCGTACACTACCAAGTGCATATTTTCATTTAATTAGTTTTTCATTTGGCTCTAAATACCCTTTGTCAATATTGTCAAACATTTTGGTGTGCATGTTGCGCGTATCACATGCTATAAACACACCCGCACACACACACAGGAGTGTGCACATGCACACTTTCACAAACACGCACGCACGCACACACACACACACACACACACACACACACACACACACACACACACAGACACACACACACACACACACACACACAAACACACACACGCACGCACACACACACACACACACGCACACACACAAACACACACACACGCATACACACGCATACACACACATGTACACAAACACCAACTCCTGCACACACACACACACACACACACACACACACACACCAACTCCTGCACACACACACACACACCAACTCCTGCACACACACACACACACACACACACACACACACACACACACCAACTCCTACACACACACACACACACACCCACACACCAACTCCTGCACACACACACACACACACCAACTCCTACCCACACACACACACCAACTCCTGCACACACACACACACCAACTCCCAAACACACACACACACCAACTCCTACACACACACACACACACACACCAACTCCTGCACACACACACACACCAACTACTACACACACACACACACCAACTCCTGCACACACACACACCAACTCCTACACACACACACGCACACACACAAACACACACGCACACACACACACACAGAAACACGCACACACAACCTCAGCGAACCCTGACCCCAGTGGCCCTGTGGTTGATACGAGAGAGACAGGGAGTTTGAAAGAGTTCGACAGAGACACACGCCCGGGGTCCCGGCTGGGTGAAGGGGGATCCTCCTGCAGCGGTACAGGTAGGGTGGTCCACCCCCCCCCCACCTCTCCCAGGTGAAGGGCCCCTGGGAAGGAGGTGTAGGGCCTGCAGGCTGCCCAGGTGTTACAAGGTATTTACTGGCTGCCCGTCCTGGCAGTGGGAGAGAACACTGTCTCTCGGTGCTAATGAATAAAATAGGTCTTTCTGTCTCCGTGTGCTTTGAGCCGCATGTAGCCTGTTTGTCTTTTGCTCCGTGGTTCTCAGCGTCTGCGCGTCTGTCTGTCTGCCTGCCTGCCTGCCTGCCTGCCTGTCTGTCTGTCTGTCTGTCTGACTGTATTTTGTCCTGCGGTTTATGTCTACACATCTTTCTTTATTTCAGCTTTTTTCATTTACTCTCACATGGATATTTTCTAAATAAATGGTCGATTGCACATTATATAGGTATAAATTAACCATTTGGCCGCTGACTGACCATAACATGACACCACAACAGAAGTTGTTGAACAAACAGACCGTGTCACTGTGTGACGCGAGAGCGAGAGCGACAGGCCGGTAGATAGCAGAGAGAGACAGCCTGCCTTTCCAAGGCACAACTCCAACACTAGATGGCTGCAGATAATGGAGAAAGACAAGCTAATGATATTGCACACACACACACACACACACACACACACACACACACACACACCTTTAAGCCGTACAGTAGCTCAAAGCCCGCACTCTGACAGCGTGAGAGATGGTTTCGGCGGGGGATGAGGCGAATTAGGCAAAGCCAGGGAAATGGATGTAAACGTAGAAGAAGGAAAAAAAAGAAGCAGTTAGCGACTACGGACGGGGGGTATTTATCTTCCCGTACAGATACCCCTCCTCGCTCTCTTTCTCACAGTCTCTCTGTCTCTGTCCGGTCGCTCTCCCTATCTCTTTCTCCATCTGTGTATGTGTATATAGTGTTTTGGTTTACAATGAATACATGCTGGATGGACGCTGTAGTACAGTGGTACTTTCTGTTAAGGTTGGGGTGACCATATCATCTTGTGCATACGTTACTTGTTGTAATGATTAGATTACAGTAAACGTCTGGACTTGGACTTGAAGTTAGGAGACACTCAATTGTAATTATAGTATATTTAACATTAGCTACAAATATCCCCAGCAAGAACTAATTTGTTAATAAAGAGGGCTATGGTATAAAGGTTTTCGTAAGTATAGCGTTATTAGATAATGGTTCATCCCGTAGCACGGGATATCTAATATTAACATAATAAAACAGGTCATTATCCCACAGTGATTTTATGACTCCTTTATTACCTCATTATCAACCCATATATATGACATAGGTAGTTATAAGGTTGAACAGGCTTATACTGTGATCAAACTCTCCTGAATCCCTCTGTATAAATGCTTAATGTCAAATCCCAAGGAAACGGATCCAGCAGTTACAGTTACTTCTATTTATGTGAACACCAATAATTCATCCGACAACGCAGCGAGACAATATTTCTACAGGGGAATGGGGAGCATACGTCTCTTTCGTCTGAGGCGAGATTAAGCTATTTCACAATCAGCGGAGCAGTCAGAATACATTTTTATTGGGGCATTACACCGCAAATGAATTGTAGAGCTTGGTAAGAGCCAATTGGATTTGTGATGGAATATCTGTGAGCGTTAGTTTGACAATCATTTATATTTCCAGAACATGTAGATTAATGGTGTAGTCAGCGTGCCCCGTCCTGGGCATTTATTACACACACGTGCACACACACATGCTGACATACACACACACACACACACACACATAGAAACACATACAGATACACACAAACACACACAGATAGATACACACAAGGCTGCACACTGGAACACACACACACACACACAGACACACACACCCATGTACAAACATATGTGCGCACAAAAAAACACTAAAGGACACACTGAACACAAACACAACGCCCCACCTCCAAAAAAAACCACACATACATACACATACACCCCCCAAAACACAGACACACACACCCCCAAAAACACACACAGACACACAAACACACACAAACACACACACCCCCAAAAACACACACAGACACACACACACACACACACACACACACACACACACACACACACACACACACACACACACACACACACACAAACACACACACAGCCTCTTACACTTCATATTAAGGCATTGTACATCTACAGACCACTTCGTACCTTGGGGTGCAGCGCATATAACAAGAGTCATTGATTATCTCCAAGAGGCGAGCTGGGGCCCCTTATCTCAGCGAAGGGAAGAGAGCAGGGGACTGCCGCTGTGGTTGGGGGGTAGTGGTTGAACGTAGTTTAAATATGTCCTCAGAGCCTCTGAAATATTTATCACTCTGCAAACGCAATTGCTGCATTTGCTTGTTACTTTATAACGTTTTTCTTCCCTTTATTCCCTTTCCCGAAACGTTTTTGCTCTTTTTTTTGATTTTTCATAGCGCAAGGGAGGAAATAGATGGGGAGAGGGTGGTATGGTGGATAAGTCTTTATCAGCACGGACTCAGAGACGGCCTTATTAAGAGCCGCTGCGACACATACAGTACAGGGGAGACTCTTGTCTAGACCGCGGATCACAGCATTAACACTGCGGGGAGAAGAGAGATTGTACACTAGAGCATTTTAAGCTGTATACTGCGTACACGTCGTGATAAATTCATATATATATATATATGGACTATATATATATATATATGGGTAATTCATTTTCGAGTAGATAGCGCCATTATTGAGATAAAGTAGCTGGTGGGGTTATATATTTATTTATAAATACACACACAGTGTTATTTTCTCTACTTATTGAAATGATATTGATGGACCTATTTTAGTGTTATTTCATTTTTCACTACTTTAACTTCTAGTTTTACTAAGGGGATGGCTGGGTCATGAGCCTATAACATAATGATTAGTTTAGATTTTACCCATCTTTTGGGGCTGGTTTATGTTTACGTTTAAGTATTGTTATAAATGAGTATATATTGTTAAGTTTAAGTATTCGTCTTGGTTTTTATTTGTTTATTTGTAAAGGTAAATCATTTGATATTGGTCACACATTCTTTATTGTAAAAGATTAGCTGTTAGGGTCCATAAGGTTATTTTGTAGGTTATTTGGTTAGAAATGGTTCATCTGAGATAAAGGTTTGGCGCAGTCAAGGTGAGGGTAAGGACTTGGACTGTACCAAACGCATAGAAACATGGGGGGATCTGTTTTCTCTCAACATTCCTCCACACAAACTCACTCACTGTGTTGCTCTGAAACATGTTGAAATAGGAAAAGGGCATTTTGTAATAATATGAGTAAGGTATAATATTTAAAACTATTTGATTATTTTAGATGATTATAACTAATAAGAACTGGAATGGCAATCTTTAAGTGCATTTTTACACAGCAACAATCGAGTTGATCACAATTTGAAGTACAAGTATCACAGAATATTCCAGTCCCAGTGGTGGGAGGATGGATCGGTGCATCCCGATGTACGGTGACTGATGAAGCAAGTGAACAGGCGAATAAAAGTCAAGGGACGAAAATCATATTCAAAGTCAATCGCACTAATCCAGGTGACGCAAGTCGTCTCAGCCCAGCGTGTCATATCCGAGGGCTCCACATGATACATGTTGCAATTAAACTAAGCTGTAATCATCTTCCAACAGGGTTGGCCTCGAGTTTGCACGTGAACTTAAGCACCTGTTCCCCTCCAATCAAACGCAATAGGCGAATAGCAGAGCTCCTTAATCATAAACATGCAAAATGTTCGGGAAAGCAGTAATTGAAAGCAACGAGCCAGGTGACTGCAGATATCTCACCAACCAAGAAGGTAGAGGAGGAGGAGGAGGAGGAGGAGGAGGAGGAGGAGGGACCTCATTTTCGGGCCATGGAGCCACATTGTAGATTGAATAATATGCTTCCAAACAGGAAACGGCTGCCTGTGATTTCAGCTGAGCAGCAAATTGGTTGTAGATGTAGTAGATGATGTAGCCACCGCTAAATCAGCCCTCTTGTTAAACAAAGCCTGCATGCAGAAGTCATGGCACCCTGAGCATATGTGCCTGTGTGTTTAGCCGCCGATATGAGATCCTATGGCACACAAATACACACATGCGCAGCATGCAACCGCACAACTGTGCATGCAAATTCATGTGCCAAACACACACTTATATGTACATGTATAGAGACAGAAACACACACACTAACACACACACACACACACACACACACACACACACGCACGTATGCCACTCAATTCCACGCATATTCTACATTTGACAACCAAAACACAAATGAAGCATGAACCTAATTTTACCGGAGATAATCATCCAAGTTTGAGGCCTATCTGGATAACTGTTAGAGGGCATGCTCTCGCCCTGCATATACACATACACACAAGCGTGCAATGAACATCCACACACACACACACACACACACAAACACACACACACACACAGAGACCACACAGAACCACACACACATACATATATATTCATACAAACAAACATACATTTGCAGATATGATGGCTAGTCTACTCGGGAAGCCACTGCCCTCTGCAGATACTACATCACACACAGAAACCCGAGCTAAAGTAGCAGAACATCAGGCCCTTCCAGAACTAAGGAATCAGAGATCCTCCTCAGCTGATTGGCTGGCTCCCTGCATTAAGAATGATAATGACTCACCGCAGTCACGGCGTTGCTCTGTTTTCCTCCCTCTCCCGACTCTACGAACATCACACGAAGAGCCAAGGAAACATCTTTTTTTTTGCATTATTAACTGGAACAATGGGGAGCTGAATGAACAAAAGGAAGCTGGGATACATGCCCACGGAGGAAGCAATAACAATCCCTTCACAACACTTCACACACTTCTTTAGGAGTTAAATTAGAGTGCCTCTATGTTGGGATTTGGATTCTTGTTTTCAGAACTTCAGAAGTGTGCTCATTACATCCCCGTGAAAAAAAATAAACACGGGACATTGAGTGATCTGACATCAGCGGTCTTTGTTGTTACAGAAAATGCAAATATCCTCAATGAAGAATGGGCTGCAAATTCAGAGGAAACACGAGATCCCCATCGCAATTAAAATGAGCAAGAGGAAGAGGGTCCATGGGGGAAACGTCTTCCTTCTCTCCCCGTTTGTCTAGGAAACAAAAGTATCGAAAAACTGAAGAGCGAAATAAACAGAAATACGATTGAAGCGAGAGGGATTAATATATTTCATTTTCTTCAGGGGGGTGCGGGGTGGGAAACATCAGTAAAAACATCAGTACAATCTCGAGATGGCAAACAAAGTTTTCCAGTTAATTGCCATACTTTTACTTTCCGACATAAATGAGCTCGCATCAAATATCTTCACCCTTTCTATTCTTACACAGCGGCTTCAGGGAGACTCCACAAAACTGAATTCTTGTGTTGCCGCTAGCAATGGCGGTCTGGTGCTTGCTGACAGCCCAGGGCCGTGGCGGCTTTAGCGCTAAGCTCTACATATTAACAAGTCCGGATGATGGCGCAGGAAGCCATTACTTATGAACTCGCCATCAATTTTTCACCAATTAGTCATTAAATATTAAAAGATTAGCGTTGACGATCCAGCTGTTGCGCGATGACAGGCGGCTTTCTCTCTCCCATCCTCCTCCTCCCCCTCCCCCTCCCCCCTACACGAGCCTCCCTCTCCTCTACCTCCCCCACAGCACGACCCCACCACCACCGTCACACTAGAATCACATGGGACTTTTCAAAAGCACTCCCCTCAATCACGTACAATGGGACTCGGCATAAGAGGATCGGCCGGTTGTGGGAGTAAGACGTTTGCACGTAAATCAATTTGCAATCGGCATGCAGAGGACCCAGATAAACACAGCATCACACATCAACTGTTTTCAGGGAGAACAAATAACACATCTTCTTGATTACAACTTTTCTTAACAATGGACTTACCTGAAAGAATCGGTCCTGAATGTGGTTGAACTTGTTTAATGTTTGGTACGCAGGCAGATCTAACCGTAGAGAGAACAATGATGGTATCTGTTGTTTTAGACACAGGGGCCCTCAAGGACTGGCCTGGGGCCTGGGACAAAACACAAAAGCCAGGACAGAAAATATGGTTTAGCTCTGGTAACATCAGAGCTAAAAAATAGTAAAAGTTTATTTTGGATTAAGTTCGGGACCACTTTCACAAACCTTCTATTGGTGGAACTCTCTGATGATACTGAAATACTTTAAGCAACGGGAGCATAACTTTGGAGACTATGGTTTAAGATGATGCTACATGAACTACATAAACACTGTCGGCCTTATGCTTCCAGTAACATTGTCTTTTAATCCAACCATTTTCTCAAAACAGTTAGGCCATGAACACACACACACACACACACACACACACACACACACACACACACGCTTATACACACGTGCACGTGCTCGCCACCACACACACACACACGTTTTCCTACTGCACACATGGCCGCCTTGAGACACAGGGAACACGACGGTCTTAATTCATCATCACAGAACTCCTATTATGCCCGGAGGCGTAATCATGCACTGCTCACATAACCTCTGTTAATTAATGATATATCCTTTAATATTAACATGCAGCCACAGTCAAGGTAAGGAAGGCTAAGAGTTAATTTAATTAAGTGCATGACTTCACATCCCCATTGTTATGTTCCAGTGCTTTCATCTAATTCCAGGTTACTCACTGGCCACTGTTTGAAAGCACCTCGCTGGTCTCTCGCGTTCTTGTAAAAAAAAAAAAGAAAAAGAACTAAGTTCTCCCTAATTGACAGATGATTTATTCGCAAAGATTCTGAAAGCGGTTGCAGGAAAATCCCTCGCACCAATGAAACCCGAACAATTGCACATGTTTTGCGTAGTAATCGTATTCTCTCATGGGATATCATTAGAATTTGCTGTTCTCTGGAAAGGGGCTTGGTGTTTGGGCGGAACAGAGATGGCATTGCTTTTACTTTTTTTGTTTTTCAAACATGGTTCAAAACAAGACCGCAGGACCATTGAATAGGGTGAATACAAACAATAGGATGCCCCGGGGCCAACTGATCCTAGAATACCTAAATAAGAACAAACCAGGAAGTTCCTGCCATGCCACCTCAGCCCCCTAAGGCGTGCCAGTAGCACTTCCCAATGACAACCCCCACACACTTTGGTTCGACCCAGACCCAAATTTATCCTGGTTTTAAACCTGAAAAACACGCAAAAAACTAAAACGCATTTAAAAAAGCAACATTTCGAGAAAACTTTCAGGAAAGAAAAGACAAAAATAAATGTCTTCCACGTACAAGACATGCCACGTTTAAATAAAATATGGCCACTGTTAGGAATTGTACGCATCGTTTAGTAAGAACATGTGACATCCGTGTGACCTAGACAAAGGGGGAAGACATAGGGGAGCCGTGAACTCTAACTTTAAACAATTCCCTCTAGTTTATTTCCACTTATGGGTCAAACAAGTCTCTTCTTTCTCTTGCCTTCCTTCATTACGTCCATTGTCATTATGTCTGACTCACACTCACACACACACACAGAGACACACACACACACATAAGCACACACACACACACACACACACACAACCCACACGCACACAACCAAACAAACACACACACACACAAACACACAACCACACATACACACACAACCACACGCACAAACACACACACACACACCACCAGCCTTACAAACACACACACACAGACCCATGCACGCACACATACACACACACACACACACACACACAAACACACACACACACACACACACCTCTCGCTGGCAGACACCGTAGCAGTTACTGCTGGGGGGACAGTTAATTCCTGTTAGTCATAAGAGGCAACACGGATGATCCCCTTAAGCCAGGTGAGGACAGAAGAGGACGGCGCCGGTATTGCGACACAGGTTCCAGTTTCCAGGCTATCTCGTGTTTTCTCCACGTCATGTTCACACCGCCACCCGATACGGCGGTGGCCAAGAACACGTATTCATTACAAAAAACACTAGCACTGGCCCTAACACCCCTAGCTAAGATCCATGCACTGATAATAAGCCAGGCAGAGAAAGGATGAGCGGGAGGAGGAGAAGGAGGCGGTGGGAGGAGGAGGTCCTGTTGCTGTTTCGTATTTATTGCTGTTGTTGTTGCTGCCATCGCCTAAGCGCTGTCCATGACACTTAAAGAAGAAGATGGAGACGGACTCAGCTGGACACAGTGACAGTCTTGGTTCCTGGCTCTCTCTGCCGCAGTACCTTTGGGCCTGGTTTTAAAGCTTTCTGAGCTACGAGTGCAACCTTCCACACTGTGGCAGGTCGGACTTTGGTGGGGGATCATTTCATGATGGCGTTTTAATTTTCTTAATAGTCAAGAATTTGAAATGTCTTTTTTTACAATCGATTTTTATCTTAGCCTTCCTTACCTTGACTGTGGCTGCATGTTACTATTAAAGGATATATCAAAAATCTATACATATATATATACATATATTGGAAAAATATATATTTATATCTATATTTATCAATATTTACATATATTTATGTTAATCTATATATATATAGATCGATCGATCGATAGATAGATAGATAGATAGATAGATAGATCTACTATTAAAGCTACTATAAATTAGCCGTGCTAATTCATAGCATTTCTTTCCTATTTTAAAGCCACCTCAGAACAGAAAGAAACAGATAATCTGGCGGCCCAAACAACACGGAACAATTACTCAAGCTCATTGGAAGGGATGATACAGAGGCATAATTCATTTTCCTGCTCTCTCCTCGGCCCGCGCAGGGGGACTGCATTTGTGCATATCTATGCACGGTTGGTCACCCATATAGATGCTCATCTGTGTCTTTCATCAACCTGACAGCATTTTTTTCCCCCTCCGAAAGATAACATTTATTATAAGCGTAAGCAATACATATTGGCCCAGAGTGAGTTTGTGGCAGATCCCCGCACCTCATAATCACTGGCTGTCTTCAGTTAAGTATTCCCCATGATCTATTGACTCCATTTTTATTCAGTGTTTTTTCCTCTTCCTTTCCTACCCCCACGAGCGGGAGAGATGAAGGCAACAGAATGTGGAATGAAGCTGACCCAGGCTGTTATAGAAAATAACTATATATATATATATATATTTCAATATTTGTATTATTTTCTTACATTTGTAATCACCTCAGTTTATCATACAAATGACAAATATATAAGTATAGGTTGTCTTGCAGGTATCGCTGGAATGTACAGAGCACGGCATGACTCGACAATGCAACTTTATATACCGGTGGACGTGTTTGGAAGAGATATGTTTGGGGGAAAGATGCTACCTCCATAGGTGGAGCTGTTAGCAATAGTGGAATGAAGTGTGAAGTCGAGTTAGAGCAAGGCGATAGGAGGTACGCCGTACGGACTGGAATCGTAAACTGACTCTCGAGCAGCATCTTATAACTCCTGTAAGCAGCGACTTAACCTTCCTCGTATTCACGCCGCGTTATTCTTTTGTCTTTGCGAGATATGCAAATGAGCCCTTAAGAGAGTTGGACCTAGCGTGAAGCCATGCATGAAAGAAAAGAGAGAGTGAAGAAGAAAAAAGGGAAAGACTATAGACATTCACTAATGAATTAATGTTTTATTAATTATGTTTAAGATAACGTACGATAAGGCTAATTTTACTCCTTTTCATAAAATAAATACAAGAACGCCGCAACCCTGGGGGAGCCACGCTATTCTTTAATTTATCATGAAATTATCTTTTACGCTAACTGTTGGGGTACCATGGGATTTAGTGGCGTTCTCTTCCTTCCTTTATTTTAATCACTCTATGGGAAACACACACAGATGCCCCCAGCATTATGCTAATATTTATTTTGGTTTATATTACCCCAGTGTTTACAGCCCAATACACCAGGGTCAAATGAGAGTCTGTATTGCTAATGTGATCAAGTTTCACATCATTTCCCTTCGTGAGTTCTTCGCTTTTATTTATCGTAAACATTGCCCTTAAATATTGTCCGACTTTTATAGTTTGCACTCTGACAGTCGAGCAAACAAAAATAAATACCCTCACCCCAGATTCCAATAGAGTTAATACCGTGTTTCATTATGAATATAATAAAAACAAAATTACAGGAAGGAAAAAACAAAAAAAACAACAACCGGGCCTTCCTCAACTAAATGGCCAGCGTGGCTCTGAAGAAGCAACATTTGTTTTGGAGGCAGACAGGAGAGTAGGCCAGTTTGTGCCAAACCAATGCACCATATGGCTTGCGCCGCTCACAGTCTCCCAGGTGCCCGTGGGGATGCCGCCCAGGCTCTTGGCTCCCTGTTTCCCAGCCCCGGTGGCTTTCCTTCCCAATCCCCGGCCGCATGGACTCCTGGCAGATTATAATATAGATGACTCTCTCATGGAGTCAACCACTCCTCTCATGCTGCACTCTCACAGATGGGGCGTACATGCACGACATATGCGCGTGAACACACACGCACACAATCGTTAGAGCCGTGTACATGCTCACACTCTCACACGCAGACGTGTTGCATGAACATGTTTATGCTCACAAATGTTTATGACACACACACACCAGCAAAATAAACAAACAAACCAACCCGGAGCCACATACACATGGCGGGCTGTAGCTGAGCTGGTTGGTGTATGAGTGACTGCTTGATAGGTGAGGATTAATGGATATTTATATTTCATTACACTTTTATCCTCGCCAGAGAATAATGTATCACACTCCAGAAGATATTGAAACATATGTCAACCCCTATCCACTTACAGGCATAACTCAATTTGACGTTAAATGCATTGATGGAATTTTATTAAACTCCAATATGTGCGGAGGAAAAGGGCCTGAAACAGTATTAGAGCGGCCCACATTTATCAGCTTGAGAGGCTGCCTTTCAGGGCTTCTCATCCCTGATACATGTTGCCATGTTCTGGTGAGTGACAGCACGCCATACAGCCGTGGATGTTATAATCCAAAACTGAGTGTGGAAAATACATATGGTCATAATAAATAAATAATGTGAAGCAGAATAAAACGATGATGATGGTAATAGTAATCATGACAACAATGATGAGGATGAAGATTTAAATTAGGTTCAGTTTTCTGCTTTTGGTATGAAAACCTGCTCTGTACGTTTTAAAGTTACACATTTCTATTGAGATACTTACAATCAGTGATCAATTATTTTCAATTTGTAAACAGATGTTCATGTATTTCATTTTATCATATTGAATTAAAAAAATAGCGTGACATCCGATAAATTCAGAATGATAGATTCATGCAAATTTTTCAAGTCAATTCTGGAGCGGTAAGAATACCACTGTTTACAAGGTCAGAGTTTCAATAGAATTCCAATAGCCATACATTCTCATATCTGACTTTCCCTTCATGCATAGCTGACTATTCCCTGAGTGAAATTGGAATACACACATGCAGCAAACACTTGTGGGAATGTGAGAACAAGCAGAAACTTTGCTGGTAGAGTACTTATTGATGAGGCATTGGCATATGGAACACAGGAAATGTACTTAGGGTATATCTGTTCATATATATATCTGTGTGTGTGTGTGTGTGTGTGTGTGTGTGTGTGTGTATGTGTGTGTGTGTGTGAGTGTGTGTGTATTCACGTGTGCGTGTGTGTTTGCACATACACATTCAGGTGAATGTGTGTGTGTGTGTGTGTGTGTGTGTGTGTGGGCGTGTGTATGTATTCACGTGTGCGTGTGTGTGTGTGTGTGTGTCTGCGTGCGCACTTACACACTTACACACGTGCAGATAAGTGTGTGGATGTGTGTGTGGTGCTGGGTTCTGCTCAGCCGTCACACTACACTTTACCCCCGGTGTTGTCAGTAATCAATACAGAGGCTGAAATCACCTACTGTTACCCCTCCTCCCATGCAGCCTGTTTTGTCAGCGCCTTAATAATGAATTAGATCACCACCCCTCTCACACAGACACACACACACATACACCAAACACATGCACGTGCACACACACACACACATACCCCTTGTGTTGCACGAGTCCTGACTCTCTTTGTAAACTGTCATGACAAACACACACTGACAGACGACACGCACATGCATGCTTGCACCCACACACACACACGCGAACACACACACGCGTGAGCACACACACGCACACACACACACGCACGGACACATTTACTCAGAATTACTATTTACACAAATGTATATATACATATAAATGTATCTCTCTCTATATATATATATATATATATATATATATATATATATATATATGCATATGCATATGCATATGCATGCATTCAGAGGTTCATCTTGAAGCCCCTGGTATGTGTATAAAGACTCAGCCCAGAAACAGATGTTCCTGTGTTAATAGAAATGTAACACATCATGTCCGCCTAGTGGTTGTGTCTCGGGCCAAAGAGATACAGAGACAGAGAGAGATAGAGAGAGAGACAGCAAGGGAAAGGGAGAATGAGAGAGAGAGAGAGAGAGAGAGAGAGAGAGAGAGAGAGAGAACAGACACAGACACATACACACACCCCACACACACAGACACATAGCCCAGCCAGCCAACATCAAGGGTAACATTTCTATTGCATTTGCTAATCATCGATCAATAATTCAGAGCCCCCTCTCATCTTATAAGGTCCCTGGTTTTCTACAACATATGGCAGCTGTGTGTGTGCGTTTGTGTTTGTGTTTGTGTGTTTGTGTGTGTGTGTGTGTGTGTGTGTGTGTGTGTGTGTGTGTGTGTGTGTGTGTGTGTGTGTGTGTGTGTGTGTGTGTGTGTGTGTGTGTGTGTGTGTGTGTGTGTGTTAGTACAAGGGCAATTGTGCACTTGCAAAGCAGGGCATGCAACAAAAGGACAACAGAACGTTGTAAGACTACAACCAAGTTAAAGTTGTATCTTCCTCCTCTATCTACACAACCACCACCACCACCACCACCATTACCACCCTTTTCCCCCCCAACCAAACCCCGACACACACACTCTCTCTCTCACACACACAATCACACAGGCCGTGCCTCGTTACATATAAGGACAGCTGCGTGTAACAGCCAGCCCAGTAATTTGCTGTGTTAGTGGACACGATGGCTATCAGTCCACCGGGCACCTTTCATTTCCTCCGCGCCGAATCTGCCCAGCCTTGACTCACGCCGGTGTTATCGCTCTGGTCGGGGTCTTTTGGTAATTTGTCCGCCCGTTGGTTCTCTCACTAAAAAGGTCCTCCACTCCCCAGTCCGTGTTTTGATCTGTCTTATTATTATTCCTGCGTCCTGACATTCTGATTAGTTGTCTTTAATCTTTAATGATGTGTCTTATATTTGGAAGTTAATTAAAGCCGCAAATAGTGAGCGTATATAGTATTTCTACTGTTTTAGCCCCGTTTCCCGTCTTACTGTCAGGCTCATTTAGATCACTAGCTAATATTTGAATTACAATATGTTTACTGTTGTAATATTATAAGTGGTATTTTTTTGTAATATTTCTGGTCTTTCCAGTTTATTATTATTTACAGTTCACAATTCGTGTTTCATCCAACACCCAACAAACTTCCAACAAACAAAGATGTTTCTGACGTGGGGTCGCTAGCCATACATTGCATCAATGTCACCCGCTTCCTTTATGTTTGCTTTGCGTCTTGTTTAAGAACGATGTCTGGCCTCTGTCCTGGAGAAGTACAACTTGTGTCCACCGGGACTGTTTTGTAAAGTCAGGTTGTAGTCTTTTTTCCATAAGGCTACACAAGGCTAACTTGATACTTTAGCCGAGGTTCGAGTTGCAAGACGCAAAGTGTACCCCTGTTGTTTGCTCCCATACAAATTGCCTAAACAATGCCAGCCTGCGTTAAGGTCTCTAATTATCTTTTAATCTCCTTTCAGCAGCCATAACAAGACATGTTTTCCAAAGTAGCCTTTTGATATGCCATTTTACTTTCAAACTGTTTCCCGGCATGTTGAATTTCCTATTGTTACAGCTGAGCTCATAAGGTTCTATCTGCTGTATAAAGCTGTATTTGTTAAAGCATATAATTACTGCAATTAAACTGTCAACTGCCTGAGTACTTTAAAACATGGATGCTAAATTGGCAGACTATATAATGCAGTGTAATTATTTCGGTATATTTGCTGACAGATTTTTGATCCTGAACAGGTTCATTGTGATTTATTTAGTTAAAATTTGTTTAGAATTAAAAAAATATATACAAATTAAAACTGTGTCCATTTTCTCATGTCTGGTAAAAAAGAACACACAAGAACATTGGCACATCCACCCTAAATAAAGCCAATACACTTTGGTAGTTCGGTAAACTAAAAAATACTGAAAAATTAAACTATTATTATTAAAATAATCCCCTTCAGCATGGTGATGTCAAAATGCCAAACATCTCTTCTTCATTTGTTTTTTACACAAAATTAAAATCTCATCATAATGTGATTCCTTGCCTGGATCAGTGGCTAAATGAGACAGGGAAGAAGAAAGGAGAGAGGCAAACAAAAATAAAAAATAATCAGTATCACGAAACCAAATCCAAGCCCTGATGTATTTATGTCGCCCTTCCTTCACGCCTTAGTGAGATCATTCTAATGAAGAGGCCTCATGTGACTTCATTTAGACTCAAGTTAATTGGGTTTGGGTCTTACATGGCGACACTTCCTGCCTGGAAACTTTCCCATGTCTCTCTATTGAATGATAGAGGCAAAAAAAAAAAAAAATGAGATAGCGGCGTAGGTGAGCGAGTGAGTGAGCGAGAATAAGAGATGAGAGAGGGGCCGTGGTGGGCCCCCATATCGGGTGCGTCACCCCGGTTAGCGAGCCACTGTAATTAGATCTGGCAGCCATCCCATAATGATAAATGCCGCGATGATGAATGGAAATGCAAATTCATGTGAAGTAGCCTCAGCCATCAAAAGGGGAGAATATCATTAACACTTTCCCTCCTGTCAAATCCATCGTTGTCATGGTTGCTTCCCTGCATGCACAGAGCCAGACCCCAGCCCGGGCCGACCCAAATCCCACCAGCTACACAGGCTCCGCTCAGGAGTCAAGCAGCCACTGGTAGTGGTTAGCTGTTCAAATCAAGTGAAAAAAAAGGTTATGGTAAACCATGAGGGCCTACCTATTGTTTTTTTATTCCCTTATGCCAAATACCTACACAGACAAAAAATATCGTTATTAGAAATAAAAATGAAAATTCTAGTCCAATAAAGGAGTGTGTGTGTGTGTGTGTGTGTGTGTGTGTGTGTGTGTGTGTGTGTGTGTGTGTGTGTGTGTTTTATTATGCATTGTATTATGTCAGAATCTGAGTCTCCCCGATCTTCCTAGCGTCTGTATGTCTGTCCGTGTCCGTGTGTCCGTCCGGGCTAGACGTGTAATCAAAACCTGGTGACGTCTTTTATTTTTCTCTGTATTTTCAGTTTGTTTTTCTTAATACTGAAACGCAATAACTGGACTGACCTCCGCCGCGCCAACTCGATCCTGTTACCTGCTCAAGGACGAGTGTTAAGTGATACGCCGGTAAATCTCACATGATTAGTCACAGTGACAACCACCCAAAATGAATAAATGCAATAAAACACCAGCGTGTGGACAGTTGGACCCATGTTTTTTTCCTCGCATTCGCGCTAATGCCGTTAGCGTTGATTCAGTTTGCTGATAACGTGACTTCACACCGCACCACTGCTTATTAGCTAGGCAAGCTGGACACAAAATAGCTGTTAATATCATCTTGAATCCTGATAGGAAGTAAATCAACCCCAAATAATACCTTTATTCTAACCTTGTGTTGACAAGTGAGTGGAACGCTAATAGCATGATAGCCAGTGTGTCATTTACACATGAATTGCCTCTTGTTTGTATTGTCTACACATTTCTACGCAACGTACATTTGAAGCAGCTTTTTCACGAAAGGGTGTTATGAGTACAAAAAGTCGAATTGTCTCCTCATTGAACGTTTTGAAAAAAAAAGGTTTTCTGAAAGCCCCTCGCTCCAACCCTTCTCCCAGATGTCACTCGCGACACCGTGAGTGCAGTTGCAAGATAAAGGCCGGGTTGGCTACGGTGGCTGGGGGTGAAGGTGGGGGAGAAGGAGGGTGGGTGAGGGGGGGGGCGAAAGAGAGACGCCCAAGTCAGCAAGCCATGCTGCGCGGTGTCTTTTTACAAGGACTGTATATGCGCCAGGGCAGCTTTGTCCTACACCTTGCACTGAATTATTGAGTGGTGGAGGGGAAGGAGGTTGGTGGTGGGGGGGAGAGTGAGGGATTGGGGGGGGGTGAAGGAAAAGAGGACAGTGTGACATTAGCTCTTGTTGTTGTGGCTGCTGCTCAACCTAGCCTGTAGCTTTGGAGGTAGCATGACCGTGAGTTTGGGTATTTGAGCTTGTGTCTGTGTGTATGTCACACCATGAGTGTGTGTGTGTGTGTGGGTGTGATGTAAGTATTTAACAATGGCAAGCAGGTTAGCGTGTGAATCTGAAACCGACCCTATGTCCTAGTGTCCTTAATGATCGAGGTATATATGGGGGCTAATTGTGTGAGAAAATCCTGGGCACAATTAGCTTAGAATTGCTCTCGCATTTAGCGAAGCGCATGTTGCTCCACCATGCGCATCCCCAACCATAACCACACAAGAGTAAGCCGACAATATCGCCAAAGGCAATTTGCTGCCTTTAAAACAAGTGCACTTCATCAGAGACCACGGCTGATTCAAATGCATTCATTTTGTGAGCCGATGAACAAGTCTAAAAACGTTACACGGCTGGTGCGCGTATTTCAAATGAAGATACTTTACACAAAAGATTTAGTTTTGAAACGTCCTGTCCCCTTTTCTCTCAGGCCCAGACACTGATCTCATCCACAGTCATAAGCGTCTGTGTATGTGTGTTGTGTGCTGGCTGTGTGTGTGTGTGTGTGTGGGTGTGTGTGTGTGTGGGTGTGTGTGTGGTTGTGCGTGCGTGTTTGTGTGTCGGGGTGTGCATGTGTCTGTTGGCGTTGGTATGGGATGGGGGGCGGGGGTCAGTCTTGTTCGTAATCAAATCTCTCATTAACAATTCATTGGACCAAAAGTTCAGTGGACCATTGTTTCTGCATAAAGCGACTCTCGCAGCTACACTAAGTGATCGTCCGGCACTTCAATTAAACACACAAAGCACATACACACGCACACACAAACACACACACACACACACACACGGATAATCAAGTAACATGTGCCAGGAAGCAGAAGCATGCACCTTTACACATTGTCACATAGTTACAACACCGATATGCACACCTTCTCTAAGAGAGCAACACACCCTTGACTTGTCTGAAGCCAAATTAAAGTGTGTGTGTGTGTGTGTGTGTGATTTTGA
>NC_136934.1:48173159-48235659 GCF_949987615.1 Pollachius pollachius | reverse complement strand
TATCCATATTGCATGCCCCAGCTCGGGGCAAAAAACAATAAACAGTCGGACGGCCACTCGCGTTTACAAACGTTTATGAACTTAACTGCCTTTTTTTTTTATTGTGTAATGACTTTTCCAAAGCTCAAAGTAGACCAGTAGTCTATGGTACGGTATGGCACTGCAATCGGACCCAAACTGGGTCTTGCCCTCTCTCCCACCACTCCACCGGGCAGGGCTGTACAGGTAGGCAGCCTCTGTCGGCTATCTGAAGAAACGGGAGACAATCCTCTAAGTTCCTTCACTCTCCAGTGTTGTGATGTTTTCAAAACGGTGTTTGTGTCAGATTTATGATCTGCAGTATCACCTGACACAGACATGTGGCCCAAGTGATATGCTTGATTTACAGGACACTTACAACTGTATTATGAGTCCCATTGTTCAGATTTGAACCATGGCTAAATTAATATATAGCACGTCATATAGCATGTCATCAAATGTCAACTGATCAATGGTCATTTATCAATATTTTACATTGCAGGACATAAAATATACTTATAAATTATCAAACAAAGTATCACCTAAATGTAATAAGGTTAAAACTACAGTGACATGTACTACTATGATGAATACAATTGATGTGTAATTACAACACTGTTCATGACCTTGTTTCTAAAATGTCCTTTGAAGCACCTAAAACACAGAGCATGTTGTAGGCCCTGGTATTTTGTTGTTGTTTGATTCAACATAGGTCACTGCAAAGGCATGCCTGCTCACTCCATGGAAACCAGTCTCCTGGAAATGTCAAAAATCACCATGTCTTCATTACTTGGTGCATTTATCTCTGTCTGTATCGGCATGTGGGTGTATGTGTGCCTGTGTGTGTGTGTGGGGGGGGGTAAGTGTGTGCATGTGTGTGCTTACATGCCTGTGTGAATACCTGTGTGTGTGTGTGTGTGTGTGTGTTTATGTATGTGTGTGTGTGTGTGTGTGTGCGTGTGTGTGTGTGCACATGCATTTGCTTCCGTGTGTGTATGTTAGTGTGTGTTTGTGCACGTGAGTGTGCGCGCGAGTGCCCGCACGTGTGTGTGTGTGTGTGTGTGTGTGCGTGCAGCACAGCGTGGGGCTCTGCTGACTGACCGCTGGGAGACTCATAAAGCTCTCTCAGTTTGATGACCAACTGAGCAGTAAATTAATTAATCATCATTTTCTGCCTCATCAAGCGCCTCGCCCGCACCTCGCCACGGGAGCCTGGCCCAATTAGCCAGGGGAGGAATTGTTTTGTTTAGCTTAAGTGTAAGAGAGGGCGAGACAGACAGAGAGAGGGAGTGAGGACGAGACAGACAGAGAGGGAGAGAGGACGAGACAGACAGAGAGAGGGCGAGACAGACAGAGAGAGGGAGAGAGGACGAGACAGACAGAGAGAGGGAGAGAGACAGAGAGAGGGAGAGAGGGCGAGACAGACAGAGAGAGGGAGAGAGAGACAGAGAGAGGGAGAGAGGGCGAGACAGACAGAGAGAGGGAGAGAGAGACAGAGAGAGGGAGAGAGGGCGAGACAGACAGAGAGAGGGAGAGAGGACGAGACAGACAGAGAGAGGGAGAGAGGGAGAGAGAGAGGGCGAGACAGACAGAGAGGGAGAGAGGACGAGACAAACAGAGAGAGGGAGAGAGAGAGGGCGAGACAGACAGAGAGAGGGAGAGAGGACGAGACAGACAGAGAGAGGGAGAGACAGACAGAGAGAGGGAGAGAGGACGAGACAGACAGAGAGGGAGAGAGAGGACGAGACAGACAGAGAGAGGGAGAGAGAGAGAGAGACAGAGAGAGGGAGAGAGGGAGAGACAGACAGAGAGAGGGAGGGAGAGAGGGCGAGACAGACAGAGAGAGGGAGAGACAGACAGAGAGAGGGAGAGAGGACGAGACAGACAGAGAGAGGGAGAGAGAGGCAGGGAGAGACAGAGAGAGGGAGAGAGAGACAGAGAGAGGGAGAGATGGAGAGACAGACAGAGAGAGGGAGAGACAGACAGAGAGAGGGAGAGACAGACAGAGAGGGAGAGACAGACAGAGAGAGGGAGAGAGAGACAGAGAGGGAGAGAGGGAGAGACAGACAGAGAGAGGGAGAGACAGACAGAGAGGGAGAGACAGAGAGAGGGAGAGAGACAGAGAGAGGGAGAGACAGACAGAGAGGGAGAGACAGACAGACAGAGAGAAGGAGAGAGGTGTAGACAGACAGAGAGAGGGAGACAGGGCCAGACAGACAGAGAGGGAGAGACAGAGAGAGGGAGAGAGAGAGAGAGAGAAGGAAATACGTTTTGATCATAAACCTGTCAGGGTGGAGGGTGTTGTAAAATGAGAAACATTCATTAATCACGTCAAATATGTCTACAGGTATGTAAATATGTATACATGAATGAATGGCATGCATTTGTGTTTGTGTTCGTTTATGTCCAGGCCTAAAAGTGACCTTGTGTGTGTGTGTGTGTGTGTGTGTGTGTGTGTGTGTGTGTGTGTGTGTGTGTGTGTGTGCATGTGTATGTGCACATAGGGCTTTGCATGCACTTGCATCATACCTACAGGCAAACTTTCATGAATGTGTTTGTGTCTTCCATGCTGCCCCTCCTGTGTGTGTGTGTGTGTGTGTGCATTTGTGTTCTGTATGTGTTTGTGTGTGTGCGTGCATGCTGACGTGCATGTGTGGGTGTCAGCATCGGTTGGGCTTTTTATGGCTGATGTGTGGCTGCGTGTGGCGGGAGGCTGAGACAGGGGGATCTGACAAGCTAATAAATATGTCATCTGTCTGTGTCAGGGAGCAGGAGGCCCACAGACCCCAAGTCACACAGAGACCCACCGACACTGCCAGGTAGAGAGAGAGAGAGAGAGAGAGAGAGAGAGAGAGAGAGAGAGAGAGAGAGAGAGAGAGAGGGGGGGGGGTGAGGGAGACGAAGCGATAGAGGATGAGAGGGCTACCGAGAGGGTGGCAGAGAGAGAGAGAGCGAGAGTGAGAGGGAGAGAGAGGATGAGAGAAAAAGAGAGAGAGAGAGAAGAGGGGCAGATAAAGACCACCCCCCTCCCTCACACCTCTGTTTATCAGCCTCAGTTAGTGTGTGTGCGTGTGTGTGTGTCTGCAAGAGAGAGAGACAAGAGTGTGAACGAGCGAGAGAGATAGAGGGAGAGGGAGAGAGTGTGCTCCTACAGCACCATACTCACTGACCCCACCCCTCCCCTGTGGCTCGGTTTATTTAGAGTCTGGGCTAACATAGAAATGTCAAGGCATGAAGGGTACTGCTCCGTGTGTGTTGGTGTGTGTTTGCGTGTCTGCACACTGACTGTTTGCCAGGTAAAAAGGAAAAGGCATCTGCTAGGTTCAAACACACAGGGAGAATCCAGAGTGGCTATAGGTGAACGTGTGAGAGTGAGGATTAGGATGAGGTGCGATAACGCAAAAGGTGATACTCATCGAGGCGAAGGATCATCTCTGTTGATTATCAACAATAAAAAAAGTCATATTTCAAAAGCTATACTTTTAATCTCTCAATCATGCAATCCTCCAACTGCTTTCATCCAATGGGTACTTTGGTTTCGGTCAGGTACAGGCAGGTTGCGAAAAATAATTTGACGTACAGGGGGTTTCCTTAACAATAACAAAATAAATATCATTCATGCCAAAGACTATAAATAGCCCATTTAGGCTATGTAGCCAGGAACATTTAGCAGCTACAATTTTGCTGGTACGTTTTTGCAGAAACATTCTTTCAGGAAATTTAGCATAAATTCCCCTTTTGGGCCAGGCTACTAGAGATTGAGACGATTCTGATCACAATTATTTACCAACCACCACAGCCTACAGGTGTCCCTTCATTTACACTTTTACTTATTTATAGCTTCATATACAATAGTATTCACACAACAACGTTATCCCACAAATAAGTGTAGTATAGTATTTATTATCATTTTACAAAACAAGAAATCTTGGGATGTGGGCCTGACACATCAATTTGAAGGAGAAGGAGGAATCAAATGATGTCCAGCCCCTTATTTGTGCCTCCTAGACTGAGGGACAAACGAAGCTGTTGTTCTGAGACAGAACACAGAAGACAATATCCATATTAACAATGATCTCATTTTATCACATTTGAACAGTTAGTTTGAAAGACCCCCCTAAAAGTTCTCCTGGTGAATCTCAAGGGGGGTTAATCCATCCAATGGCCCCCACATAATTTGTTCTTTACATGCAGGTTGATTTCATGGATTGGCTATATATATATATATAAATATATATATATATATATATATATATATATATATATATATACATATATATATAAATATATATATTTAAATAGATTAATCATTGTCATGTTCAAATGTTTTACTGTAAAAGGTTTTAAAATAATAATTATATTGTTGTGTTGTTGTATATATATATATATATATATATATATATATATATATATACACACGTGTGGCACTAGGAGGTCCATAGCGGTACCAAGATATGAAGTGTATGAACCATGAACGACGTTATGTTTTACGAAACAGTAGAAAACTTTTCAGCTTGGGTCTCACAAAGCGCACGTTTCTTTTTTTTTGGACCAAAGATGTATAAAGTTATTAAACAGAGCTTTCCTTACCCTTTAAAAACCTACAGCATAATCCAAATACACCAGCAGCCACTGTGTTTCTCTCGCTAGTCTGTGTGTATGTGTGCGCGCGCGCGCTTCTGTGTGTGTGTGCGTGTGTCTGCGTTGAGGCGTTCCCCCCCCCGATGGCAGCCAGAGAGGCGGAGAGGATGACATTGTGGCTGAGCAGCCACGGGGAAGCCGGCAGCCATGCCAGGGGCAGGGACGGACGGACGGACGCAGAACCAGATGTTGGGAGTACACCGCGGCCGGTGGGGAGTGGGGGGGGGCGGGGGGGTGTGTGTGTGTGTGTGTGTGTGTGTGTGTGTGAGTGGAGGGGGTTCAAGACAGTAATTATGAGCCTGTTGAAACTAATTGACTTCAATGCTGTGGTTGTTTGTATAGGAGAAGGACAGAGAGACACATTATGGTATGGTGGTGTGTTTGTTTATTTTGCTGTGTTTATCCCAAATGTTAATGACTCAAAATTATAATGAATAAGTTAAATCTTGTCCATGCCCTTGTTTTTTTGTGATACATTTGAGCATTTAACATACACACTTGAAATATTCCATTGGCTTTGTTCTGTCAGAGTTGTTCTTTAACATCATCATGGAATTACAAATGTGTGTGTGTGTGTGTGTGTGTGTGTGTGTGCGTGTCTAAAAACCCACACAGGCTGTGACGGTGACCTTGCCTGTAGTGCTGAAAATAGAGAATAAGAGTCCATGAATGACATGGTACCTGTTTTTTCTAGATTCATTGTTGGTGTTTGTTTATTGGCCATTATTTGAGCTTCTCCAACAATGTGAATATGAATAATAGCCCCAGAAAAAACAAATGTGACATTGGAGACCCCCAAACGCACTGCATCTAATCAGGCTAACACGCTGACGACCAAGTTCCCAGCACTACACATGAACAGCAACAGTCATTACGACGTCCATAATACCTACGTCTCATTACCAATGTCGATGCCACTTTTACTATCACTGCTACTTCATGATCACCATCGACCCTATGCACATCTCCACTGCCTAGGCCTAACCCTATTGGCAAAGTGTTAGTGTGGGGCTAAGAGACGGCTAATCGGAGGTCTGATTCATGGCGCTGTATCGCTGCGACTCGCTGAACCCCAGCCTGAGGTAAAGTGGAAGGAGATGAAGGAATAGATACACCGTGTGTCGTAACTCCACAGCTGCTGCTGCAGATCCCACCATATGACCCCACGTGTTCCTTCCACAATGCACGTACCTGTGTGTGTGTGTGTGTAGTCAGACATGAGCGTGTACGTGTGTGTGTGACTGTGTGTGTGTGTGTGTGTGTAGTCAGACATGAGCGTGTGTGTGTGTGTGTGTGTGTGTGTGTGTGTGTGTGTGTGTGTGTGTGTGTGTGTGTGTGTGTGTGAGAAGAAGCCCCGCCGGTGGAGAATTCCTTCCAGGCAGTCCTGACAGTTGAACCCCCCCCCAGTATCGCCTTCCAGGGATCAGCCTCCTGTATAAAGAGTCCCTGTGACTGTATTGGTTCCTCCTCAATCATTGATCTCCACCCTTGTCACCTCTACCTCTGCTTTTGGCCCCCAGGGGTTGTGGCGACGGTGGGAAGGGACAAATGGCCCCCTAAGGTATCCGGATAAGAAACCTATGGATCCTAGAGACTGGAACATTTCTCAAGGCGACGAATGAACGAACAGCTGGTTCTTCTACTTTGGTTTTTCTCTTGCTATCCATAGATTATTATTGATTATAATGTGTGTTGTTGAATCTGTTCAAGGGTGGTTCCCATCCATTGGAACCTATTTGACTGAAACTAAGAATATATGTTCCCAAATGTCCTTTAAAATTGCAATCCTAACTGAAAGGTTTACAATAGTACCAGCAATCCCAATCAAATTAGCTCATTCAGTTTGAAACTGTTTGGGTTGAACAGATTTTCAACACAAGCAAATTATTTTAATCGATATTCGTTATGCCATCAATCATTAACCGATAAAACACCTGCATGTTTATTTAAAGCACTTTGCTATGATCACAAATAAAAATAATTGTTTGCAAGTAAATTAAAATTTAAACTCTTCTATCTGCACCGTTGTAGTCCTGTGATTAGGTTTGGTGTTTCAACCCGAATGATCAACATCATCAATTTACCCATCACCTGCCATCAGAACTGCAGGATTCTACCACATTTTAACCTTCAAATCTGGTTTACCTTGTACACCCTTGTTGAGGTACAAAGGGCATGCAAGAGTACATACGGTAATTGGAACGCTAAAATGTCTTATTCAAGACCCTTACACACTAAATCCTTTATTGTTACAGCATTGCTGTTTTCTTCCGGTGGCGTCAATAAACTATAATCTATGTCTACAGTTTGGTGACTACATTCACTCAATAATCAAATCAATCAAGCCATATTTGTGGAACATTAATCAAACATCTGGCTACTACCGGTTGATTCTGTTATTTGCTTTTTTTGTTGTAAAACTGCTTTTTTACGTTTTCCCTGGAACACTTTGATCCTGATCAAGCAGGTGAGCAGCCGACTCTGATCAACAACTGTTCCAGAGACGGAGAGAAAATCATTGTCCTGACGAGAAGAAAGTGGCATCCGACAGCTGACTAATTGTCCTTTCTTCTGATTTCAAAGGGAGCCATGTGAAAGTGCACTCCTCTCATGCCTGGTTTGCCACTCCTTCCACAGAGGCCGTGATTGACAGCACGCCTGCGATGGGAGCGTGATACAACTCCTCCATGTCTCTTTCGGTGTTTCTGATACAAAAAAAAAGCAGTCCCCCCCCTGCCAGAGATAAGAGTACTGTTTGCTTGAAGAGGAGGCGGAGGGGAGTTTTAAAAGAAGAAGAAAAAAAAGTATCTTCACCATCTGTTCTTATCTTTCCATCAAATATCCTGAAGGAGGAAGAGGAGGAGGCGAAGGAGGAGGGGGCGGGGGAGGAGGAGGAGGGTAAGGTGACGGTTTGGAGACGTGCAGGTGGGGAGGTTATCGCCGCCTGGGTGGGAAGCAGTGTTAGACACAGTGAAACTTACCCCCACGGCCCCCAGGGGCGGTCATTTGTCAAAATGAAATGCGGTTGAGAATCTTCCTAATAAAATTTGGAACAAAGCAAAACTGCCTCTCTCTCTCTCTCTCGTCTTCCAATCAGTCTCCCACTTGCGAAATTACACTCGCTTTCCTTTCTGCCATCTGCAAGTCTCTTTCATGAGTGGATTAAATCAGTTCACTTGAGATGTGGATTTGAGGCACTCCTCCACGTGTGATCTCTCCCTGAAGTAGCAGATGTGTTTTATATTCCTTCACGTATTTTTATGATTTACTTTATTTGATAAATAACCTCAAACCCTGCCAAATGATCAAAACGCTAGCACTCATTTTCCCTCTGTTGTTGCTTTAACTCACTCCTTCTCTTTACCTTTCTTGTCCAACAGTCTTTCAGCCATGGGGTGATTCATACATGTCTGCCTACACAGGTGATGCTTCAGTTTGTCCAAGTCAGTCAGAAGCTGAATTGACTTCAAGCAGCAACCTTGTGCAGAGCCTTTCGCCTATAAACACAAACGTTTTCTGTAACCTATTCATATTTGTGATTGAATGGTTTTTTTTATATTAATATTGACTAACATCAAATTTATAGTTTTCAAAAATAAATAAATTCCAGAGATCCCCTAAAATAATGATGTTGAGGTTTTCAGGGTGTCTCAAGTGTCAGGAGTCAGGAGTCTCGGGCCCCCACGAGACCACCCTGGAAACAAGCCATGCAAAATTTCCCTTCTTGAAACGCCAATATATTGAACAAATGTATTGAACAAATATATAAATTCTGAATACTCATAATGTTTGTTTCTCCAGTTAAACTATGCATTTTATGCAAGCTGCATTCACTTTATTCAAAACAAGTCTAGTCAAAGATCTTTGCTCAGATTTTGTACAGTAATTTGCATTGTCATTTAACCAGGAATCACTCAGTACAGACTAGTTTCCTGTGTCTTCGTAATTACGGATGAACTTCTACACACACACACACACACGCAAACATGTACACACACACACACACACACATAGACAAGCACAGGCATGACTGCTCAACCTATAGTGCGGGGTTGTTCGTGCATCTGTTAAACACTGTTGCCAATGGCCTTTGGCTCAATGAGTCAATGTGAGAATGGATGACGCACAATGTCATCATATTCACACCTCCACTACAAAGGATATATTTTTTTCATTACCTTAATATACCTGGGAACACAACAAAACACCTGTGCATTTTTTTGCCTGCTTGGATTTTCTCATCTGAATCGTGGCTAAACCTGCGTGTCTGGTTTGTAGGCCTGAGAAGTAGGGCTGCACGATAAATCGTTATAAAATTGCCATCTCGATTCACCCCCATGTCGATTTAAGTTTTAAATTAATCTATGAATTCGATTCTCTTTTTTTTATGAGCCGAGTCCAACTGACAAACGCGACTTTCTTCTGTGAGTTTAAACATAGGTCCATGGTTTAAAAGCACTCCCAAGCGCTCTCTCCCTTCTAGGTTCTGAGAAGGGCTTCACCCTCAGCCAATGACGAAGCGCCTTTTAGTCACGTGTTTCACTCATGGAGCAGCAGAGAGCGCAGTAGTTCGGAAAGATAGTGCGACTGCGAGTGCGACAAGAGATAAACAGTGAAGACAAAATGGATTTTGAAGATGAGGACCCAGCTACTAGTGGCGAGAATCAGCCAACCCCTCAGACACAAACGGAACACGATCCAAAAAAAGTCTTGCATTCGGTGGTGTGGAAGTATTTCGGCTGTAGTATTTGTATTTGTTTTCGGCAAAACAACGACGGTCAGTCTAAAGGGATTTGCAAGGCATGCTTTGCGATCGTTGCAGCACCGTAAAGTAACACCACAAATCTATACCAGCACCTCAATCGTCACCACAAAGTGCAATATGATGAAGCTGTACAAGGCAAGAACAAGTCTGAAAGTCGTCCAACATTAACAACACAGACATCCATTACTGACACCTTGCACAAGGCAACCCCATACCCACATAACTCCAGTAGGAGTAAGGAAGCAACGGACGCAATTGCTTACCATCTAGCAAAGGATATGGTTATGGATATGGTGAAGATTAATCTTAATCTGGTGGGGGCAAAATACATCTGTATATCTACCGTTGTCTGTGTTGGTGAAGAAATACCTATGCATTCCAGCTACCAGCTCACCTTCTGAGGGGCTGTTCAGTACAGCGGGCAACATTGTGACATGCCACCGTGCATCACTAAAGCCAGAGCATGTGAACAGACTTGTGTTTCTTGCCAGGAATCTTTAAGTGCCATGTTCAGGGTCACATATAGGGTCATATGAGAGGCCCATGTTCCAAAGAAAAGATTTGTGTTTTATTTATGCTTATTTATGTTAAAGTTGGTTCAGTATACTCGTTTTTGATACTGCACCTTTTTGTTGTCATGGTTCATGTGTGCAATAAAAAAAAAAAGAAAAAAAGAAAATGTTTTTTTTTTATTTGTGAGAAAAAAATCGTGACAGAAAATCGTGATATCGATTCTAAGCAAAAAAATCGTGATTCACATTTTTCCCTGAATCGTGCAGCCCTACTGAGAAGTAGAACTTAAGATTTCATCCCTACATATTGCACGTACACACACACACACACACAAACAAGCCCAAACTTGTACGTGCATACATACATACACATACACACACACACACCCATGTAAACAAAAGATTTGCATCCAAATTGAATGCATTTAAAGTACTTTCCACGTATTCTATGAATAAACAAAGCACAATGAAAGGTTCGTCATCACTCACCTTCTAATGACCCCAGGCCTTTTTCTTTAATTAACTAAAAGGTTAAAGTGACAGCTTTGCGAGAACACACACACACACACCCCAGATTCTTAAGATTCCGTGTGTGTGTGAATATGTAAGAGTACACGTGCATGCGTGTGTAAGTAAATCTGTGCAGCGTGTAAGTGTGTGATAGAAAATCTGTCAGGACTAAGACACCGGCCAGTGTGATTTGCATTGCAAAGCACACATGTTTTAATGTGGTTATTATGGAATGAAACAAAGAAGGCAAGTCAAGGGTTGGTTTTGGAGGGGATGTCTCAACTTATGAATCACTTGCTTGGATGCTGTTTTAAAAGCTGCAGTATTAACCTCTATGCATTCCTTTGTATTTACAATGCCCACTGAAGGCTATCAAAGGGAGACATTTCAACATTTCTTATAGCACTTTATTCATGTCTTATATATCGATGTATTCAAATAAATTATAATAAGTTAAATCATGGTCATGCCCTTGTTTCCTTGTGATACATTTAAGCATTTAACATATACACTACAAATGTTATGTTTGAGTTGCGTCAGGAGATGTCTTTCAACATCAACATTAAATAAACATTAAATTACAAATGTTTAAATTAGTTAGTATTGACTTAACAATTAATCCCAATTCATGAAGCAATGCCATTAAGGCAAAAAGGGTTTTTGTGTGATGATCTTGAACAAAGACACTCCTGCTCCACATCTGCTAATCAGCTGTGGCAGTAAATTAAGTTTTAATTTACAGCTAATCAGATCCTGTAAGCCATGCCCAGCCGCCTCTGCCCGTACGGGAAGCCAGCAGGGCCAGAAGACTGAGTGCCCCAGAGAGATCATCTCAGCTCACATTAATGTTAAGAAATCTCCCCTCCTCCTCCTCCTCCTCCAACGTCGCCTTGACGAAGATTGTGTTACACTGTTGGCTCCAGTGAATAAAACCCACGAGGAGCCTATACCAGGGTTGCAACAATCACAAAGGAAGTGTGTGTGAGTGATATACTGTGAATAAATGATGCCAAAATGTATTCTATTTGACTATACACAGTATAGGAGTATACTGTATGACAACAAATAGTACACTAACAATTAAGCAGGCCCTTTTGTCCATGGTATCTTACAAGAGATGCAAGTCAATGACAGATCCTAGTGAGGACTAGTACTGCGAAGAGAGTAGAGGGCCAAGAATTGAGCCCTGTGTCACACCAGGTTTCATCTGATGTGACGTTGACACCTCAACGGTCCAAGACACCCGAAAGGACCTACCTGAGATGATCCTAACCACTTTTCCACAGTTCCAGTGACACCAAGATCAGAGAGTTGACGGAAGGATCAGGAGGACGACCTACCAGCCAAACATTAAATGAAAGTGCTCAGACATTTCCATTCCAATGACCATGAAGGGAATCGTCATTCTGTGTGTGAGTGGGCGTGTGCATGTGTGTTCTGGACTTCAAGCATCCAGCAATTAAACTTTAGTGTAGTATTCCTGTCCGTAAAGACTTTCCTTTGTTTTTTGTCCTAACTTTACCGTACGTGTTATTCACCCAGGGGCTTGACAGGGGCTTTTACCCACAAGTTGGATCCTCTCCATCAGAAAAAAGACTTGCAGATAAATTTGTTTGTGTGTGTAGTGTTGACATGGAACTATAAAGCCTCACAGGGTTGTTAACACCTATGCATTTTATGAAAGAAGAATCAAAGCTGGATATTTGTATTAAATGCAATCGCTCAAATGCACATGGACAGACCATGCCACTGTCATTTTAATATCAGTACTTGCTAACCCTTTAAAAAATGTGTTTATGGTTCAATGTTACAAGACCCTCCTCTATGTGTTTTTAAGTCTGTGATTTCTTTCACTTTTTTCCCCTTTGTCATTTATGTTTTCAGGATCTGCTGTCGCGGAAGCAGCAGCAGATCAGATATAAGTCACACCCCTTCACGGGCAGAAAGGTCCCCGGCCACATACTTTCTCATGAGCAAGAGAACTCAATCTGTTTGCGGTGTGAAATCAACGATATGTCATAGCATCCGCCATCAGCTGCTCTATTCATTCACAGACAAGTAGTATTGTTGACTCAAAATAATACCCCCGCAAAAAGAAACACAAGGGTTTGCTTTCACTCCAAGCAGCAGCGATTTGGAGCCACACGGTCAGATTTCCGTATTGATATCGTTTAAGTGTATTCCATATAATTATGCTGTAGCGAGCAATCCAACGGTGAGGTGTGTGGGACCTTCACATAAAAACAAACGTAGATTACATTTTGTTTCACCAAAACTTAACAGTTGATCTGAAACATGTGTAACCTATAAAAGATATAATCCTAAACTTGACTACTACATTACATAAGCTATCCGGGTTCAATATTCACAGATCCAATACAGAGCATATTTAGTGGTTCTTTGTCTAAAAAATACAATAAAATAAACGATTAAAACCTAAAAGACCATGAGAAACTACAACAGAAGCCGAGATTGGCCCAGTCAAAATGGTGAGCGTATTGACATTGTGAGAGCAATGTCCCACCCTCTTATTCTCCTCTCTCTATACTTCCTCCCTTTATCCCTGGCTCTCAACTTCCACTTATTCAAACAGAAGTAACAGCAACTGCCAGGGATACGTTTTGACATCTGCTGGTGGTGGCAGTATTTCATGACAAACACTCATGCCAGACTGTCTACAGCCACATTTGACACGAACGTGCAGCCGTCATCACTGATTCCACAAAGCGGTTACAGGCCTGGTAAGCCGGCTAAATCCTATTTTTGACCACACACGATAATTCTTGCAAAAACCAGAGAGTCAATATTTTATCATGGGGATACAGCAAACACATGCAGATGCATTGTTGGTGTGTTTTCCCCTTAAATATTGATTCCTAAGCCACTCTCCCACCATCTGGTCGGTGGAGTAGACCGCACGCACACACACACACACACACACACACACACACACACACACGGACGCACAATAAAAATAAATAAATCAAATTGCTGTAGACATATGCAGTTATGCACATGACAGATGACATCAAATAATACACTACCTGTTCTACAAACTCATGCAGTACACACACCCAAACCCACACACACACACACACACACACACAGAAACACTCTCCCAGGCACAGCCTAACACCCACACACGAACACGCATACACACGCGCATTACACCAATGTAAACACACATGCCTTTAACAAAAACCTCCCATAGTAAGTGCCCTGCTGGCCCACAAGACCACGCCTCCCCTCACAGGTCAGGGCGCCATTCTTGTGACTTCAAGGAGAGCATGGACCGCCTTCACCCACACTGCACATGTCCATTCCACTTTACATACAACGATATGGAACCATAACACCTGGCAAGATGGCTGAACGCCCCCCGCCCTCCCCCTCCCACTCTGTTCTGTGCATATCATCACAGCCCTCATACGCACGTGACAGCAGACGTGTTTCCATCGGGGGGGAAACAGGCGGCAGAGGATTGTTCCACCACAATTGCAATCTAACCCTAAACCTAACCCACGCTGCGACAACCTTAGCCTACACGAACACGAGCCTCGACGTCAGTGTGATTGTATTAGAAGGCACCTCCGATCCCACTGTAACTGAAAGGCGGAAGGCGTTCCCGTTGTTTGTGGTAGGATCAACACATTCCTCTATAAGGGCGGTGGAAAGCCGCGTTTGTGTGTACGCAGGTTATGCGGGTGTTTGTGTGTGTGTGACACATGTGTTTGTGCGAGTGTCCGTGTGTGTGTGTGTGTAAGCAGAACCACCCTTGTGTACTTTGATTAGGTATAGCTGACGCCGAATTGTGCTGAGCACAGCCAGGGCATTGCTAAGGATTGGGTTGCCCTTTCTGTCTCTATAGAGAAGGTGTGGGGGGGGGAGGTGAGCGACAGAGGACACACACACTCACACACACAGACACACACAAACCCTCACACTCACACATGCTGTCTGTCTCCACCTTGTCCTTAGCCAGCCGCCATGCAGCAGCTGGCCTGAATATCTGAGTGCACATAATGAATTGAAATCTTTTGGGTGCGACGATTCGGTGATTAAATGCAATAAGACTAATATTCCTGGGTGGGTTTAGGAGCCGAAAGAGGATTGTCCACAGAGAGGCAGAGGGAGAGCAGAAGGGAGGGCAGGAGGGAGGGAGAGATGGTGAGAAATCGAGAGAGACAGAGAATGAGGAGTGCTCTTGACTTAAAATGCCCCCCTTCCCCCCCCCCCTCTCTCCTGGGGAATAACCCTATTTAGACGAGTGGTGGACTGGTGGAGGGTAGGGAAAGGGAAAGGGGAGGGTAAAATAGGTTGTGTGTGCCTGGTGTGCTTGAGGGTGTTACGTGTGTGGGTATTCGGAGTATTGGAAGTATTTATATTATTTTCACATTGCTACACTCCCAGTTATTTCAGGTTATACAAGCAAAGTGTGTGCACACTGAGTGTGAGAGATTGATGTAGTTATGGACTTATGGAGATAAACATTAACAGTCACATCAAGAGCACTACAAATTCAACACCTAAAAACACAGCAAGAATTAAAGGATTAATATCCAAACAAGTGCTGAGTGAACTCCATCCATGCTTCCATTGTTAGTAGGCTAGAGCAGAGCTTTCGTCCGGTGTACAGCGGCACACTGGGATACCGCGAGCCAAGTTCAAGTGTGCCTTGTCATTTCAAAGGACTCAATGCGATTGGATTATTATGTAGTTATATTCAAAGTCGTCTATGACCGACATCATATTAACAGCCAACAATGTATGTGTTGCACACGGAGTGGCAGTTCTTATTGTTTGAATTGGCATTAAAAACAATCCTCTTGATTTAAATTAATAATTATACAGATAAAAACCATACCCTGATACCGTACACACGGCAATCAGGAAGGACGACAGTACATCGATTTCTGGGGTTGCTGGGCAAAAGTGACCACAAAACCATACAAAACTTAATATTCCAATTAAATTAAACCTTATTTGATAATATACATGATCTTGACAAGTTTTAACGCATCACAAATATATCAGATTGCAATGCAGTGTTAACCCACACTTCAAGCCTAATCCATTTTAATAGTTAGAAAGATTTAACGACCAAAGTAACTATGAAAATGTTGCATGCATCAATGATAAAAAAGAAAAAAAAAAGCAATCGTCGGTGAAGCCATCCGATTTATTAGAAGCATGACAAGAACAGCGACAGAGCGACAGCATACTTAAACAGAACAACGTCATTGAATTTGAAACGTTCAAACACATTTGAGACAACAACAACCGGCTTGGCTTGGGCTTCAAATGAACCATCGCTTCACTGCTCCTGAAAAGGAATACAGCAACACATGAGGCACACAAACAAGTGTTAAACAACGTACGTACCCTCCTTCCAAAGACACGGTTCCTTCGAGCGGGAAGTCGGTTGAGTGCGGCCTCTTGATTTGGCACTCTGGAAGCTGCACGGCGCTGCCAGCTAGCGCCGTGCAGCGTTAGCTTGCTAGCAACAAAGCATTGTTTCAGACGCAGTAACCATTGTTTGATAATGATATACGCACGTTACATGTCTTAAATATGAACTACACACGTTTACAATAGAAGCTGTTCTGGACTCACCTGGACGGCAGTTGAGGAAAGGGAACTCTTGGCACTGCTGCTGCTCCTACACCGGCGGCTCAAGACCGGGGCGCCGGCTCTAGTGTATGTGTAGATACGCTGAGAAAAGTAGTTCCGTGTTTTTTATTTTGCCAATTGTGGGTCGAATATAGGGAATGTCCCAAAAGGGCGATATCTGTTTGATAATTATTTGGCGTTGAGATGAGTGTCTTTCATGATTGTCCTTTGAATGTTTCAAAAAGGGATTCCTGCCTTTTCACTGTGAAGTAAAGCACCCTTGGGTTGAATGGGTGCTATGATAAACTGCACCTACTTCCAATAAACTTGACCTTTATCCATCATTTATATTTTTTGTTTGCAGATACTTCAAATTTTGAATGCTCCATATTGAGTACAACAAACCCATTACATCCATATCCATAGTTTCTCATATTCATTTTCAAATATAACCACGAGGGTTATTGTTTGAATGCATCTGAATGACACTCAGTGTACCAGAAGTCTAACATTTACTAATTGGAAGTTAAATATGACTTGTGTTTGCCTGTGCATAGGTCAATAAAGCAGCTTTTAGTGTTGGATTTTGTTCCCCTGGCACATCTAAGACATTATAAACTCAATAATGACTGTAGGGATAGGTTTTTCCAGTCTGACTTATCAAGCTTTCATTTCACTACAAAGCTTGATGAATTGTATCGTTGCTTTTTGAGTCACCCTCCTTAGGAAATATCCAGTAAACGTCAGCGCTCTACACAGATCAGATCAGGCAGATCAAAATGTGTCCACTGGAAATGTTTCATGCAAATAAAGTGTTTGTTTTGAAGTGTGTCCTTGTCGCAAGGGATCAGAGTGCAATTGCTACTGTTTAAATAGAAGCGTCGAGGTTGCCTGCTATTTGCATTTTAGAATTGTCTTATTTGACGCGACTTGACATCTTGATTAGGCGGCAATTATTAAACCGTTTAATAATTTCTCTGTTGCTGCCGGTGACTTTAATTGGTAGGCCAAAGGAGAACTATCTCAAGTGGTGAAACGTACATCTGCGCTGTCTGCCAACCGACAGCATTTTTGGCAGTGAGTAGCTCTCGCAGAGTGACAGCCTTTTTATTGTCTCCAGATATGTCTTACGGAATTACACTCATTAAAGACTGCCCGGATGTCAGTAAGGTATTTAATGTAGCTTACCCATTCATTGAATGAAAAGGTGGCGGAAGAGGAAGGGGAGGATGTGGAGTAGGCGGAGGAAGGAGGAGGAGAATAAGGCGTGTCATTTAAAAGTCTGTAGATCCTATGAGAGCGTGGGAGACTGTGTGAGGAGAGGTGACATTTTAAGTGTGTGTTTTAAGCGAGCTCATCGCTTAATTAACAGTGTTGACTGACGGATGGCATCTAATAGGAATCACAGCAGTGAGCCGTCGCTCCTGCTAGTTACATGAGGTGAGAGGCAGACATCTTGAACGCAATTATGATCCTCACCATCGACAGCGAGAGGACTGTGTCCCTGTGTCTAACCCTTTTGGTCTTCAACCACTTGTTACTTTCTTTGTCCCTGATGCCTGGAAACTGTTCATTCATGCAGTATGAATGGCCTATTCGTTTTCATATGCATAATATTGCCTCCTTTATTTGTGTTACTTCAAAGATTTCGGGTTTTGTTGTGAATGTTTATTTTATTCTATTGTCACCCATTCACATTGACACACTCCCACACACACACTTACACTCACAGACACACACACACACAAACACACACACACACACACACCAGTTATCTCAGTTCGCCCACTTCTTAATTCACACACTGTGCTCACCCTTTGACCACCGATTGGTGTATGTTTTTGTGTTTGTGTGTGTATGTCCACAAGGTAGTGTGCAGACGCAGTAGGTGATTAGCGCAGCCCTAAAGGTGCAGTGCAGTGTTTACTCACCACAGGCACTGAACACAACTGTCCATTAAAGGGTGGAAGTTGAGGTTCCTAATGACCTCACTGAGGCTGTGGCTGGTGCACACTTACAGCGTCTCACAGTCTGCCCAACGCACGGTTTGTACTGTGTGTGTGTGTGTGTGTGTGTATGTGTGTGTGTGTGTGCGTGCGCGTGTCTGTCAATGTATGTATACGTGTTACACTGTACGCATGTGGTCCTGCGTGTGTATGGACGTGCGTGTTTCTTCACACACGCATGCATGTTAGCAATCTGCATTCCTTTTTGGCCATTATGTGTGTGTTGGTTTTAGTGTGAATGTGTGTGCATAAAATTGATTTCATATGTGCATGTTATCATTTATGTGTGTGTTACACAGGTATGTCTACAGATGTGCATTATTTTAAAGATATTGCTCTACCCAGTGTGAGAACTTGCACACATGGTGTTCAAGTGTGTATGCACATGCATGCCTTTGTATCAATGTGCATAAAGGCGTGTGTGTGCATGTGTGCCTGTGTGTTTGTGTGTGCATGGCTGTGTGTGTGTCTGTGTGTGTGTGTGTGTGTGTGTGTGTGTGCATACGTGTGTGCATGTGTTTGTGTTTGTGTGTGTGTGTGTGAGAGAGTATGGGTTTGTGTGGGTGTTATTCTTGGTGAGCGTGTGCTTATGTGTGTGCGTTTGTGTGTGTGTGTGTGTGTGTGTGAGAGAGTATGGGTTTGTGTGGGTGTTATTCTTGGTGAGTGTGTGCTTATGTGTGTGCGTTTGTGTGTGTGCGTGTGTGTGTGTGCGTGTGTGTGTGTGTGTGTCTGACCCCTTGATCATTCAATGCAGTGAACATCTCAGCTGAGACCTTTACGAGCGGACAGCACCTCACGCTCTCTTTTTAAAGTCCCCCGTCCTCTTTGATGTCTCTCATTGAACACAGCTGTGCTTAGCCTCCTTTTGTCGTTTACCCCCTTATTAGTTGTACCCCTATTTACGGTTCTCTCTTAACGGGGCCAGTATTTATGGCGGGGTCCTAATGGGGGGACTTGTGAAAGCTAATCATGTGCCGTTGTTGTGAGATGAATTAGGGGGGAAAGGGAGTTAAACCACGCTGCACATTGGCTGGGAAATGTTGGGCTGCATTTCATTTGTGTATTCACTATTTTTATGAGTTAGAATTCTACAGGAGACATTTATTGTTTACAATGCGGTAGGAATCCAGCTGATAGTGGTGCACAATAAACAATGAGAATGATCATAAACCATTTTGTCATTTTCAATGGAAATTGGGTGTATGATTAGGTGTATGTGTGTGTGTGTGTGCGTGTGTGTGCGTGCGTGTGTGTGTGTCTGTCTGTCTGTGAGCGTGTGTGTGTCAGTATGCGTGTACACGCATACATCTAACACTACTTGCCATGAACATTATATTATCTGACGTGAATAACTAAATGAAACGTGTTTGCTGCAATATAATTTAATGGACGCTATGTAGGCGTGTTCATCAGGCGAGTCTCTCAATTTCAACCGACGTGAACGGTGAACGTTTCGAGCGACGCACAGGTGCACGTTAGAGATTAACGGCCCGGGGGAGTGTGGGGACAGAGAGAGAGAGAGAGAGAGAGAGAGAGAGAGAGAGAGAGAGAGAGAGAGAGAGAGACGACGAGATGACGATGAAGGATTACAAAGAGCTCATGAATGATCTGCATTAACGAGACGCGCATTTGATCACCTGATAAGAGGATCGAGCCCACTTGTTTTAAAGAGACATCAAACCCATCGCCTCCGTATATGCAGCCGGTCCCTGTTTAACTTGCTGCAGCCCATTTCACACAGTAGGCCTATGCAGCATATTCCCGGAAATGTTATATATGATAGATTTAATAGATAAGTATAGATAAGTAGACTATACGATAGGCTTATTATTGTTATTATTAGGGCTGGTCTGATTCTTAAGAGATAAAAAAAAGAAGCGATTAAAAGTGTTTAATCGCTTTCATAGCACATCAATGGAGTGAGCCTAGTATAGTATATACCCTATGTAGGGTTGTTGTTTCCCGGCCCTGATGGATCGGTGTTCCCGCACCACCAAGGGCGACCACGCCGCGGTTCTCGCGAGAGGGCGGCTTCTTCAAACATTAAGTGCCTTTTCACAATTGGGACTAATTGTGACATAAATTCACAGTCGTTCTCTCATACCTAGCACACAATTTTAACAGGCTTCACGGCGAGAGATTTGTCACACGCATAAATGCCGTTTTTGCTCTCCATCAAACTCAGATGGGAGGTGGAGGGCGGGAGTTTCTTTTCATGTGTTTCAAAGGCATTCGTTGCCGCCGCGCGGTATTTTACAGAAACAATCACTCCTTTTTATTGAGAACAAATGTTGACATTTGGAGGGACTGGCAGGCGGTAGAGTTTAGCCTGCCCGATAGAGAGCAAGGGGAGAGCGAGCGGGAGGAGAGAGAGTATGTGTATGTGTGTGTGTGTGTGTGTGTGTGTGAGAGAGAGAGAGAGAGAGAGAGAGAGAGAGCGAGAGAGAGAGAGAGAGAGAGAGAGAGTGTGTGTGCTTTGGATAGAGCCTCTGGTGCTCTTTGACTACGGAGACCAGTCCTTAGGGGAGCCCACCTGAGAATAAAGCAAGAATTTCAATAAATCAAGTGCTAATGAAAGCGGTTGGATTGAGCAGAAAGAAAAGCTAGCCAGGGGCTCTATCGTCATATACGGCCATATAGGTGGCGGTGGGCGAATATTAGGTCGGTGAACGAGGGTTTAGAGGTAGACCTAACGCGAAAGGGCACCCCGCGAGATTTAAATAACATTCACCTTGCATTCAATTCGGGGGGGGGAGGAGAGAGAGAGTGTGTGAAAGAGAGAGAGAGAGAGAGAGAGAGAGAGAGAGAGGTGGAGGAAGAGAGAGAGATTCAAACACCCCCCCCCCCCCCCACACGCACACACACACACACACACACACACACACACACACACACACACACACACACACACATACCCACGTTAATTATCGGCCATTACACAACAATGTAAATTATAGCCTATAATCTAGTACCCTTTATAGTATATTTAACAATAAGTATCAACGATATAGGCCTATATAAAACGACAAAGAAAAAATGTATTCATAATCATTATTACAATTATAAGTATTATTATTGTTTATAGTTATAATAAAGCTATTATAGTATTAGTTCTGTTTTCGTTGTCGTGGTGGTTTCGGTTGTCGGTGCGCTATCATCTGAACTGGCACAGTCTTTTACTACAAATTGCTTAATTATCTGTGCTCAGAAGCCCCCATAATAACCAAAGCAGATGAAAAGCAGACGCAAGGCTGTCCGATTAAAGGCCCATCACACAGGCCATTGGAGCTGGCAGATGCTTAGATAGACTTTTATGGATCGCTCTGCAGCGCAGCGCAGCCGTAATGAAGCAGGCCGGCCTGAGCCGCTCTAGAGCCGGCGGAGGAGCTCCGTGGGGACCGCCCCGCTGGGAACCTCTAATGCCCGATGCGTCTCGCTGCTATATTAATCACATTGAGGGAAATACACGTTAAACACAGCAAAAGGGATAAGTGATATAATGTAACTAACCATGTCGTTTATCCTCAGTCAAGGTCGTGCATTCATCCTATTTGTATGCGAGTCATTGTTTCGATCAGAATAAGGAGGATATATGTAGCGAATGTCTGTAGGGTGTGAAGGCTGCAGTTGGTGAATGTGTAAAGAACACTAGAGAAACGTAGACTATTGGTGCATGTTTGGGCTAAGCTATATTTACGCATGGGTTAGGCCTACGCATCACATATTCGGTCTGCTTTTGGATGAAATCATCACAAGATAATACAAACAAAAAACAACTAATAGACTGTCGACGCAACGCACTTGGTGTTGAGCTGAGGAAAGAGTCATTAGGATTTGTATTCATACTTGGAAAACAGTTTAATATTTTCACTTTTGAATAATGGAAACCAATTACTCGCCAGTACACTTACTAGCGCGTTTTGTTTTATTTACAATCAGAGATATAAATTAGTAAAAGTTCTCCTGTTATCAAGATTGAGTCGATTTTTCCAAATGCATTTCAAATAAAATTCCATCCACAACGTATTTACAAAACAAACAAACAAACAAGCAATGTTTGTTTTCCCATTTTGCAATACAACTTGCATAAATGATAGGCATCATTTCGCCATTATTTAAAAAAATAAATATCAAATGTAGACTATTCCACTTCGGAGTCCTTAATATCAGTTCACTGCCATTGTCCACATACACACCCTCTCTGCAAATACCACTTTACATAAAGGCCAAAAAAAGCTCATAAAAGCTCAAATAATATACCATGGCAAAGAAGCAAATCATAGAACCTGAGAAAAACATGTTGCCAATATATCACATACATGAGCAATGGTATATCTCCAGCAAACTGTTCATTAAAACAAACATTCAAAATGTTATAACAAGAGCCTATCTTGTGTAATGCTATTTGTTGTCCGATAGTTTAGTCCCTTGAGGACTGAATACGCAGTAGCAGCATTTTTTTTTTCCCCACACTACTATTTGGTGGCACTGTAAAGTAAAAATGTGTTTAGGATGTGGGACACATAGGGATAAGGTTCGCCAGAGAAATTGTGACACCTACCTGTAGACTAGGGAATATAATCTAAGTAGCAGATCGCCACCATGCCACTCAACAAATACGATGACATGTTTTGTCATCTGCTTACCCCAAACAGACCTATGCCATCGAATTTGCAAATAAATCCAATTATATATTGCCGATAAAAAATTAAATTCCATAGAAAATACAATACCATGTGGAATAGGTTCAAACAAATGCATATCCAATAAGCCAGATATCCAACAAATGCAAATACATTAACTGATCCGTCTGATTTTGCATAACTTTCTGCAATTATCTAATTGTCCCAAGGTTTGAGGCCTTGCGCGTGTGCGCGCACACTCACACGCACGCACACTCACTCACACACAAACACACGCGAATACACGCACGCGCGCACATACAAATGTGGGCGTTAAAAATAGATTTCCTGTCCAAACTATGGCAACATGTCTGTGCTTATTGCACCCAGCCTGACGTTGTGTGCAATTCGTGTGTGGGAGAAAGGGGGGGGGGGGGGGGGGGAGAGAAAGAGAGAGAATGTGTGTGTGTGTGTGTGAGAGAGAGGTAGGGAGAGAGAGATAGAGAGAGAGAGAGAGAGAGAGAGAGAGAGAGAGATAATGTGTGTGTGTGAGAGAGAGAGTTGACAGCATGTGCGTGCGGTTGGGGCTTGTTTAGAGGGTTCAAACACTTCCCCTTTCATCAGCTAATTGTTGCATTCGGCATTTTGCTTTACAGATTACTATTATTACTGTAAATATGCATTTGTAATTCGAGCAAAGTACAGCTGCAAATTCAAACAAAGGCTCGTCTTCCTCCGAACACAGGCTGTATTTTGCCTAATGACTCAACGAGGTTAAGCATAGATAACCTTCAATTAAAAACAATATGTATAAATTAAAGTGATTATCCCAGAAAAAAACAAAAAAACACCAACAACGCACCAATGCACCAAGACGAATTAAAGCCAGTGCATGCTGCTGTGCTGTCGCCTCTGCCTGTCGTATCACCGTATACCATCGCGGCTACGTACCTTTCTTTGACTCTATATGTGCGGCTCTGAAATGCTGCTGCTCAGCGACCATGTGGTTGGGGTTACTTTTAACAAGGGCCGGTTCTGGGCTGTGTTTGTGTGCGCCGCCGCTTGCCTCCAGCGCGGCCACCGCGTGCGCCGTGTGCGCTGCGTGCGCAGCCTGCTGGTGGTGCGATGCGTGGAGGCTCTCGCTGGCGGCGGAGGCGGCGGCTGCAGCGGCGGCTGCAGCGACGGCCGCCACGCTCATTCCCGGGGAATTGTACCGCAAAATCCCTTGGCCCTGCAGTGGGCTAAAGTTGCCGTAGTTTGTGTAATTGCTGTAAAAGGGTGAGGTGTAATAAATATGTCTTCCCAGGATGGAGGGTGAGGGGTAGACTGCGTTAGCCGGTGGGGAGGTGGTGGGGGGGTTGAGGAGACCGTGCACCCCGGAGGGGCTGCTCGGTCGCCCGGGTGGCTGCTGTTGCTTTTGATCCGAGGTGGCGATCTCCGCCAGCGACCACAGTTTGGGTTTGACTGCGGGGTTTGGAGTCGCACCCGCAACCGAAGAGGCTGTGATTCTATTGTCGAGACACGACTGTTTGCTGCCGCTGCTGTTGTTGTTATTGACCAGGTTCCGGGTCAACTCCTCGCGCTGACTGTGCAGGTGGAGGAGGTGGTTGTGATGGGGGTGGTGGAGGTGGTGGTGGTGGTGGTGTGGACTGAGTATCGGCGCCTCTACTCCTGTTAATGGCGGCGAGGTGAGCGGTTTAGGGGAAAGCTGCTGGCGTCGCATGCGCCCCCCGCGCCGCTCTGCTTCATCGTCGTCTTCATCGTCCTCGTCGTCATCGTCATCGTCACATTTGTCCCGGGAAAGGTCGGAGGTCAAGTCTCTGACGCGGCAGCTGACCTTGTCCCCGTCGGATTCCGCTGAGCACGAGTGGTCTGTCAGCGTGTCCACGTGTAAGCTGATGCCTGAAATAATGACGGGAGAGAAGCAGATTTTTTTTTTAAAAGTGTGACAAATAATGTAAATAATGATGAAAAATATTGCAAATATTGGTTTGGCACACGGAGGAAAGAAATAGCGAATGGAAACGAAAGATATAAAAGTTTCAAGTCATAGCCATAGTGTTGGAGCTTCATTCTAACTCACTGATAATAGGATTGTCAAGCTTGTTTCACGGTGGACGCCATACACAATACGCATATGTATGTGACGTCTCCGAACACGTGTTTAGTCATGGAGCCATGAAGCATAATTAATACAAGCCACCACGGTGTAGGATATTAGTCTGAAAAACTACAAATATATATATAAATAAATGATACCCCCCCCCCCCCCCCCTCCCTTCAACCAACTCGAGCCGTCTGACTGGATCGCTGGTGGCCTCATGACTTTTTACGCACCTTCATCCTCCGCCGACGCTTCGCTGATGTCCATGGTTTTGTCGGAGCGGTCGCCCTCCTTCCTTCCGTCCCCCTCACCGTCTTCCTCATCCTCATCCTCGCTCTTGTTCCTGGGGGCCCACGTCATCTTGTTCTCCTTCTTGAGTCTCCGGCGGGCGTTGGCGAACCAGGTGGACACCTGCGTCAGGGTCATCTTGGTGATGATGGCCAGCATGATCTTCTCGCCCTTGGTGGGGTAGGGGTTCTTGCGGTGCTCCTGCAGCCAGGCCTTCAGGGTGGCCGTGGCGTCCCGAGTGGCGTTCTTGCGGTAGGCCGGGTCGTTGAGCTGGTACGGGTACCCGGGACTGCCGTACGGGTGGTAGCCCAGCGCCCCGGCCATGCTGGTGGTGTGTGTGTCGTAGGGGGAACTCTGGGAAAAGGAACGGTGGGGAGGGGGGAGTTAATAGAGTAGATGGGTTCTCTAGAGATTTAGGATTATTATGAAGACGTTTTATTTTGTTTCTCAAAAAAAAGGAGTTTAGTAATAGCAGAGCAAAAGTAAAATAGTAAATCAAATGCCTTAGATCGGTATTTGGCCTACATTGATTTACGTCACATACTGGAGCTATTTGCAAACACACGCGCGCGCACACACACACACACACATACACACACACACACACACACACACACACACACATACAGAAACACAGGCGCGGAAGCGCGCACACACACACACACACACACACACACACACACACACACACCAAAGAAAATATAGAAATATGTTAGTTAATCAATTCAAAATAAATGTAAGAGTATTTTTCCTTGACCGTTCATTTTGATTTAATTCCTTTTTTTTTTACTTCCCCTGTTCCATGACACATTTCCCCAAATCACTAAATGTTCTGCAAAACACAAGCGACATGAGTGTGTTCGTATTTAAAAATGCCTCGGAGTTATATTATTACTGCATTTCATGAATAATAAATTAAACATATCAATATAAGATTAACAAAAATGCAGCTTAATTATTGATTGTATCCGCCACATTAATTCGCTGACGGCGACTCATTGTAAATTCTACACAGGCCTAAATCAAATAGTCTACTCCATGTACACATCTGCTCATATCATTCATTATATTTTTTAAAACAGCAATACAAACAATTATTCACCTTGTACAAATTAATAATTAAATCACCTATTAGGTTAATGATACGTGCAATCAGACGTGTGAATGTCGCCATGGTTTAACTTTAGGCCTGAATAAAACTTCTGAACGCACCCTATACTTTCCTCGCTGTTACACACTCTTATGCCCCTCAATTCCACACCTACGCGTGCACACTCACTCCTTTCCCCCCAGCCCAGCCTCTGCGCCCGCTGTGGCTCCAAGCCGAGGAGGGAACCCCATGAGTTGCACCAGGATTTAAAACTACAACAATGACATACACACACACACACACACACACACACACACACACACACACACTACAAAACAACACAACAACACAACATCACAACAACGGCTGCTAGTACGCGAATCCTCACCATGTATGAAGGGAATCCGGTGGTCGGGTCCGTGGTGTACTGCAGCGCGCTGGAGAAGCCCGCTCCAGCCGAGGCGGAGAAGGCAGCCGAGCCCGGGTAAGGGCTGAAGGCAGACCCGGAGGAGGAGCGGGCCAGCTCCTCACTCCTCGGGGCGGCCAGAGCCGAGGCTCCATACGCCGGACACGAGTAAAGCGCCAGAGAGCCCGGGGGCTGGTAGAGATAACCCTGAGGATAGGACATGGGTGGTGAGGGCAGCACACGAGGCGTGCTGTTGCGCCTCGTTCCCTTAAAAAAAAACTGCGGGGAATAAAAACAACGCGAAGCGTCGACGTCGAGCGCAACAAAAAAAAAGCACAACCAAACCACACAAAAAAATAAAAAAAACAGCTTCAACAATCAGCAGAGAATGTTAAGAAATAAAAAAATAAAAAATAAAGCATCCCTCCGCCTCAGCCTTTTTTACCAAGCGAAAACGGCCCCCGAAAGGTCAGTTGAAGTGCCCACATAGAGGCGTCTTGATCCCCTAGCGTCCGAGGTTTTTTACTGTGCGCAACTATGAAGTGAGGAGTAGTCGGGAGGAGGAAGGAGCCGGTGGTGGAGTTTCAGAAACAGGAGTGCATTGGGGGAAACAGGAGCTGTCACTCCGGCTCATCTGAATATTCCATCTCCGCCCCCCTCCGCCATGTGAAACGGAGCCCCACGGAACAAAACCAACACTCTCCCAAGACAGGGAGGGCGAGTCGAGAGCGAGAGAGAGAGAGAGAGAGCGCAGAGAGAGAAGGGGGGTTGAGAGAGGGTTGAGAAAGAGAGAGAGAGAGAGAGAGAGAGAGAGAGAGAGAGAGAGAGAATCACAAGTAAAGGCACGTAGCGTCTATTCTTCTTTAAGCGGTAGAAGCGCGCTCCTTTGCTTACTGTTTTCTCGGTTTACACTCAAACCACTCTCCTCCCCACCAAGGCTTCATCGTGACGTGTGCGGGCTGGTAATTAATATATTCCCAATGTTTGTTCCAACTGTTAAAAATAAATAAATAAATAAATAAATAAATGAATGATCTATATGATTAGGACTCTCCATGGTGCCGCTTTGGCTGTGATGATGTCATCAAATGGACTACTCGAAAGCGCGAGCCTATGAACTAGTTTTGCCCTGACGCACACATTGGAGAAAGAGGCTGGCGTGTCCATGATGTCCACGAGCATCCGGGAGCCGTCGTTTGCGCCTTTTTACGCAATGTGCATGACGGCCTCCGGGAGGCGTAGGCGACTCCCTGACTTAGAACCGTTTAGCTCGCTGGAAACATAGGGTACACCCCCTTGATCTTTATTATTAATATTGTCATAATGACCTCTGTGGGTAGGCGGAGGATTCGACAAAGTGAAACAGACACCTGAAACCAGCTGTTTCACACCGGGCTGAAGTGCCACATCTGAGAGGGTATAGGCCTCTTCACGAACCGATATTGACATCCAGGTTTGAATGAATGCATGTGTGCATGCATGTGTTTCTGGAAACCAGAATTAAATGGTTTTGCCTTGGTAACAATGCTAGTCATTTATTTCTTACACATACATGATATACATAATATTATATGTATTACAGATTTAGGTTATTCAAATGCCCATGTTGACTCCATAAATAAGGTAGATATTGTTTTGCGTAGCTCTGCAGGATAAAAAAATATTTCTAAATCATATATTATTTTAACAAACCATTATGTTTCAATAATCTCTATATCTTACACTCAAGTTATATATAGGTCAAAACAGAACGTCACCTAAAGGAATCTGGCAGGGATTACATGTTCTGTTGTAAAGGATTGGTTGAAACCATTTTAAGAAATTAATAGAACATTTACTTAAAGTAAATGGGACAATGGAAAGCACAATGAGGAGGCAAATAACTGTTAGTTTATGTGTTAATTTCTTAAGTGCAATTCTCAATTTGTTGTCCTTGCTGTTGTTATCTATATTATATGGATATTAATACAAGGCATATGGCAAATAATAATAATAGTAATAATAATAATAATAATAATAATAATAATAATAATAATAATAATAATAATAATTATGAATTTAGAATAAGTAAAACAACAAGAAGAAGAATTCACAATTACAATATTACTTGTAACAATACACAAATATATACACATTTTATGAAGTAAATTACAATTACTTTGAGGTATGAATAGCAATTTAATGGAGAACTTAATGAATATTTTATTTTTGTTATGGCCAAGTGGTTCAAGAAATCATACCTCTAGCAAGTGTTCACTTTATGTTAAATAAGAGAGTCGAGGTTACTTCATTGTCCGTACATACTTCAGGTGTTTATTTTCTACAATTACAATAGACAATGGATTGCATTTTAAGCAATGCATAAGTGATTTGCGTCAGGCAGAGGTAGATTAAACCATCCCAGAAGAGTAAATAAATCCTATTTAAACTAAGTCTTAGGTGTGACGCCACAGAGTTCTGTCCGCTCGACGCCAGGGGGCACTGTCTCCTCTACACAGACACCTCACCTATTTTGCTGTATGGCCACCTTATGCTCACATACGCGCAAGTAGGTGAAATACTCTGAGTGTATTTCTGTATGTACAGTAGCTCTCCAAGAATTTAAACATAGTAGTAAAAGTGTATGTGCTGCATGTATGCAAAGTGATTTTATGCAAAATTATGCATCTACATGCTTTAAAATGAACTTTAGTGAAGGGAAACTTGAGCAACTGTCTGTCTTTCTTTGCCTCAATGAGATGATGTGTGTGTGTGTGTGTGTGTGTGTCTTTGTGTGTAATTTTACATGCCCATATCTGCGCAAGTGTGTGTGTGTGTGTGTGTGTGTGTTAATGTGTGTGTGTGCCTGCCAACGTGCGTGTGTGCCAATGTTTGTGCCAATGTGTGTGTAAGTGTGTGTATGCGCCAATTTGTGTGTGTATGTGTGTGTATGTGTGTGTATTAGTGCGCGTGCATGTGTGTTGAGCTGCAGTGCAGCACATTCCCATCTCAGTTTCAGGCCGACTGGAGCTCTGAAGCTATTCTGGGCGCTGGCTGATGGAGATATAGAAGATGATAGTCAAAAGACAAACTGACACGCAAACAGACAGAGAGACATATAGGTAGACACACAGACAGACAGACGGACGACCTCCAGGGCAGGTGAAGAGCTGTACACACAGGAAACGCACGACCGCCAGCTTTTAGACAGGGACACTAATAGATATATCAGGGATATAGACAATATGTCCAGGGATATAGACAATATGATGTAGTATCAGTATGGCTGAGACCTAAATCTTGTGGCTGTGTGTGTTTGTGTGTGACGACCACATTCACATCACAATGAAATTCTATTTCCACCTTTCGTTTTAAGAATGTGTGTGAATTTGTACATTTGTATACATCTGTAACAATTTACAGATTAAACATCCATGTTGAACAGAGTACTATAACAGCGCTACTTTGGTTGTTCCTGTTGTTTTGTGGTTTTCCATCTTCAAACGATTCTAAAGTAACAAATGGAAAGGAGGAATCAGGGCCATATTTTCTGGACGTCGATCCCAGGAACATACGTCAAGGTAAGCGTGGCATCTCCATCTTAGGTGATTGCATCGAGCTCTTTGCTAAACAACTCAACATCTTGGCAGGCTGGTCTTCAGACACCCAGCAGCTCTCCTTTTATAAGGGGAACTGCAGCTTTTTTACGAGGCCCTCATAAGTTTTCATATTTGGAAGACACTGGAGCTCATGGACCGCATTCAGGACACGGCTAAATGAAGTAGGTTGTGAAATTCAAACTGCACGTCGTTTATTCATCGGGATGCATAAGGTATGATGTATTTCTTAAAGGGGGGGGGTTTGCACACGCAACGTTACTGTGAGTTCTTCAATTGAACACACACACCGATCCACACCCAGTATTGGGTGGGTGCACTTTTTAGGGACGATACACTACGTTCTCATCTTATCTCATTTATATGGAACACTTTAGGCAACATAGAAATAGGAAAATATTAATTATATTTTCATGTGTTTCGAACAGATAGATAAAAAAACACATACAAACCGTACGGTCTCCCATTTTTCTAAGCCAAAACATAGTATTACAAAAGGACCACTTCCTGGTAAATGATGTTGTCTTCTGTGAATGATGGAAGCAGCTATTGATTCCTGTCGAGGCAGGGTCTTCCATGGGATAATGCAGAACGGGCAGAGCTACACGTGTTAGGGGCTGTCTATGAAGATCTCCGTGAGGCAGGGTTGCCTAAATGGATAAGAAGTATGACTTTGATGTCACACCTCTTTGTTACTAAATTAATATTGATTTCCAATCATTTAGCTTTTAGAGCCTGCTGTGAGTGTGTTTATGTGTGTGTGTGTGTGTGTGTGTGTGTGTGTGTGTGTGTGTGTGTGTGTGTGTGTGTGTGTGTCTGTGTTTCTGTGCGAAGGCAGCACCCAAATGGACGTGCAATATTTGAACATACATGCTTTTCTTATGCGTGACTACCATGCATGCTTTTTGTGTGTGTGTTTGTGCCTATCTCAATTGTACACGGAAATTGTCAATTGTCGGTTTCTCCTACTCTCTATGCCCTGCTTAGTTAAGGCTGGCAGCACTGCCTTGACTAAAAGGGCTCTGGTGTAGCAGCAGAGGAATGGCCTAGTTACATTGTGGTATTGAGCTCTTCTCAGATCAATATGGTTCAGTGTACATACAGAGGCATGTGAAGAAGGTCTGAGCCAGGACGCTGGCACACAGCAGAAAGAAGCAGGCTACTTACCAAGCTTACTTCTCCCAAGAATTTGTGTACTTTGGAAATGTTAACTATTTTCTCCGAAGTGCAGACATGAGGATCTTGGAGCACATCAGAGACTATCACAATATTTTTTCAGATTTTACATACTAAATAAAAATAATGTATTTCAACATGCCAAAATGGTGGACCTCTGTTGGTGTACAAACTGCTACAGCTACATAGGGTTGATATTTTACAGGATATAACAAAATAAATGTATAAAACATATAACTATCACAAATGTCATATATAATACAATCATAGTAATTTATATATAAATAAATAAAAATAAATATAAATGAAATATCCCTCTTTTTTAAATGGGCAGTGAACAGGCAGGCCTGCCTCTCTCTCAGCAGGCTGGCATCTGCCCACTGCTGCCAACTTTCTTCTAATCAGCAGCCGTCCACACATTTGGCAGTGGAAGGGGGGGTCGGGTGTTGGAGGGTGGGGAGGATTCAAATCAGTCGCCATAGCCTCAAGTTAAAAAACCCTAAGCCCTATCACTTTGTAAAATGGCTACCTTTAGGGCAAGAGAAGCGAAGGCTGCCTCTGATGTCTCCAAGTGGAGAACATTGGTTGCCATGTTGCCATGTGTGAGCTGTGTTGCCAGTTTTCTGTTTGTTCCTTGTTCCCTCTCTCTCTCTCTCTCTCTTCCTCCCTCTTGCTGTTTTTTTCCTGTTTTTTTTACACCGAATTCACAAGGCATCTCTTTCTGTCCGTTTGATTTTTCTGTTTGGATTTGTAAAACATGCCTCTGACTTGTTCTGGGTGTCGAGTGGAGAGTTTCAGGGGGAGAGAGTGAGGCGGTACTGAGATGGGCTTGAGGCTCAAGGGTCTTTTGAAAAACACAGGCGCACGACGACCGCAGTAATGGCAAACCCACGGCGTCTAACTTCCACACGTTTTGTCGGGTTGTATGTGTTGGTTCAAATGGAAGGAAATGCCTTGTCTTTTCATTGGGAGTCGACATAATAATTCCATACCATGCTTCAATCGACTGAAACACCACACGTTTTGACAAAATGCTGTTTTACACACTCAAATGACTTGCCCTAGCAAGGAACCTTTCTATAGTTCAATGCATCTGGGCAAATACTTTTTATTTTCCTTTTTATTTTCTTCAACTCCACGATCCCAAATGGGAATCGAGTTACATGTCTAATCCTCTGCTCGTGTAGCATGAACCCAATTGGTCCATTCATAATGTTGTAGAGGTGTGTGTGCCTGTGTGTGTGTGTGTGTGTGTGTGTGTTTGTGTGTGTGTGTGTGTGTGTACCTTTACATGTATGTGTGTGTGTGTGCGTGTGTGTGTGTGTGTGTGTGTGTGTGTGTGTGTGTGTGTGTGTGTGTGTGTGTGTGTGTGTGTGTGTGTGTGTGTGTGTGTGTGTGTGTGTGCGCGTGTGTGTGTGTACGTGGTGTGCGTGAGTGGTGAAGGTTTGAGGTATAAGTGTGGTTGAACACAAAAGTTAGGGAAGGCATGTCAGTTTCCACTGTATCACAATCAGGGACCCGGCTATCACACACACACAGATCCAGGTATAACACGCATAGACCCAGGCATCACACTCAGAGGCCTGTGTTTCACACACAGGCACCAGGATATCACACTCAGAGACCAAGTATACATGCAGAGACTGTGCCAGAGGTAACAACCCATAACAATTAATAGAAAATATAAGGGTCGAAGTCATTGGTTTACAACAACAAAAAGCTCCATCAAGGACCACCGGATTGGCGGCACTAAACGGGCTGCAGGAAAGTGGTGCTGTGTAGAGCAGATAGGTGGCGCTGTGCAGGGCAGATAGGTGGCGCTGTGTAGGGCAGCTAGGTGGTGCTAGGTAGGGCAGATAGGTGGCGCTGTGAAGGGCAGCTAGCTGGTGCTGTGTTTGGGGGGGTGACGTCGGTGGCATCGGTGGGGTCATGCAGAGAGACAAACCACAAGGGGCCCAATTGTGAAAATGTTCCCTCTGAACATTACTGAACAACCTACCTGCTCCACCCACCCCGAACCACCCCATTGCAACCGTTGAGGGGGGGTTGAGGGGAACGGGGTTGGTGTGCATGGGACAAGTGTGCAGATTGGGTTGCCCCAGAAGGAGTCCGCTGACAGCCAGTGTCACTGGGCTTTGTAGTCTTTGTTGCCGGAGCTGATAGGGTTACTGCCGGCTAATCCGGGCTGACCTTGCTGTGCTAGGCCCCTGCGAATGAGGGCCGCTTTGTGCGCTGCGGCGACGGGCTAACGGCGGCGGCGGTAGCGCTGACATATAATGTCCTGCCACCGCAGCTCCTTTTGTTGTGCTATCGAGTTGCGGGTCCCGGACAAATAAATAAATAAAGAAATGAACAATGACCCCAACCAACTCCCCCCCCCCCCCCCCCGCTGTTACTGTCCTTTCTTTTGTGAATGGAAGGCAGGACGGCGTTAGGATTGTGTCCGGGGGTGGAGTGTAAGGTTGTGTCCGTCGGGGGTCAAGAGGTCAGCCCTTGTGTCGGACAGTGTTGGAGCAGCTCCCGAGGAAGTCCTGCGTGATGACATTTCGTGTTGGTTTGGGAAGACATTTGGAAAATGTGTGTCTTTGTGTGTGCATGTGTGAAAGCGCAGTAGAAAAAGCGGTGTGTGTGTGTGTGTTTCTGTATGTTTGTGTGTGTGTTTAAGACCACAAAACATCACTTCACAGTCGCGAAGCACGGAGAGCGTTTGTGTACTGCGAAAAAGATACTTTAAGTGGTTTACATGGTTGACGTTAAAATGCGAGTTTGGGTAAATCGGCTTATTGCTTTGTAATATAAATGGTTAAGGCATCACAGCCAAACCATGAGATTCCATATACTTTCCACTTGGTATTGTAACCATCAGTTTATTCACCGGTCAACGAAGATGGAGAGCTCCATCGAGTCACAGACAGTGACAAATTTCCCCCCCAGAAAATGTGCCTAAATTCCACTAATCTGACCACTGAGGTGTGTATCTCAATTCTTGTTCCAAGTGAGTCAGGGGAGGGTGCAGTTATCACTGCTCAAATTCATCGAAGAAAAAGAGGGAAATAAACACCAGCCGTCACATCAATCTCCATTCTTACACACACACACACGCGCACGCACGCACGCACGCACGCACGCACGCACGCACGCACGCACGCACGCACGCACGCACGCACACACCCACACACACACACACACACACACACACACACACACACACACACACACACACACCTGCAGGCTCCAACTGGTGTGAAGGCAATTGTGAGAAGGCATCTATGGCTTTTTTCCTGCCAGGGAGGGCTGTAACGGGAATGGGATTCCCATTCCCTGGAGCTCGCTACTAATCCACAACAGGCCCACTGCTGGATTACTGGGGACGTCAGCTGACATGCCAGCAAGCAAAAGCAGACACACACATACACACAAATATAAAACACACACACACACAAACACACAAATACAAAAACAGAGGAATGAAAACCAAATACTAGCATACATGCACAAACATGTTTCATTGCGAGGAGTACCATGAAACACAGAGTACCATGAAACACACACACACACACACACACACACACACACACACACACACACACACACACACACACACACACACACACACATGCACACGTACACACACTCACACACACACACACACACACACACACACACACACATACATACCCACACACACACACATGGCTAATCAAGACCTACAATACTGTTCCATGCTTTAATACATTGGCAGCACACAATAGAGATTGTCATTTTTCTACAGTCAGGAGTTGGCAGCAGCTCCCGGTCTCCCCTCTATTGTCCCTGCTGCTCATCATAGCTGGTTTAGAGAGGCACTCTTAGCCATGGAGACGTTCCGGCTGTACGTTCATGCGCAGCACTCTCACAGTGCTTTCAATTGTTCTTGTTGCGTCAACATCGTTTTTAAATGACGTTAAAGAGTTAAAAGAGTATAACATATACATGTGTTACACTCAAAGGGAATTTCAAATTATTTGGTTTACATCTTTTTTTGATTCAATATTAGATTCTTCTTACGCACTTTTACACTAGTTCTTTGATCGGAACATGGATGACATTTACTGATTTCCGGTATAGGGTGAAAACCGAGAGAAAAAACCGAGATACATTGTGTGGGTTCAATTTAAAATATATTGAATACCAACATTTTCTGTGTTTTGTTGTAATTATAACAGCTACAGCCCAAACAGCTATACTTCAAATACCTATATATAACCCTACACACAGTAGTAGATACATGAAAAGTTTACAGATTACAGATCTGGGATCACTAGCTGTTCTACACACACACCAACATTGTAACATAAATTCATTCCAGGTCTCTCGGCAGCCATGAAATAAATATATAAACACCCCCAGCAAATTTCCAATGCAATCAGGTAAATCCTGGCCCTACGAATGGGTCAAGCGTGGCAGTCGTATTTGAGGTAAACACGGTTCAGCTCTGGGGGGGTGGAGGTGGATAAATGTCTGTCAGTAAAGAGTAATTACACCCTTTGAGGTTGTATCTATCGTGTTAATCTCAGTCCATGGCAGCCACTTTATCCCCTAGTTTGTTTAATAGCTCACTACCAGCTTTATTGTTTCAAAGTGCTCGATAGTGGACCTGTAAATTCTCTGTTCAACATTTGCCCTCGCGGCGTTGTGGTTCACCAGTGCTAAATGACGAAATAAAGCAAACAGCCATTGATCTGTAATCAAAGATCCAAAATGGGGGGTCATTTACATGTTGAGTGAACCATTAGGGTCTGTGCTGCCAGGCATTCTCCGGTGGTACTTTTATTTAGCAACGGTTCACTGCCGTATTGACTCACCTCAGCAAGGTGTACCGCATCGGTCTGAAAAAAAGTAATGAAAACAATGAGTATAGGCCAACCAGATTTTCCCCTAGGATTGTTCCCAGCTGTGGTGGATTTACAGCCAGTGTGTTTAGAGGCAGACTAGAAATGAGTACGAAACCGGGTGTCACTCCAGAACAAAACCTATGGATAACTGAATTTTCAGGTCAAGTTAGTATTTTTGCGCACATGTGCACATGTAAAAATCCTAGCTGTAGTCTAGGCTAAAAAAGGCAAAAAATAGCTAGCCTCACAGACATGGTAGACAGAAATAAAATACTAGATAGCTTAACTAAGGTCACTGGTTGGGTAGCCTGGTGTAGATCAATTGCGTTCTGGCGTCACATTCTGTAGTAGATTGATAGGAAATAAATAAATAAATAAAGTTTGTTTCTTTTAGTATATATTGGTGCTGGAGGGTAATGTTCAAGGACTGTATGAGCAAGTTTAAAAAGGTTTAAAAGAAGCAGTAGTTATAAGACTGAAATGAAAAAACAGATTTGTTTTAATTGTTGACGGCCGGTTTAAAGGAGGTACTTTATCCAAATATAAGTGTGTTAACAAAATACACAAGTCAGTAGGGATGCTCCCAGAAAAGACTTCAGATGTTTTATGAAGATTGGAAGATTACGCAATAGCCTAATACATCAGGTCTTGCCTTTGGATGGAAGTAAATATATATCAAAGCTCTCACTTCTCTGCACCATGGCGGCCCATCTGCTGCACGTCTATCTGTTCTTCTATCTTCACCTGATGGAAAATAAATAAACTTTAGCGATCCCAGAAAAATACATGAGCCACAGCAAGAATAACGGGTAGAAATAAGAAATAAAGTGGAAATAATGAAACAATACAAAGGATGCAACGTTATATAACCGTTACCCATACCAGAGAACGCAGAACTAGACCCAGTAAGAAAACATACATGTACATTTAACAGCCTTGAGGGCATTAATGTAGAGGTGTGCTTTAATCAGTAGAAGATGTCATGAAGATGTGGTGACTCAGTCCATCCTGTATGCAGCATAACATAATTGGCAACAAAAACTGTCCATTTTGAATCAATTCAAAACTAGACCGATTTAGATCACCAAGCCTTTGGTCCATCACAGCTCCTGGCTACAGCCCTGGTGTTTAAAGAACTTTCTGTTCAGCACACACTTTTATAAAAAGCTTATATTTATGGAGATTTTTGAATCCGTCTTTGAGAAGCAGCTTTGTCGGGCAGCTTGCTCAATGACGTTTGGGTTCAAACTTTGTACCTTTCGGCGAGGAGTCAACCCACCTAGCCTCTACAGTAGCCCATTACATGAGTAACGACTTGAAATCAATATGTCATAGAGATCTGCTTTGATTTCTGAACCTTCTCTAGATAGATTCAATATTTTACACATGGCGTTGCCCCCTGTGGCTGGCTCCTGTCGGGAACTCTATAGACCATCTGATTTACTAAACCGCACGATGAAACTGTATGAAGAAAAGTTGACTTAACCTTGAGGAGCAGATCTTCGTCAACTCCAGAGGACCCCCGCCCTCCTGAAAGTTACAATTTTGCTTTTTATTTGCACACTATTCTGCCATGTCCATATGTATAAGTTACTTTGTTTATTTCTTCAAAGCAGAAAGGTATAGCTCACTCTCTTATATAAATATATTCCATTACTCTCCCAACCCCAAAAGCGACCCAATGTACATCTTATAGTTAATCATGCCTAAAATATCCTCAAAATGTTGCTGCATCTAATTGCTTGTCAAAACCTAATTCTACAAAGACGAGCATATGTGTAAAAAAATTCAGGAAACAAATTCAATGATCACAGCAGAGTTGCATCGAAGCTAACCAGCTACCAGACTGAATGCAAAACCCGACCGTTGTGTTGGCTCAAACTAGTACAACAAAAACCTCCACAAGCAGCATTCACATGGTCAGTTGACTGTGGCCCTTCACCATGGACTTTGCCATAGGCAAATCAAACACAGCATCTACAAAATGAACCCACATTACACAGAATTAGACCACATTGCACAGATTTCAATATCAAGCCGCAGTAAAGAGATTCAAACACATAGAAATTTCAAAAAGGAAAGTAAAGGCATTTTTAGATCTGTAAACTTCAAATTCCAACATTCCATCATCTACCAAAGCCTTAACTAGTTCAACACCCTGAACCCTAACTTCACCTTGGTATTGGGGATATCAATCTTTTTGGCTGACACATCCAACCCCCATCTCTTCCATGTATTATCAATGATAATAATAATGATAATCTTGAAATCAAATTCATATTAGAGCATCCCAGAAGTCTGTATTTCTTGGTTACTACGTGTATGTGTCTAGAGTGTGTCTTTTATGTAGAGCTATATATTACGACAATATGACAAACCATCAGTATTTCCCCAATATGGAACGCAAGCAATATGTGATGTGGCAGCTATTAAATTATTTAAGTCAGATGCTTTTTATCAAGAGATAATCATGAGATGCGACGGACTAAAGGCTAGAGATTTTCTACATTTGGCAAGTTCTCACTATATTGACAGCTGCTCTTTTGTTAGTCTCTTTCCATCTCTCATGACTATCTCACCCAATCTCCCATCTCTCTTGATCTTTCTCGCTGACCGGACAGTTTGTCATGGTGCATGTTAACTCCCGTCAAAAAGAGCCCCACTCAACTTCATCAATATTAACGTAAATACTTTAATAAAATGTCTTCATTTTATACGGCTGTCATCATACACGTCGGGTTCCACACCAGTAACTCTCAATAGTTATGTTACCATAATAAATAAACAAAAGTACTAAAAGTAACAAGCACAGAGTGGAAGACAAGGTAAAACGGAGTGATATGCCGACCAGACATGCAGTGAAAACAGAAGGCAGTCGCGTTCGCTTCTGAAGTCGCCTCGTCTCCTTGTCTCCTTCGCTCGGTGAAGGTCGATTGAGTTCTTCAATCCGTTATCAGCTGGGTATTTGATGGAGTCGTGGAGATAACGTTAGAGTGAACCGAGGAAACAGGATACCTGCTGGTGTTCCCTGTAATTATCTCCCCCTTTCTCTGTCCACATATTGCTAACCTTGTGAAAACAGACTTCAGGACTAAACGACAAAATGGGGCATTATATTTAAATAGATGGAATATATCTATGTTTGACAATACGATCTTGGATTCAAGCCCAAAGAAATAAATAAGGCTACCCAATAGTTAGTTAAAACAGCACCAGGGTGGAACCTTGAAATGAACCGGAAACAGGCCACTTCAACCAGTCAAGCAATCAAAGAAAAAGTTGGCATCAACAGATAATAGGCAAGATTCACATAGGAATATAACAGTGGCACAGTTACTGAAGCAAAAGTTACATGTGACCTACAGTATCAATGAAGGATTGTGAAAGCATTACCCCAACTATCCCAGCTGATACTATCTACTTTAACATGGCCAACTCTATTGTCCAATCATGCTAGTGGATGCAACACACTTACCATGACACACACACACACACACACACACATATATATATATATATATATATATATTATTATTATTATTATTATTATTTTTATCACTCAAAAGGAAAGCCATTGTTGATTTGCCCGTTCTATGCTTGTAGGGATTTATGTTTGCAATAAAATCACATAAAAAATTTAATTGAATTTGATCTGACCTATCTTCAAATCAATCCGGTAGCTGAAGAGCTATTTGGTTGACTGCCATCATTTCCCTCTGAGAATTGGTTTGCTGGAATAAAACATGCTTCCACTAAATTGTGTGAAGGAAACATGACCAAGAAATGCCTGCACTAATTTGCGCTTTTCTTGTTTGTTTTTTTAAAGGTCTCAACGTTGCTGGTTTAGGAGGAGGGAGGTGTATAATCAGGTGGGTGGCATCAATGGCATGCAAACCTTTTATATCCCAACCATAGCCCATGTCTGAGAGTATGCATAGTGGCTACTACTTTTGACATATTGTTGCAGGAATGGCGGTAACATGCTTTCGATTAATTCTGTAAACACCATGCTTATGAGGCCAATGAGCGACAGGACAAAGCAATTATTTTGTGACATGATGACTGACCGTGCTATCTTACCCATGCACGGAGCTTGGGGGTGGCTTTCGGGACTGAAGCCCCGAATCTCACGTCAAAAGCCCCGGATCTTTTTTAAGCTTTTGAAGTTATGACAACCCTGACATGTTCCCTCATGTTTCGACTGGTAGTGATTTTCACCTCTTGAAATTGATTTATTTTCATTTTGAAAGCAACAACACATGGAAGCAATGGAAAATACCATCTCTCGTTCGGTTGTTTATAACGGTTGCCAGGACAACGTGACGTTTTCTAACCATTCACGTCTCTCAGCAGTCTTGTTAAAGTAGCCTCAGGGTGTGGATCAAACATTACCATGGACATTAGAAATTATTTCTTAGTTCTAAACCAACATCCAGTGATACCGTAGCAGCAGCAGCCCCTGCCAATGACCTGTCAAAGGTTTCAGGTCAGTGAGATTACCTTGATGTGCTGGTGCTAGTGCTAACTAGCCTGCATGGGCTAGCTAGGCTGCTATGATAATTACTCCTTTCACACAAAATATATTACCAGCGTTGTTTAAAATGTCAGAAATCCGTTTTTCTGATTGCGATTCTGTCTCAGCCAATATTGTAGTGTTGTGTGTTACCAAATGTTACCTTAAATTAAATGTTGAGGTCCACTGAATATCATGAAGAGGTAAAACATATCCATGTCTGACATATCGGTTATTTTAAACTCAAAATTTATTAACGATTTAGATAAGAGATGTACAGATATCGCGTTGCTGCATTCGCTGTTTGACCAGCAGCCAACGTGTTAACGATGTAACCAAACCGATGCGTGGCTGGCGCTAGACTAGAGACTAGAGTTTGTGTGTTATGTGATGCATTGTATTTCGTTGTCCGTTATGCCAGTTGTTCTGTGTGCATGTATTGCCGTGTTCTTCTTGTCAATCAGTGTGGGGGGCGAATCATCAGGTCAGCTGGGGGAGGGCCTTGGGAGAACAGGAGGCTGGGGGCTTGCACGTTGAAGGGACCGGGTTGGGGGGTTGCCCGGGTAACCGGTTGTTGTTTGGTGTGGGATTTTTGCCGTTGATTACCCGTTTCAGTGACCTGTTTTTTGTAACGTTAAAAGTTCCTTCAAATACATATGACTGGACATTGTTATGTCACCGACGAGGTCATTACAATATCCACGTTCATTGAACTTTGACCCCTTTTTAAATTAGTTCTACCAGAGTGATAGATGCGGACAAACCTCTAAAACAATGTAGTACTTATTTGTGTGCATATGTATAATACTTCAGTGCATTATCATTATTATTTTAAATTAAAATAAAATTAAATTGATAATGATAATGCACTGATATTTCAGAGATTTAGGATTTGCCAATGTCCCGCGGGTCACCCTAAAATGGACTAGAATGCAGGAAATCGCATTTTAGAAATTCAAATTTTTCTGGGGCAGGACCCCCAGACCCCCGTCTGGGCTAAGCCCTGGATGTACACAAAGTCTGGCTCCGCCTCTGATCTTACCGCGATCGTTTTATATCGCCCATGTTTTATACAATGGGTGGGTAGCTTGAACACAGAAATATATAAAGCTTACAAACACCAACCCCATTGTGACCAGTGTCTCTCTCTGGTAATGGAATCATCACTAAAAAGTACCTGGGACACTTTGACGGGCCACCCGTACAACCAGTCCCCTTTTTCCCATCAAGGGACGATTATGTGACTAGCCCCAAGTTACTGGCAATAACATAAATGTGTCTATCTTTTTATTACACCTCCAGTCGTGAACAATAGACATTGTGCCTCAGAGCCATTTATTCAGCTCTGATGTATGATTAGTGCAGGACAAATCAATACCATGTTGGATGATCTTAGCAGGAAAAGTACGGTTATTTCCCCCCCTCTGTCAGAGTGGCCAAGTGCTGATATTTGTCTGTCAGCGGTGACATGCTATCTCTGGCAGGGCCAGTGGGGCCAAAACACCACTATTGATCCTGTCAACATTGATGGCCCTAATGGTATTGATGATGAGGGGAAACCGCCTGCCATTGGAAATGCAATGGACTGCAGGGAGCGGTTGTCTTAACCAAAAGGAAGCAACATCATGTCTATCCGTGTTCTTTGTGTATTGTGTCAAAGCGAAGGTCGGGGAAAAATCCAAACAGGTGCCTGTTTTCACGCAAAGGTGTAGAAGAGTGCACGAGATACCAGGCTCCTTTTGTATATCTATATATTTGTTTCCGGGCCATCTAAATGCACAGAACATGAATGCACCGCGGCGCTATTTGCATAAGCAAAACACTTCAGAATTAGCATTCTCGTTACGACTGATCCAGATGCTAGCAATATGGCAACTTAGATTTCCAGTGCTTAGAGTGTAAAATGTCCTCTTTTTTTTTATTGTTTGTTTCTTTGAGGGAGAAGATAACAGACGAAGCAAAACAGAAGCAAATGTAAGAATCCAATTAAAACAACAAAAGTCATAAAAAAAAACAATCAACCTTTATCGGAAGGAAGCAGTTGTACTACTTTTAAACCAACACACACATACACAGACACACAAACAGCTCACCTACAGCACCCTATATTCTTGTATTTACAAGGAAACAGCACAGTGAGACGTGGGGCTATGAAGTTAATCCAATGGTTTGGCAAAAGTTGAAGGGGAACATAAGGGAGGGTCGTAATGAACACGGCCTGCCCTTAGGAACTGACGCCTTTGGTCTGACGATCCAAAAACACCAACGCCAGGGCCTGTGATTGCTTCAGAAATTGTTGGCTTTCAGGCAATAAACCTGATTGTTTTTTGTGATGTCTTTAGTGTGTGTGTAGGTGTGTGTAGACATGTGTGTGTGTGTGGGACTTGGTCGAGCTGTTAAGTTGTTGCAATGATTTAGCTGTAAAAGTTGGATTTGTATGTGTGTGCGCGTTCGTGTGTGCGTGCGTGCGCCCCCTGGCTAAAAAGTCTCCTTAGATCTTTTCTTGTTTATTTGTTTATTTTTGTGTGGACTGGAGGGACATTTGAATATGCTCGGGCTGGAGAGTCAAAGTGGAGCGTCTGATGTAAATATGCTGCATTCATCATTAGAGATCATTCCTCTGCAATGCTATATGGGTCGACAGATTCGGCGGTATTCATAGAAAGTTGGTTTCATTCAAAATGTAAATACGACAAATACATCTAATTACAGACCAATGAGATGTACTATAATATACACACATGACCTACCTTTGATTGAACATTAATATTTCCGTAGAAGATATAACCAGTCCGAGGCATTGGTGAATGATTTGTATACCGTGGATTTAAGGATATACATCCCTGCGTGCAAACATGTATCAGTATCAAGAACACTGTCATCTAAGTAAAATCCATCGTTTCCCTGGTCATCAACATAGTTTTTCAGATGACAAATTGTAACATTGATGCTTCAACACACATACACACACACACACAAACACACACACACAAACACACACACACACACACACACACACACACACACACACACACACACACACACACACACACACACACACACACACACACACACAAACAAACATAAAGTGCACATAAAGGTAAGGAGATGTAACATCCGTTGTGGATTGTTAGAAATCACAAAATTATCATTCATGTACACACACACGCACATAGACAAATGCACGCATCAAACACAACCACACACAGACACACACACACACACACACGTAAATACATATACACATAGCATACAAATGCAGTCTCAGCCGAAGACGTATACATTTACAAATGCAAAAACACACACACACACGGACAAACACACACACATACACACAAACAAACAAAAACGGCAGCTCTGAGTGCTCCTGGACAGGAACAGGGAGTGACAGTGATAGAATTTACTGTGATGCTATCAGCAGCAGTAGCCATCAGAGGTCTGGCAGGTTTTAGGGCGGGGCTCTGGGGGTGTCACCATCCTTCTCTCCCTGGCTGCGGTCGGCGTTTCACAGGCTGACATCAGCCCGCGATGTTAACTCCAGGGCCCTGAAAGAGGGCTCTGAACCATGATCAGCGATATCATGGCCCCCGCAAATAGAAAATCCATTTTTTTCCCTTGCCTTTGGGGCGAGAGAGAGAGAGAGAGAGAGAGAGAGAGAGAGAGAGAGAGAGAGAGAGAGAGAGAGAGAGAGAGAGAGAGAGAGAGAGAGAGAGAGAGAGAGAGAGAGAGAGAGAGAGAGAGAGAGAGAGAGAGAGAGAGAGGGGCAGGACAGGGTAAAACGGATACCAGTGGCCTTTTGGTGCAACTCTGGTCAGTGTGTCTCTCTTTCTGTGGCTCACCCTTTCAGCAGATGCTCTCTCTCTCTCTCTCTCTCTCTCTCGCTCTCTCTCTCTCGCGCTCTCTCTCTCTCTCTCGTTGTTGTGAAGGTTAAAGGATTAGGTGGTGTTTTCAGTCCGGATTGCTGTCCTGGCATGGATTTAGATTTTGGCCACACGGTAGAATTTACACACACACACACACACACACACACACACACACACACACACACACACACACACACACACACACACACACACACACACACACACACACACACACATACCCCCCCACACACACACAGTTGGACCACTACCACCACCATAGCTGAACAGACAGGAGGCTGCAGGATTAGCAGGAAATACCAAAAGATGGTGTCTGAAGCAATTTTTCCCCCTTCATTCATTTTTTTATGGAGCTAAATAAGAAATGAGAACAAACCAGAGGTGTTGGGTTGAGTATTTCTTCAACATATTTCTCTCTCTCTCTCTCTCTCTCTCTCTCTCTCTCTCTCTCTCTCTCTCTCTCTCTCTCTCTCTCTCTCTCTCTCTCTCTTGCCTCTCCCGTCCCGCCATAAAAACATGCTGACCGAAGCGTGTCGTGGCATTTCTAAAAGCGAGAAGCCATTAAATATAAACAACGCATTTGTAGATTTGTGTGTGTGCGTGTGTGAGTTGTTGTCGTTGTTGTTATTTATTTATTTCCCCTCCTTTCATCCATTATTTGATTATGTTTCAGTTTTGCTTTCAAAACGTATTTAGACGCCCGTACAGCCAAGAAAAGGCCCGATGAATTATTGATCGCCGAAAGCTTCATCAAAGCACGCTGGTGAACACACACTTGGCATTTCTTTAACAGTGAGTTTACAGACAACCGACACTAATGCGCTCATGTCATCCAAACTTGTTTACAAAACGCGGCGAGCCACCGGGCTTCTCGCTCCGAAGAAAAAAAAAGGAGGAGAAAAAAGGAAAAGAGAAAGTGCAGGTACTGACGCTGCTCCCGAGAGCGCTGATGGTTCCCCGGGAAGCGAACGCTGTTTGTTTGCTCGTGTTTGAATACGTGTTGGTGTTATTGTTTGTGTTTGTGCTAAAAAAGGTGTGTTTGTGTCAGTATGTCTGAAATGTCTGTGTGTGTGTGTATGTATGGTTTGTGTGTTTTTTGGGGGTTTTGCTAGCATGTGTGAATGTGTGTTTTGTGTGTTTTTTTCGGCTGGGGGGGGTGTGTGTGTGCATGTTTAGGCTTTGCACCAGGCGCGCGTCGTCCGGACTGCAAAAAAGACCTAAAAAACGTGTGAAGAACACAGCCTTTTTTCTTTGACTTCTACATCGCCGAAAGAGAGTGAAAAGCAAACAGTTCACACGCGGCGCCGGGGGAAAACACAGTTCAAACAGCGGCGGGGCGAGAGGGGAGCAGATCAGAGCCCGCGTTGTTTTGCAACTCCGACTCTACCAGGTAATTCCCACTCCTCCACTGCCGAGGTGCGAGAGCTCAAAGAGAGACCAACCTGAGGTACCAATTTGCAGAGTTTTGTTCAATAGAGGGGTAAGCGTGGTACCTGGAGAACCCCCCCACCCCCAACACACACACACACAGCCCCCAAAATGCCCCGAAGCCAGCGACAGTAAACAAAATGACTTGATGATGACTACGTCTTCTCTCTCTGTTGCTCCATGCCATTCATGCTTGAAGGGGACCTTGTTTCCCTGTCTGTGGCGTCTGTATGTGTCTCTCTGTGTGTGTGTGTGTGTGTGTGTGCGTGTGTGTGGGGGGGGGGGGGCGTTTTTTTGGATATTTCACCGTCTCAGAGGACTGTAAAACTCGAATGCCGGTTTACACTCCCTCAAAACAGATATATGTTTCAGACGTATTTCTTTGGAAAAAGGCAACACGGATTTAACGTGCGCTGGCAATACACAGGGCATTTCCAGCCTGCCACTCGCCTATTTGTTTTTTCCCATAATGCAGCGCTGATTTATTTACACACACACGTGCATAAGTCTGTATTCTCTGTACTCCCCCCACCACCACCAGGACTTGTACCTGCAGACAAGGTTATTATAAAGCACAGCGATTACGGTCCCCATCGTGGGGCTGCTGATAAAAGTGACGCTGACATACATCCCGGTACGGGCCTCTCCCATTTTTACAATATGCCGCATGGCACTAGCCAGCTTCATATTCATTTCGACGCAACCGACTGGCAGACGACTGCTCTATTTGTAGCCCCCCCCACCCAACCCCGTTTCTATAGAACAATCCATTCATTCTGCCGGATCACAATCTCGCACAGATTCAATTACTCCGTGAAAACCACAATCACAATGCAGAGCAATGACAGGGTTATATATTCAAACCGATATTTATTTGTAATAATGCCAGCAGTCTCTCTGTCAAAGCCCACCCATCCCCCCCGACCCACCACCACCACCACCACCCTCACCAGAAGAGGCTTGGGAAAAGAAGGCCAAGGAACGGAAATGGGACTCTGCTGATTTATTAATGCTAGGCCACTTAGAAGTCATTTCTTTTTTGCCGATCCTTCAGTCCGCATTACACTGCATGTGTTTTTGTGTGTGTTTGTTTGCGTGTATTGTTCGAGGCAAATACAACTATTTAAACTCTGATGCAGGTAACATTGTTGACAGGTAGCATTGCCTAGCTGCTTGATATGCATACAGGCCTTGTGGATAAAGCCAACACTGGGATCCAGACATCTGCTTTTATGCCGCTTGCCTTAAATATTTTGATCAGCCCTGCCCCAGATTGTGAATGCTTTGGGAAAGCGCGATCTCTGAGTTTGTATTGTGTTTATGGTTGACTGTTAAGGGAAAAGTGGAAGAAAGAAAGTAAGAAAGAAAGAAAGAGGAAAAAAAGATAAATGGTTTTGTATGAGAGAGAAAAGCCAGTAAATGCCTCAGAGACCCGAAATTTTGAATTCAGGTGTATGGTAACAGATGGCAAGCCATGCGGAAATCAAAAAATACTGCTTCCCTTTTTTTGCTTTGATTTTGCAATGGTAATATTAGATGCAAATGGAAGCCTCACCACAGAATGCATGGCCCTAGAAACAAAGAAAAATACCTGCTTTTCTGTTTCCCCATCCGCCATGCTTTTCCCCTTGTGTTTGTCCCTCCTGACCTTTCTCCTGTGAAGAAGGGTATTGCACATTTCTCCACCTGTTTGTGTTCGTCATGTATTTATTTTACACAGATGGAAACTATACATTCATCTGTCATCCAGAGAGAGAGAGAGAGAGAGAGAGAGACAGATAGTCAGAGAGAGAGAGAGAGAGAGAGAGACACACAGAGATAGTGAGAGAGAGAGAGAGGGAGAGAGAGAGCCACGGAAATAAAAGCCAGTGTGCCGTTTACACTTGACCACGTTACCGCTCGCAAAGACATCCTTCCCCTATCACACATGTCTCCTCCGTGTTGTTCCCCGCTAATTGCGATATATCTCAAACACCTTCATTTATTTATCGTATTCCCGCTCATTCCCTCCTTTCGGCGTGAAGATTGAACCCTCCGACGGAGGGGGCCGCCGTTGTTGTCATGTCAGAGATGAGGAGCTCCATGACCCAGGCGTGAACTCATCACGCCAAATGAAGTTGCTCACTGAGCTGTAGAAGACAGACCATACCGCTCCTGCCGCCGATTCATCAACCCCATCAGAGACACACACACACACACACACACACACACACACACACACACACACACACACACACACACACACACACACACACACACACACACACACACACACACACACAGACACACACACACGCTTCGCCTCTGACCCCTTACAAAAGCATTGGATTGGGGGCGGGGGGGGGGGGGGGGCACTCACGTGTACGTAGTAGGATGAACTGAATGGCCGTTGGAACTGATACACCAATCCTACCGCTGGTGAAGTGTGCTTTTTGTTCTTGCCGCCGTGCCTCGGTTGTATCTCTTTGCAAACACTGCTGGGGTTTGGTCCAATCTGTCTTTAATTGGCTTTTCTTAGAGTGTGATGACAACGTTGAGCATGCTGTGATGGTGGTTTGGGCGCTAAGCTAGTAACCCAGCTGCTGTGAAGTGCAACTACGCTAAAGGTAAATAGAATAGAATACACAAAACAAATTCTCTTTTGTGCCAATATGTTAGAAAAAAGCCTACTGAGGAATAAGGTGAATGAGGTTGGGTTTGGAATGATAGCTTATTTGATAAAATATCATTTTCTTATTTGCAAAAAAAAGCCTCAGATGAGAAAACATGACTCCAATTCCCTAGAGCCTCACAAAAAAGCAATCATATTCACCAAGATATATTTCTCCCTCAAAACTTGGCACCGTAAAATAATGAATGAAGAGTCAAATCTAAGGTAAAACAACGTATCTGGAGGTCAACGTTACGGTCACCCAGAACTGTGAAAGAACGCACAACGATTCACTTATGCTCCTCTTATACGTCCACTTATGGATTTGTTTCTGGGTAAATTGAACGCACGCTAAACCACTCTGCATTTAGCCAACGACAGTGCCGCCTGCCCCATATCATTGGCAACATGTGTTGTTGGAGTCAACGCTGTGAACGCTCAGTCGGTGAGGGGAGTTTAAAGTCTAGAACCGCCAGAGCTGTGCATTAGGTAGCTTACGCTTATGTTTTAAGAAGTTCTGGCGTCGGAGCTGGAACTTCTTTACTTTTGTACGAGCGCTGGGGAAAAAGGCATGTCGATAGGCGGAAGACAATTGAATACGATCTCATTATTTCCTGGCTCTGCACAACCCTGACCATATGATTTGCTCACTGCCTTTCAGGCTTTAAGAGAGAGGAAGACTGGATGAAAGGATGTGAGAGAAAAGGAGTGAGAGATAAAGAGTGAGAGAGGCAGCCTGCTGGAGTCATTGTATTTGTGCACATTACAGTTTGCAAGACTAATGTTTTGGAAAACAGGAATGGCGAAGAAAGAGAGAGAAAAAAACGCAAATGCGGAGAAAGGTTCTGCATGGCAGGATTTGGTTTGAAAAGAATATGTGCGCATCCAAAGAACGGTTTCCAACAATATAACCAACTGGAAATTTTTAATCTCACAGCTGAAAACTTTAAATACAAAAGCCTCTTGTTGGGTTTGTTCTCTGCTTCTGTGTGCCGAATTTGCAAGCGCTAGTTTGGAAACTGATTACGCCTCCTCACCAAATGACTTATACCGGGGGTTTGTGTAAACAAAGTCGACATCAATTGTTTAAAAAGAATCAGAGCCAAAGTTAATCAATTTTCAAATCCAACATAATGGGATTGTAGTGACACACAGTTGCACAGGGCACGCTTTCAATCAACATTGTTTCGTTTTTGAATTATAATTTGTACCCCACTCATATTGTACATTGTACTTTGTTAGGAGAATCAAATGACAGCTGTTATTGCAATCAAGTGGTTATTTATTGCCCATTCAAACGGGAAATATCACCAGGCAAATGGCAAAAGGTGCACTTTGTTTCGCTTGTCTGCCAATGTACTACATATAGAGAGCTTCACATCCTAGTCAGCCAGCAATTTGCATACACAATATTGTTTCAGTAGTGAAACTAAATAAACTGTCACTGGTCGTGTATTGGGATGCTTGTGGAATAATTGAAACACTTAAATGCCGGGCAAGGATGAGTGGGGGGCGAGGGAGTACATTGTTGAGGGTTAAAGAGAATTATATTGTGCTCATGAGGGAAGTTGAACTTTGAAAAATAAGAATATGTGTGTAAATATCAAATAAGGACGCCAAGGATGCGCAATAAGGATATTACCACTAGTGCTTGGGATTTGACCCCAAATTGGCCGTTAACGGATACAGACGTGGTATTTGCAGGCATTCGCAGTAGGAGAGTATTAACAAAGGAACGTCATTGGTAGCAATCTGAAGCCTCAATATCAGCAAAAGCAAACGTGGGCAGAATCCTTCCCCAATATCACACATCTGGCGCTTTTCTGAGGAGAAAGGGGAAAAGGCAATCCTTGTTTTCTTCCCCGAGAAAAGGAACATTGTGTTTTATATAATATAATAAATAACTTACACAAGCCAAAGTATATATACATAAACACTTGCATGCATACATGCATAAATTAATTGTTGACAGGGTTCATAAAAGGGGTACATATTTCAAATATTTTCTTAATTCATATTGGGCGGGATGGATCAGTTTTTTTGCAGCATTGGAAGGGACACGACCCCCCCAAAGAATGTGTGTTTACGCCCATGTCCCACAGTGTAATTAGCAGCATGTGTGTTATTGTGATATGTGTTATTAGGGAAGGGTTAGGAGGGGAGGGGGGCTCCACTGAGGTCTTTCTTTGTAAGTCCTTATTTGATAGTTAGGATTACAACAATTAAGACGTTTAATTTACGGATTTATGAAATGGGAACTCCAAATCCTCCCAAAACCCCCTCCCCGTTCCTTGACACTCAGTTATGACACAATAAGGAATCAATCAATGCAGCCACAATAAACTTAAAATTCTAGTTAATTTTGCAATGTTGAAATGATGCCATTTAAACATTGCTAAGAAATCCTTACATATTTTTAATTAATATTCATATTTTTAATTATAAATGTTGCATTAATAACGACATTATATGACATGTGAAGTTAATTGCATAGGAAGCTCCAGCTAAATGGCAATTAAATAGTATGGCTCTATGTAATTAGTTTGTATAATTAGTAGCAGAAAATGTGGCAAAAGTTAAAAAAGTTAACTTTTGTGGACCCTACTGATAGCAATCTTTTTGAATTGCTTGAGAAACATGTCACAATGCATTCTTGGTATACCCTCATTGCGTTTTTGGAGCGCCACCTAGAGGGGTTGAACCACCCACTGAGTTGCATTGGGAAATGCAGAAATGGCACAGTTCTCCAGCATGGTGCAAAGGAGAGGAATATACTATGTGTGGGTAATGGTATGAAGCCCATAATATTCTTACCCCTCAGTCTCTCCCACTCCTGCTTTTATGTCTCTCTCTCTCTCTCGCTCTCGCTCTCGCTCTCGCTCTCTCTCTCTCTCTCTCTCTCTCTCTCTCTCTCTCTCTCTCTCTCTCTCTCTCTCTCTCTCTCTCTGCCACTCTCCTTTTCACATCCCCACGCTTGAAGTCTCTCGGGGAGGGGGGCTGAGAGGATGTGAGAGGAGAGGTGATCGTTGCGTTGCAGAGATAAGCACACAATGTTTCCCAGAGCATGGAGGAACTCTATGGTGTGTCTGAGGAGGAGGAGGAGGAGGAGGGAGGAGCGGGTAAACCATAATCTGTAGCCCCATACTGAACTTGACTACCAATATTTGCATTGGAAATCAGGTGGAAGTTATGCTAAGCTATCCCCATTATAGACCAGGCGTGCGAATGAAAGGTCTCGTGGCCGCCTTCATTTGAATACGGCCCTTTATGCGTATGAAAAATACACACTTGGAGGAGTGGAGGATGGGGTGACAGTTTATGAGGATGCAATTTTTGAATTGATCTTTTAGTAATGCTACACCGCCCATCACCAACCCCAATCTCTCATTAATCTCTCTCTCTCTCTCTCTCTCTCTCTCTCTCTCTCTCTCTGTCTCTCGCGCTCTCTCTCTTGCTCTCTCTCTCTCTCTCTCTCTCTCTCTCTCTCTCTCTCTCTCTCTCTCTGTCACACACACACGCACGCGCACACACTCTCTCTCTCTCTCTCTCTCTCTCTCTCTCTCTCTCTCCTTGCATGCATTGCAAACCATGGCAAAATGTGATGCATTCATATTCATGGAGAATTAACTTCATGATTCTGACTTAAATAAATGTGTTTTGGGTAAGCAAATAGATATCAGTATAATGTCTGAAGTAATCACACAAGCCGTGCAGTAATCTAGCTGTGATTTTTAATATGCTTTAAAATGTGCTTTCTTGAAATGACTATTCGTCTTTGTAGCGAACCTTGGCTGAGCGCATAATGGTATTTTTTATTTTATTATCTTTGTAGCACAAAAGGGTACTTAATAACCCAGCACACATGAGAAACAAATAAAACCCCATTGCTTTTGCTATTTTGTGAAATTACAACCACTTTTGTGTTTTAGCCACTCACTCATGTCTTTAAAATACTTTTCTCATTATTATAAAATCACACTTTCTGATCTTTTCTCATGAGTAGACCCAGCACGGAAAATGTGCTTGTGTGATCAGCCCTGTGTTGTACAGGATTGATAAGGCTTGCTATCAAAACCCTTCCCAGATCAAAGCGTCACAGTAATTGTTCCATTACTATGAAAAAAAAAGGAATAATAAGCGTATGAAAGAGTATACGTCTATATGGGAAATCTCGGGGCTGCCCTTGTGCATATATGTAAACAAGAACCAGACAAGCAAACTATAAAATTTGTAAAGGCAACCCCTGAATCTGATCACTCCATTTATGTTCACAATAAGGCAAGATTATAACCCTTTGAAACCGCAATAAATTATATGTATTTATTTTTAAGAAGGATTTCCTTGCCCCAGTGACTACAGAACACGAGAGCAGTGTACCGTTACAGAACAATTCAGAGTTTATGTTTCACAGAGCAAGACTATTTTGTTCTTCGTAACATTTATTTACTCAGGAAAAGCCCTCAGACATTAGAAAATATGATTTCCACGAGCCAGATAATCAGCAGCAGGTCATCACCCAAAAGTTACAAACATACAACACGCAAAAATATAGAGTTAAATAAACATATCCTAAATGTTTTACAACAGAGAAGACAGGTTATGAACATCGCCCGTTGGAATGGAATCATCATGAAAATCCGTCAAGATTAAACATACACATGCAGATCTGAAAACTGGACTGTGGCATTTCAGTGTGAGGGATTTCAAAGTCTGCCGTGTGCCTGCTTGGTATTATATGTTTTAGCGCTGTTACCCCCTCATGGGGCATCCTAGCTGAAGGGGTAATTTTGGGATATAAGTGACAGCGCCTTAAGTAGCATGACCGAGTGTCTTATCATATTTTTTTATCCTGACTTACCATTTGCCTGATACTGCCCGAGGGCCACAGCCTGCTGAGGACAGTCAAACGCTAAGCATATGAATATGGAGAGTGTATGTAAATTGGAACATATTAAATATGGTTCAAGTGGCTTGATTGTGTAAGTATGTCATTCAAATGATATTCATTTCCCGCTCAAGGTCCAATGACAGGAAATGTCATACTTCATACTTGAAGATGTACTTTATGGTATTTTACATTTTTCTTCATAAGTGAGAAATATTTGGGGTTTGGGGGAAAAGTAAATGTGATGTACTTGTGGCGCTATATATTGACTTTTTCAGTCGTATGCTCCGAGATGTCTCACCACATGCAGGGAGTATAAATCAGCGGCAAGAATTCCAAATATTTTGAATCGATAGGGAGAGGGCAAATCTCCGTGTTGTGTAGATGCCTCAAATGTCACAGCGCTTGTTCAATTGCATGCGTGTAATTGCTGTTTATAGGTTTTCAGCCATGTGTTTTTTTTTCGACTGCAATAATGGGGAGCGGTTCTTGGACCACACAAGTAGCTTCCTAGTACACGCTATAGTATAACTTAATTCTAACTCGTAATCATTGCTTACGGTCCGGCTTTTGGTGCCTAGGAGACTGGATGAGCATTGTGTAATTGAGGTTGATTATACAGTGTGGCCATTTTCTGCTTAAACCTAAGCATTCCTATATGGGCCTGTCTATATTCTTATGAGGTCTGGACTCAGCAGGAGACAGCCCAGAACACTAAGTAAAGGTCTGAAACACTTTTAGATCTCGGATCTATATACTGTATCTCTCACTTAGAGCTGAACTAAATATAGAACAACAGAGACACTTCTGGCTGAAAAAAATTAACTTTTCTCGCTTTGCATAATAGCCACCATTTGTTTGTGGTGGGTATCAGTCCACATAATAACATAGCTGGGATCCAATCATGTGTGAGTTAATTAAAAAATGAACACATAATTGTAGCTATTCTTGATTACATTTCTTAATGTGACGATTTCAAGCGTTATACCCAAACCTAACCATCATGGACATTTCTAATTCAGCATTTGAATAGTATCACATTGGAAACCGCCTTATTCAAAACAGAATGTTGAACCTATTACAGTCTCATGTTTGGTTTATTTCAGATGCATTTTGTACGTGCCTTGATTGAATGTTGGCATGGTGAAAATGCCCGAACCATCTTCTTTGTTTGAGTAAAATACTTTTACACTACAATATATAATGGCTCCTCATGTGTAAACCGTTGTAAAATACATCATATCATACATTCGCACATCATTGACATGCATGTAACGCACCCAGACATGAAGGACGGAGAGAGAGCAAGCCAGTCTTACAGACTGTACTCTGCTTTGTGCACTGGATCAGACTAGGAAGAATAATTGAAAAAAATCATAATAATCAAATTAAAAGCATGAAGCCATTTTGAATAACAGGCCACAAAAAAAAAAGAAACCTGTGTGAAATTGTGCAGATAATCGGCTAAATCTGTCAACATGAAATGATAATTGATCTAGAAATTAGCCTTACCTAAGGTCCATTCGTTTGGTCACGGCTAGTTTCTTAATGCTCGGATATTAGGACTAATTAGAGCCGGGTCAGAGTTCTTGAAGGTCATACGTTAATGTACAGGATCATTGAAATGGTAATTATAAACAGATTAGAAAGTTACGGTGCTTTACAGAGACGAGCCACTGGGTAATTAGCCCAGCGAGTTGTACGGCTTAGTGTAATAACGGATTATCAACGACTCCGGGAGTCACTCGACTACAGATGATTTGGCAAAATGAAATTAAGCGTTGCATATTCTCCCAGATTTATGTTTGTCATTAACGGGGGGGGGGGGGTCTGTCACAATGGGTCACTGGTTGGGGAGGCATTGGCGAGAGTGGAGTACAATATCGATGTGCGTATCTTACACTCAATATTTCTCACCGCTTTTTTAGGGTTGTTGTTAGAATGTCGCCGGCCGGTGTTGACGGCAGAGCGAAAATCCATAAAGTCCTATCTCTGATACGTCAAACAGTCTGCCACCGCTTCAGTTCAAAGGGTCTTTCTCTAAGTCCCTCTGACCTGATGTTGGCAGTTTTTGTGAGGTGAGTGGGCATCATACCGCACGCCATTGCTAGTGTACGACTCTCTGAAAATCCACATGTGGCCTTCCGGCTAAACTTATCCTGTCTGAGAATAGAACCATTATCAACTTTCTCTGGCTCACTCACCTCCTCCTCTGCTGGGCTCCTGGTTCCTTATTATTTAGCCCACTTTCTCTCTCTCTGGCTCTCTCACACACACTCTCTCCTTCTCTGTCTTACTCCCCTTTGACTATTCTCTTTGTCTGCCATATTACATTTATTTAACAAGATTAGCTTTTCCTTTACATTTCAAGCCTTTTGGTCTCCTTATCAAGGACAGAACTTGATCAACTATTTAAGGCCAACCGAAGAAAAGAACTCACCCACATAAACGCTTCAACTGCAGAGGAAACCACACTGTAACACGCTCCCCAACCACCACATACACTCCCCGACACCCTGCCCACACACACACACACACACACACACACACACACACGTGCACACACACAGAGGCACGTGCAAAAAGACAAAGACACGCGTACACATGCACACACATTTATTCTGTACTGCAATCTGCCACTTACGCAAACAGTATCACACTGTGTGTTACAGCTAGATCAAACAATTGTGGATGTGGTCACTGCAACCAAATACTGTAACCCTCACCCACACACACACACACACACACACACACACACACACACACACACACACACACACACACACACACACACACACAATCATAGCCCAATATAAACTGTTTTATATACTTTTTGTCAACTGAAGTCAAAGTCTTTGACAATAGTTTTAATGGAATCTAATTATTAAAAGTATCCATTCCAACCTCCAACATGTGTGGGGTCTCCCCTGTCCTTTTTGCACATTTTCTACTTACTAAGGGAATTCTTTCCTTGTATAATTTAGACTTTACATTACTGTTTGTTAATGTCAGTGTGTTATATACCTTTTGTGTTGTGTTTTTTCTCTTTTGTTCTTTGGGTGAATGTCTTGGGTCTATATATTGTATCTGTGGCTGTGTGTGTGTGTGTGTGTGTCTGTGTGTGTGTTTGTGTGTGTCTGTTTGTGTGTTTGTGTGCGTCTGTGTGTGTCTGTGTGCACACGCATCGCGTACATTCACACCTAGTGTGTGCTCAGGGTGGACATTGTCTGGTAAATCAAGCATTTAGGGCAAGGCTGTCCCTGTCCTCATAAAAATTGTCATCAGAATATGAAAGCTTCCGAACATCAAACCGGACCTTTAATGTGTTTGTATCGGTGTGTGTGTGTGTGTGTGTGTGTGTGTGTGTGTGTGTGTGTGTGTGTGTGTGTGTGTGTGTGTGTGTGTTATGTGTGTATTGGGGGGTCTGAACTTGTATACGAGCAGTTAACGTTTCATGAAGGGATTTATCTTGGTTTATCAGAGCAGACCATCAACAGCCGTTTTTACAGAAATAATGACGGCTGAGTCTTTAGGAATCTTTGAAGGGATAAAGCAATAAAAGGAGCCAAACACACACACACACACACACACACACACACACACACACACACACACACACACTCGTCCTGTCTGGCATCTCGCCTCGTGCCTAATGGCTCTTTATACTCCTGTCCGTCCGTCTGTCTGTCTCGGCACAGCTCTCTCTGGCACTCCGTCTGTCCGCCACCATGTGACTAAAAGACAACGCTAGGTATCTCGGATCAGCCCCCCCCCCCCCCCTCCAACGTCCCGCCCACCCCCATCCATCCACGGTGAGCCGCCCCCCCGCTCTGCCGAGGCAAGATTAAACAACAAAGTGGCTCGATTAATCCATCTGAAGTGATGCGGCATTAGGGCTCCCGAACGGGGGCCCCGCAAAACACGCGGCACCACAGCTGTGCGGGCTGCAGATAGAGAGGGAGGGAGGGAGACGGGGAGGGAAATTAATTGACCTCCACGGTGGCAATTAAAAAACCAAAAGAGAGATGGAGGAGGGGGACGGGAGGAAGGGGCCACAGTCACACGGAAGCACAACCAAAAGAGACCACTGAGCGAACATGGGTGCCTTCTGTGTGTGTGGGTGCTTTTTTTTTGGCGGGGCGGGGGGGAGCTATATGGTGCAAAATGTAACACACACACACACACACACGCGTGCACACACACACACACGCGCACACACACACACACACACACACACACACACACACACACACACACACACACACACACACACACACACACACACACAATAATAAATAACAAAATAATAAACGCAATCCTACAGAGACACACTTAGACCGGCAGGTTATTTTGTTCTTTGGACATCATCGTACCACTTGTGATCGACGTTAACTCCCTTTGATTTGAAAGACGCAAAGAAGAAAAGAAATACATTCGAAAGTCCACCTCAGTGAAGGACAGATGACACAAACACGCATCACTATCAATGAACACCAGCTCCCACACCTGCGTTAAAATGTTCGACATGGTGGCTTTCCATATGTCCTCCGCACTTTTATCAATCCGCGCACACCAAATCCTGCCGCCTTTTGTCAACTGGCGCTCCGCAGACGGCCTCCCTCCCATCTCTGGAAGAATTAGCAGTCGAGGTAAAGCGATTGAGTGTGTGTGTGTGTGTGTGTGTGTGTGTGTGTGTGTGTGTGTGTGTGTGTGTGTGTGTGGGGGGGGGGGGGCCCTCCCACATACCCAGCCTGTTGTTTCTTGTGAGGATAATGTTGTGTGTTCAAGCATTCGTTTATTCCTAATCCTCGTATTATCCTTCACAATAAAAGCGCGGTGAATGTATTTATGTGTATATCTTTTTCTTTTCTTTTTTTAAGGCAGGGGTGGGGGGGCCAAGAGGAGCTCAGTGGAGATGGGGGGGGCCCCCGCCGGTGGCAGAGGCTTCGCCTTTGATGCGTCTCGTCTCAACCGCACACCTGAGTGATGATGGCTCTCCTTGTAGCGTTATCCCCGGCGCTGCGCCGCGAGCCTTTCATTAGACGGCGCGCCCCTGCGAACGCTGTCATCGAGGCGGAGGGGAGACACCCGTGTTTAATGTGTTTACGGGCGTTTAGAGGGAGAGTCAGACTGTGTGAGGGTTGTGAGGGGAGGGAAGGGGAGGGGTCCACTTCAGTGGCTGATTTCCTGTGCTGCATTTTATTTATGTTTTGTTTGTCTTTTTTGAGCTGGTGAAGGGGAACTTAAGGGGTGAGTGGGTGGGGTTGGAATGGTTGGATAGGTGGGGGCGGGGGAAGTTTGTCTTTTTTTTTGAGCCGGTGAAGGGGAACTTATGGGGTTAGCGGGTGGGGTTGGGCGAGTGGGCGAAGTGGTGGGTGGGTGGGATTTGGGGAGCAAAGGATTGGAATTTGAGGAATTGTTCGTCTGGTGTTAAACTGGCACCCCGTTTTGAGGTCGAGGACTGTGTGTGTTCATGGGAAGCATCAGGGTTGAAATAAGCCCAGTGACGTTATGCTATAGAGCTGGGTGTGTGTCTGGATCTTCTGACGCCGGGGTTTCCCTAGGTACTTAGCTTGCTGCCTGGGCAACCGTGCAGTGAGTGCACATAAACAATGAACATGAATATGAAGAGCAGCGCAACTGAGGTTTGATAACTATTGGGGAATGCGAAGCTGATGTCACAGTGTTACAACGCTATGCTGAATGCTCCACTGTATAGAGGTCATCTCTGTTGGCCTACAGTATGGTACTGCATTAGAGAAAGCTGCCGTTCAAGGACACAGTCCTAAAATCGCATTACTAGGAACCTAGTTTTGTTTACGGATGTAATGCTTCCCTCTGTCAAAATACTTTGCTCCTCTATTGCCAGAACATTCTCCTGTTGATTCTGTCTCAAAAGATGGCACACAGTGTGACATAACATCACATTCCCTATCGGTCATAGCTAGCATTTTTCTGATTTATGTATTGTGCTGGTCTAATAGTTAGGCATGTGGAATGAATGATAAAACACGCCTCAATCACATCTGTGAGGGAATAGGAGCCCACTGCTGCAACATCCAAAATGGCCTGTTTGCAGATGACTCCAACTCATTCATAATCTGCTGCTCCACTACGTCACTGCAGGGCAGAAGAGGCACACACAACCACAGAGGACAGAGGATATAAATCACAAGATAAGAGAAAAAGGACTCTAATGATTAAAACAAGGAGTTGGGTTACAAAGTCTTCACAGACGTATTTTCGTAAACCACGGTAACTCCCCTTCTCTTATCTCTTTGAAAGGGTTTGTTGTTTTTAAAATTGAACTGAATAAATGAAGTTATATAACCGTAGCTCTGTGATGTGTTAAGGAGGTTGTGAGGTTGAGATTGAGACGGCTTCTCACACCCTCACGGAGGAGGACTGAGGTGTCAAAGGAATCAAAGATAGACAACCACACATACACTACCTGAAATGGATAAGCGCTTCTAATGAACACATGCCAGTACACAATGGTGATTTGTTATCAAGTTCCTTTATTAAAAACTGTGTGTGTGTGTGTGTGTGTGCGCGTGTTGGGGTGTGCGCGTGCGGGTGTGTGTGTGTTGCCACCATGTGCGTGCCAATGTGTGTGAGTGTGTGTGGATGTTTCTGCATGAGGACAGAGGGTGCCTTTAAGGTTGTCCCGAGGTGTGTTGATGTGTGTGTCGGTGTCGGTGTGCGTGTGTGTGTTTGCACGCTTTTGAACGTGATAGTGTGCCAGGAAACTATTCTGTGCCTTTTTTGACGTCGAAAACAGAGCAACATCTGTGTTTCATTCGCGTCCATAACACGGTTAAGCCGGCCTTATATTACATCCCCTGCGCCCCCTCCACTGACTCAAATGAGAAATATGTATGCAACGGGCCGCTTCTGTTTCCTCCCTTCTTTTGAGATTGTGTCATGTTTGATATACACACGGTGAAATATGGAAAATATCATCTCACCCTCTGTCTCTGGCTGTCTCTGCTAACCATTTGAACATTTCTCATGTTCTTATGGTTACTTATGTCCACTAATCTGTCTCTTTTAAGAGAGTCAGGTTATTGTATTACAGACATATGTCTCTGCTCGGGCAGGCAAGTGAAGGGGGATTTACGACAGAAAAAAATACTGCAGGGAATTTAATATTAACCACACGCACTTGTGTGAATCGGTTCACTTGTTAGTGCGTGTCGCTCGTCTTGCGTGACAACAAGTAGAATGTCCTCTCTGAGAAGGATCACATTCCTATTATTCTTTCTAGACACTCAATGACACTCAATCATGACACTCTGTACTGGAAGGAACCAAACTTTTAAATAAATACGTTATGGGTATAGTGATACCCCATAATGGTATGTTGTAAGTTATTTAAAATATAAGACTGTGGCTTTTCTGTGGTGGGCATTACATAAACAAAAAGTTAAACTCAAAGTCCACTCATGATGAAACACAAGATGTCCACAAAGTCCATGAACCCATCTGGAAACTCCAAATACTCAATTTAAATAAATGTAGATCCAAAAAAGTAATTTAATGCAAACATTAAAGTAATCTCCAAAGGTCCATCTTTGTAATGTCCTTTCCGTCTTACATAAGGTCTAGGTCAACCCTCTTGGGAAGTTTGCCCACAAACCAAACTCAATTGTGAGTGTGGTCAAATTGACACAATTACCTCCACCTGCTTTCAATGTCTCTCCTCCCCAACACAACATCAGACATGTACGAAAACAAAGCAAAACCAAAATCAACAAAGGCAGAGCCTGATATTACCATATGTAGAAAGTGTGCATGGTGAACATTTGTACATAATAACCTCTTGGTTGTCTTTATCGTTTGAGCGATTGTTTGAATTATGAGCCATGAGCTGCGTTGAGCTTGACGAGGAGACGTCCGCATGCGATACCTGAAGGGAGTTCACAGAGTCAGGCCGGAGACGGGATAAAGCTGTCACATCTGGACCCTGTCAGACTGTTTCAAACTGTATCGCTTTCCACCTAATGTGTATCACATTGGAAGTCACCGAGGGCCCATTTGTTCTCTGGAAACCTCTGTGAAAACACAGGCTTGTGTAACAATCGAGATTTCCAATCACACACGCGTGCAGACCAATTGCGTCGTGCTGTTCTAATTAATCAACATAAAGTATGAACATATATAACTATCTCTATTTGTCTGTCTTTTGCCGGTGCTATTCTGTTGCTGAGTTGTAGAGTCATGTCTAAATCTTTTTTCGAGTCATTCTTCTTTATTTTAGTGTAACACATCAAGTCAGGCTGGATAACCACTGAGAAGAAAGAGCTTTAATATGACATGTTTCGCTTGTCTATGTATAAGACGGTAAGATATGCATATCGTTGAACAACATACCGGTGAGAAGGATCTAAGATACTATCAGTTGGTAGTAGATTTATCTTAAGATATGCAATAAGCTCTTCTCACTGATAAACTGATAGGAGAATAAAGGCATTTATGTAAGGGCATGGGTTTTTATCAGTGGGACTTTTTTTTTCTTCTAATTCAAGGGGAACGCTTTGGTTCACTTGTCCCTCAAAGCGGCTTTCCCATCTCTCTTTATATTTATTCTCAACTCAACCGTGTCTGCCACTAAACCCCCAAAAGAGCTTCCCTTTGAACACGCGTTTCCGCAATCAGATGGCAAATGGGGTGTGCAGACAATTATTATTTAAACTTTTAATAACAGACCACTCTAATAGGTCCCCAATGGATGGTGTGTCTGAGGGTGTGTGTGTCTGTGCGCGTGTGTGTATGCAATTATATGCACACATGTTAATGTGTGTATTTATGTGGAGGAGAATGGCTAACCAGCAGCAAAACGAGAGAGAGAGAGAGAGAGAGAGAGAGAGAGAGAGAGAGAGAGAGAGAGAGGGGAAACAAAGGGGGCAGGCTAATTTGGTTTGG
>NC_136934.1:48164568-48169568 GCF_949987615.1 Pollachius pollachius | reverse complement strand
AATGCTATGCTGGCTGTTCATTATTGGTATGATGGTCCCTTGGCATCGAGCAAGATAGATTATTTGTTACCATAATTTCATCATTGCTGACTGTTAGGGTTACATATAATGAGGTTTAGTATCATGGCAAAGGCAGGGGTTATATAAAGGCCTCCGACTTGATAAGTATGACCAAATGAGAAAGGTGCACTGTATATAACTACATATATATAAATATATATATACTTTTATACTGCTATACAATTTATATTTTAGGGCTATCAGGTTATAATCACAACATACATCTCGTACGATGGCAATTACCCTTGTCTTGTCTTTTTTTCGATAGCACATTTAATAATATGAGCACATCAATCCAATATGTGCTGAAAGGGTTAGCTAGACATCTTAGAGTCCAACTGCTGGTGGTGAATGCTAATCCATCTTAATGTGCATTATTGTCTAGCATCCTGGCTAGCACTCTCCGCGCACGCCCGCGCGCGTGTGTGTGTGTGTGTGTGTGTGTGTGTGTGTGTGTGTGTGTGTGTGTGTCAGTTGGTGCGTGTGTGTGTGTATGCGAGGGCCCCTGATGTTTCAATATGCCATCACAGGGCTGTAGCCGCCCCATGTGTTAGCTTTCCATTGTACAGATGATCACCCCGGAATCGGTCAGTGTAAAGGTTTTTTATATAGTGATGGCGTTCGTTTTACGGGGGTCTCATTTCAATGGCTTCATGAATGGGTCATAAAGCAGGGCGGTTTGCAGTTTGCGCGCAACGCCCCTCTAACTAATAATGAAAAGCCCGGGATCAGCTGACTACTAACCCTATTTACAAGCGCACATAATTTCATTGTGGCAGCACTATCAGGGTAAATACGCCCGGCCCGGCCATGCATAAGACCGGGGGAAATAAAAGCCAGATGAGATAGAGGTCACGTGGCCCGGCGCGACACCTTTTAAAACACTTAATGTGCCTTAGCTGATGTCCAAAGCTTGTTCGGTATTACTTGGACTGACTCTCGGCTAATTAATAGATCATTTGAATGATATCCGAGGTGTCACACTCATTCAGCCGTCGCCATTGACCTTTCACGACTAGATCACCATTCCTCAGCCCGGGGATTCTTTGCTGGTGTGTTTGTTTATTTCCCACCCATCGTAAGTGTGACGTCTGCTTATTCCCCGTGATTGGACCCTACATTGAAATTCAAATCTTGAAGGGCAATATCACGTGGTGTGTAGTCAAGTGTGGAGATTGCTAAACTATAAATCCCTTCTAACCTATTACAAATGAACGTTGACGCATTATCATGGCTCACATTGCGTTGAAATATTGATGATAATTGAATCGGGCGAGGCGATTGCCGTCGTTTTTTTTTGTCGTGTCGTTGTCATATTTTTTACTGTTCTAATAATTCTGCGATCCCGCCGTTAAGATAACCGCCACGCGCCGCTGACCGCAACACAGACCCCGTCGTGTGTGTACCAACTAAACAAACAGACGGGACCCCGTGTTAATGCCCACCCCCCAAAGAAGAGATACGAGCAACCGGGGCAGGAACCACAAAGTCGCCGTCGCCCCCCGCAGATGTTTGTGTTTCCGACCCCCCCCTCTGTGTCTCCACTGAGGGAACGGGTGAGTACGATTGGCAGGAGGGTGTGTGGGTGTGTTGGGGTGGGGAGGGGGGCTGGGTGAGGCCGGGAGGGAGGGGGAGGGATATCTTTTAATATCGCTCCGAGCAAAGATATCCCATTTAGACATCGCTCAAACAGTTATTAACAGTATTGATTTATGTTTGAGTGATCGGGGGGCCGGAGGTGGAAGGGGGGGGGGGGGGGGGGGGAGGGCGGGGGGGTTTTGGTGAAGTCAACTGTCATGACCTCCCGCCTGGGGACGGAAACGGGCTGACACAGATCACAGCTGTCTCCTGCGCGGTGAAAAACCGCCTCTGTGCGTCTGTGACATCTTAGATTACTGGATATGGAAGGGGGTGGGGTTGGGGGTCGTGGGTGGAGGTGGGGGTCGTGGGTGGAGGTGGAGGGTACAGACGCCAGAATGATCATTCTCATGTGTAAGCGGGTCGTACTGTATATCATGTGTCACCACTGCCAAACCTCCTTTGGGCTGGATTTTCCTTTGCATTTTCATGCGGTCTGCATGTCTATCTGTATGTATGTGTGTGTGTGTGTGTGTGTGTGTGTGTGTGTGTGTGTGTGTGTGTGCATGTGTGTGTGTGTGTGTGTGTGTGCGTGTGTGTATGTGTGTGTGTGTGTGTGGGTGTGCTTCTTTGTGTTTGTTTTGCTTTTTTAAACAGAACCACAACCACCCTTGGTATTCAAACATATAGGGGAAACACACGTAGCGTTATAATCAACAGTTAAACAAATAATAAAACGGTATCCATCAGACTTGATAGAGTTGTTCCTTGCGGCCAAAGAAGGTTATCTCCATTGATTTATCTCCGTGGGCTAATCCTCCGTCGCGCTCTGAGCCTCGTTCCTCCATTTGAATTTCTTCACCACGCTGCTTGGGTATGAGTGCCTGCAGAAATGTGTGGGATTAAACATCAATTAAGGTTATAGCATATAGAATGAATGTAATTATATTTGAGATAATCACTCTTCCTCCTTTAAGCGGTGCTGTGTATCGCTGGATATTATCGCGCTCCGAATAGCAAGTAAGCAGCGGTAATCTTGCCATTTTTGATACAGTGTTATGCAAAGCTAATACTTAAGAAAACAATTGGATACCGTTGCATTGTCTCTTTGGATCGCACTACCTCCAAAAAAACAAAAACACGAAGGGTTTATTGTAGGCCCGCTGAATGGCAAATTGGTTTTTCAGCATTTTCTCCCGTTTCATTTCTGTCCCACATCCCATTAACTGAAATGGAGGAGCTTAGCATATCAAATCTGCCCTTAATTAATTCTGAAACATTCCTTAGAACCTCCCTGGAATTCTTGTCTCGCCCACCCAAAATATGTGTGGAGTTAGCTAAAAACAGCACAATAGCAGATCATCTACTTCAACAGCGGAACTGAGCTGTTGGAGATCATAAAACATTAGTGCGGCATGTCATTAGGTTATTGTAGGCTTATCCAGTAATTATATTAAGTACATTTACCATGCAACCATTTAAAGGAGCAGTTTCCAGAAATAGGATTTTCTACCCCTCTCTCTCTCTCATGGATTGCCCTCGACAACCAACCACAGGACAAAATGTCAATTACCTCCCTAGCTGGGAGGCAGATATGATGCTGATGTGGAGTTTTAAACGAGGCAATTAAATAAAATCCCTTTCTTTAATTCATATTCTTAAGCCCCTTATATAAATATACAACTACTCTGCCATCCATTTGGATTTTTAAGAATAAAAAAACAAAAAGGGATATGTTTATACGTTGAAAGGAAGTTAACCCATACTATCGCCATAATATCGATATTGATAGTATATAGATATAGCCTTTAGATATAGTGTTTAATGGAACTTTCGGCCACAAATAAAGGTCATATCATGCTGCACTTACTAAATCCAAGATTTGTTGTAATATTAATTACAATATCTAGTCTATAGGCTTGTTTATAATTTAGGTGTTTCTTTCTACCATTCCACTTTTATTTCCGAAACCCACCAACCTTTAGAGCATGAATACACCGTACAACAAGGGGCCTGCTGCTGCTTAGATCTGTGTAAAGCCTACACTTATACAGCGGCTAATTACCAGTGTCCTTGCTTGTAATACCTTGCTTTGCACAATCTCCCAACACTCCCCCCGCCGCGGAGCTTAAATTTTACCTTTCTATTTCTTCTTTCCGTTCATCACAATATTTTGTATTTCCTCTTATATATCGACTGTTTGTGCCTCAATGTCGCCTTGATGCGATCAAACCGTTTTCAGACGCTCACGTCGGTCAAGAGGTTGATCTTTTGATGGAGCTGTGACGCCTTCAAGGGAGAGAGAAAAAGGCGTGGCGGGGGGGGGTGAGGAGAAGGGGGGAGTTCGGGGAGAAACAGTTGAATGAATGCCTGTTTGCACTCAACCTTGCCTCTTTTTATTTTTTCCTCGCACATCGCCACCCGCCTTTCATGTCTTGTTTGTGCGGAAACACTCCCAGCTCCTTTGAGTTCAGGAAACTCCCCTGCACACTAGTACCTAGATTAGAGGTAGTAATCCGCGCTAACCCGAGAAATTCAAAGAACAGGCATAAAACTAATATTTGAGCTCATGTCTCACAAGAGAGGGTATTGTTGCTCCGTGACTCATGAAGAGGTGTCTTGTCAACGCGGATCTGTTCATGATAGATTTGGTGATTTAAGCACCGCTGCCAATCTTCTACAAATAACACTAAAGCCAGCGAGACTCTTTCAAACTGTGCTCGACACGACAGTGGGTACGTTTGATGAATCGTGGTGCCCCGGGCACATTATTAATAACGTGTTAATAATTTGATCCATCCCACATTGGCAACGTAGGTGGTGCAAGGACATGCATGCACACACCCTGCTGTGTCTATGTGTGTATGTCTTTCTGTGTGTGTGAGAGTGTGGCTGTGTGTGTGTGTGTGTATATAGTATTAGTATGCAAGTAAATTCGTTTTTTGATCCGTATATATATATATATATATATATATATATATATATATATATATATATATATATATATATATACTGTATATTTATATACAGTATGTGTGTGTATGTTTGTTGGTGTTTATGCATCTGTGTGTCTTTGTATTTGTGGTGTGTATTGTAGTATGCATGTGTGTGTGTTTGTGTGTGTGTGTGTGTGTGTGTTTGGTCTGTGCGTATGCATGTGTGTCTCTGTCTGTCTGTCTATATGTATGCATCTGTGTGTGTGTGTGTGTGTGTGTGTGTGTGTGTGTGTGTGTGTGTCTTTGTGTGTGAGTGTGGGTGTGTGTCAGTAATGGTGTGTGTGTGTGAATGTGTTTGTGTGTGTATCCGTGCATGTGGCCTGTGTGTTCCTGTGGCTGTGTGTGTAGTGTGTACATATGTGCATG
>NC_136934.1:48152068-48159568 GCF_949987615.1 Pollachius pollachius | reverse complement strand
TGTGCCCAACTCACGTCTCTCCCCTTCTATCTCTCTCTCTCTCTCTCTCTCTCTCTCGCTCTCTTTGTCTCTCCCCCCCTCTCTCTCTCTCTCTCTCTCTCTCTCTCTATCGCTCTCTTTCTTTCTTTCGTCGGTTCATTCAGTCATCGCTAGGGGTTCCAAGGTTGTAACACAGGCCCAGTGAGCGGCCAAAAGAGTACATTTTCTGCCATAGATGCGTCACATTTATAAAGCCATTCATGTCATCAAGCAAGAGGCAGCTGAAGTATGAGAGGTTAGTGTACTGCAATACAAGCACACTCTTCTTCCGAGTCAATCGCTCTGGAGACAGCGTGACAAATCACAGGTCAATGATATACCATTGACCGTACTTACCAATTGATGTATGCATCTATGCATGCAATCATGATTGAATTAAACAGTTCATTGTAACAGCCACTCACACGCACACAAACGCACACACAAACCTGCTGCAGTAACACATTACAATCACCTGTAAGAAGAACGAATCAGGATCTATAAGATATGCATAGCCTCAAAAAAGGACGAGAAAAACACATATGCCAAATGTACGTCTTAAACAAGGACCCTCTCCCAGTGAGGGACGGATCGATGGACGGCCGCCCTGGCTGCAGATGGACTGCCTCTCTGGAGGTCCTGTATCTGGGGGGACGGCGGCTGCATTTCACCTTGGCTCGGATCCTGGTCTCCTCCCATACGTCTTTATTAGCCAGTAACTGATGGGCACGCTGTGGGACGTCTCATGATGAGAGGCCTGCGTGTCACTGAGACTGATTTATTCCCAGCATTTGCTCCCTGGTCCTGCCAACTGACCTCCCCCACACACACACACACACACACACACACACACACACATAGACACATAAACACATTGACAGATAGACACATGCACAGGTGCACACATACACACGCATGCACGTACATAGGCATGGATGAATGCGCACGCACGCACGCAGGCACACACACACACACACACACACACACACACACACACACACACAAACGTAGACATGCATGTAGACACACTGCATGTGGGTACACCCTTGATGCTGACGCTTAGAGACACAGATGCAGACAAACATAGTTGCACTAAAAAAATGCGCATGCCTACAGGCATGCACTAAAGCATGCATACTAGACGCCCTTACACATGCAAGTCAAGAGCACGCCCTCATCTTGAACTCTTCCATTAAACATACACAAACACACACACTCACACACACACACACACACACACACACACACACACACACACACACACACACACACACACTGCCCTGTGAGACGCCCACAGCCTAACACCTTGGAAAGCTCCACTTACTCTCAGAATAGGATCACTCCCACAGAGAAGCCGTAACTTTAGATGCAAAAAAGAAATAATCCAATCCTCCCAAGTCATTCCACTCAAGTGTTCGAGTCGCCTTTCCGTCTCATATCCGCGCGCAGCGTGATGCAACGGGTGGCCCTCTTTTCCTTTTTTTACACCTGCCATCAGCAGAAGCTCTCCGTGGACGCTTGGCCGATGAGTTACGATGACATAAACAACCAGGCACTTTCCGATTAATCCTCGGATCACAAGGCCCATCTGTAGGGACAAGAAGTTTTGAATGTTTGGGAAGAGCATGGTTTGGATGCCCGGGCGATAGGGTGACACGGATCACGTCGGAGCACATGCCGAGTGCTGGACTTAGACAGTGTTGCTCAGGGTGTTGCCGAGCGACCCGATCCTGACACTCGTCTGAGGATAGGTGTGGGGAAACGGCAGGCTGGGAACAGCTCGCTGGATATTAATCCTCACTCCTTGACAGAGGGCCTGCAGCCGGCGTTTTTGCATGGCACGTATTAAGTTTGCCAGATCAGACTCTGTTGCTCTATCTAAGAAGTGCACATCGTGGCCCTCTTAAGAATCGTGTGAAAGAGGCGTAACTTCTGGTGAATGCCATTCAACACCATTTGAATTGAGTGCTGCGTCAATGTTGGGTGGGAGCGAAAACGACTACATGGGAAAATAACAGTGTTGAGACCGCATTGACATCGTTAAATCAATTCTGCTGTGATCTGAATAAAAAATGAATGTTTTTCCAAATCATGAGAACTGGAAATGGAAAAAAAAGAAATCTGCATGTTTTTTCATGACTCATTTGTTTTTCTGCTGTGTTTTTCTGAATTAAGGGGATACATCCAAATCCTGTGAGAAGCTCTCACTTCCCACTGTGCTATATGAATTCAAGTACAGGGTTATTACTGGTATGGGTGTAGGTAGGGAGTTAAATATGAAAGGCCATATTATGTCAGAATTGGCTTTCCTTCTGATAAACTGCAGTCATGAGATTTTTTTTCTGAATACTTTTCTGAGAATTCTGACATGATAATCTTGTTATTTCAAGAAAACTCGGCAGATTTTATTTCACGAAATTGTACCTCAGAATTCTGAGGTGATAATCCCGTTATTCTGAAAAAAAAGGGCAGATTTTTAGTTCCATGAAAACATTTCTTAACTGATTGGTATAACATTATTACAGAAGCAATTTTTGCAACGATTTACGTTTATGTATAATTTTTTGATGTTTTTTTTTGTGATTCAAACACTAACACACATTCAGATTTTCGTTTTCCCTCAATCAACCATCATTTTTCAACTAAAGTGACAACCCACAAACCCTATCTTTATACACTATAGACACAAATATGTTCAAACACGGTACATACACAACTCCCTTATGCATCCTTTGGGTAATTGCATAAAAGTATCAGCCTCATTAGTCTGATAAGGTCATCAGGTGATACCAACAAACAAAAAACAACCTGACACAATCCATTCATGAAAACCCTAGCATGTAGCACTTGGTATATACCTATAGGGATAGCAGTCTGTTCCCGAGTGCTTCCGTGTGTACACATTGATCGCAGTGCAGGCAGAGGGCTGGGGAGATGCATGTGTTTGCCAGGCAGGGCTCTGCAGTGGCAGACACAAAAGACATGGGAGGGTGTCAGCTTTTAATTGTAACTGTCTTGCAGAATGGCTGTTGTTTTAATATCCTGTAAAGATTTTTATGTAATACACTTACTTGCGCGAGGCAGCCCCGAGCTAGAATCAATTCTACCCAAAGGATCAGCCACCCCCCCCCCCCCCCCCCCAACCCAGCCAATACCACCTCCGTGCCTCCCCCCCACACACACACACACCCTGCACCTCCCCTCGTCTGAAAAGCCAATCTCGTTTTAATGATGCATGAAGAAATATTCAAGCATTGACATTTCGCTGTCAGGTTTCTTTGGGAAAAATCAATTAAGATCATACAGCTTTGACCCACTTATCCAGTTAATGCTTATTAGGGATGTAATATGATTTACTGTCAGCATTTATAATTCTTTGCATCTCATCCCATTAGCCTTGTGAATGTTTCACAGAACGCCATACGACGGTCACTTTCAGGGGAAACACAAGTCACGACGAGCAGATAAAATGAAGTGGGAAGGAGTAACGGCATTGATTGGGATTGGTGGGCAGGTGAAATGTGGAGGCCCTGAGGCATTCTCCCTCTCTCTGTTCCCCTATCTCTCTCTCCCACCTCTCTCTCTCTCTCTCTCTCTCTCTCTCTCTCTCTCTCTCTCTCTCTTTCTCTCTCTCTCTCTCTCCCTACCTCTCTCTCTGTTGCTCTCTCCCACCTCTCTCTCTCTCTCTCTCTCTCTCTCTCTCTCTCTCTCCCTACCTCTCTCTGTTGCTCTCTCCCACCTCTCTCTCTCTTTCTCTCTCTCTCTCTCTCTCTCTCTCTCTCTCTCTCTGTCTCTCTCTCTCGCCCTACCTCTCTCTCTGTTGCTCTCTTAGGCTCTGTCTCTCTCTACCGAACATAACATGACGGAGTGTCGAAGGCTGCCAGCCCGAGAAATTACACATTTTGTCATTATCATAGGAATCCAGAAGCAGGGACCATCATTGCCATGTATCTGAGTTACCTTAATTGTCTTCATTTGGCTACCTGTCATGCTGGAATATTTACGTTGATTAGGTTAACAATTTGTCATTCGCTGACTTTTGCCTTCACTTTAGATTTTACGCATTGTGATGAACAACTCTGTTATTGTTTTTTTTATGGGCTGTTGCACAATTATATGGGTTTGTTTTGAATTTTAGATGATGGCTAATTATTGGCTGGTCGTTGGGTGAAATGACACACTGACAGATAAACACGTTAATTGCACATTATAGTGAATGAAATAGGCTACAAATTTCTCTCTTTCTCCCTCTCCCTCTCACTCTTTACACACAGACACACACACATATATATATATATATATATATATATATATATATATATATATATATATATATATAATTTTATTTTTAAATATATATATACATTGAACAATGATCTTTTCCTTTTTATTCAAAGAACAAAAGACAGACATCTAAGGGGCTCATGAGATCACCGCTTCCTTCAATATCTAGAATGTTAAGACTGTTTTTCCTTGTTAAATGCCCTTCTCCCCCGTATTTAATTTTACACATTTTCTCCACTCAAAAGAACTAATTGTCTTGTTGAGAGGAGGAAGTCAGACACTCAGCCAGTGATTCTGTCTCACAGGCGGGCCTGACCTGATCCCGGAACACCGCAGTGGCATTTTGGAGCTGACAGCAGCATTGAACTGAGGGTACCATGCCATTTTGGGATTGCATTAATTTCTGTCCCAGACACACGGCAGATTAGTAAAAATCAGTTACCTTTTACAGTGGGTGAGTGATTAAAAGGTTGGACATCCTGTATAAATTCATATAAAATGTGTTATTTATTAAAAAAGGTATGACATGCGGTAACACCACGTGTGAGAAATTGGGAAAACGTTGTATGCACATTTTGGTCAGGTGCATATTTGATCCGTATATTATTCATGCAATTGGCGTTACCATCATGATTGTATTATTCATGGTGAATACTTTCATAGGTTTGAATTTGTGTCATTTCATCACACTTATACGAGTTAGACTATGATGCAACTAGTAATCCTTTGTGTACAGCCATCCTCCTTCTGAGGTCAGAGATTAAAGCAACAGTTTTGACAACACTTTCAATATAGCAGCAATAGCTAAGTACTTTTCATTGAAACAATCTGTGTTTGGGTGTTGTCAATAAGGATAAAATTAAAACAAGTCAATCTAAAATCATCATAAATAACTTCTTGGTAACAAAAATAACTCTAATGGTCAAGAGAACATAAGGTGTGAGGGATGAACACCCGATCCTATAGTCTACAAAGCTGTGACTAGGTCTGATGTTACGAGTCTTGCAGGGAAAAGAAGAGATAGAACAAAAACCAACAAAAACAAGAGAAAAATAAAAAAGACAAATTATACAGGGGATATCTGTTGTTTCAATTTAAGATACAAAAACTAAATTACCACGATTACAACTCACCAGTTGCAAGAAAAAACCTGCATATCTTAACAAACCTGGGCTCGCGAACCTCCCTGTGTGTCTCTTTGTCTGGCCAGCGCGGAAATAGAAAACAATAAAAGCAACCAAAAAATAACAAAGAAAAGAAACCAAAACAAGATATCCCTCCCCTACCTAAATGCATATCGGGCAATCCGTGCCGCACAAAGGCATCATCTGCCCGCGTATGCAGAGTAGCAGCAGCTACTTTGAATCCTGCATCTCAATGGGCTCTCGGTGCCTACGACGCCCATCTGTTCCTAGCCTGCCAGCGTGCCACTAAGCGGCAAACTTTGATCCCATGTAGAATTTCTCCGTGCCCATCCGGATTTGCACTGGTGCCCCCCTTAAGAACCATTGTGAGCTTGGTCCTGGAGTAGAAGATTCCTGCTTCATTACTACCGTGGGCGGCAACCTTTGTTTTCCCCCCCCCACTGCGAAGATGTACACAGACAACATAATGCTATTTGGTAGCTTAAAAGTCGTAGCCCATTGTTCATTGTTGGTTGTCATTTCGCGAGCGGCACTCGGGTTGTGAGTGGAAAACGAGGAAGAAGAAGCGAGTAGGGAGAGCGTTGTTGCAGTGAGGCTTTGGTTTTTTTGAAGATTTCATTTATTTTGTTTTACGGCATCACTCATTCCCGACCCAAACTCCCTCTTTGTTTTATCTCTCTGTGTTGATTCATTAGTGGGAGCTGCGAGTAGATAGGCTGTTTTAAACACATGGAACCAAATGACTGGGGAATTATTATTGTTTATTTTGTTTTACATTTGGGATCTGTTTTGACGTGTAATTCATCTCAGAAACCCACGTTAAAAAGCCTTATTCTTCATTACATCCGTCAGATTATGACAGATATTTTAAGAGGCTAGACATTCCTACATATGTGAGAGAATAGATCAATTCCCATTGTATTTTGGAACCAACATTATTAGTGTTGAATCATATATAAGTTTCACCGGGGCAACAAATATTTGTCAAATAACACTGGGCCTTTTTTAGGGCAACCAATTGTTGGATGTGACAGGCAGGTACATTATTAATTCTAAAACCATGCAATTAAGCAAAGAAATGTGGCCTGCCACGAAAAAAGGAAAATATAAATCATGACACCGAAGCATTCTCTCTCTCTCTCGCTCTCTCTCTCTCTCTCTCTCTCTCTCTCTCTCTCTCTCTCTCTCTCTCTCTTCTCTCTCTCTCTCTCTCTCTCTCTCTCTCGCTCTCTCTCTCGCTCTCTCTAGTGTGTGTGTGTGTTTGTTTTTTCTCTGCTAGCTTTTTTAGGCATGGCAGCCACATTAGCATTGGTCATTAGTGGCAGACACATCCAGCGAATGTCGGGAGACGAGAGTCACATGCGTACACTCTATTTGGTTACCTGTGTGACAGGCTTGTTCAGGACACCAGAAACAGCTGTCCTGGCCTGTGTGAGCCGAAATAATTAGGCCTGTCATCTCCGTGCTCTGATTTCCCCCTTCAGCCTGCTCCACGAAATGCTAATATTTTGCTTTCATTGTCACATTCACCTTGACACGGATATTGCCTGGGCGCATAACTGGATGAGATGACTCTAATTTGCATTGTTCGTTCTAATTAAATGTGCTTCCTCCGTACCTGGTGGCAACCGCCCATCAGATAAAGTCTCCCGGAGTGTCATCAATCATGGCCTCGCTGACAGACGGCCCTCGCCTTCATTTGTTACACAGAGGAACACGCTTAATTATTTGTACTGTAATTAGTTGGGAAAATGTCAGGAAATGTCAACTCTCTGTTCAGCGTGGAAGGGCCGCGCTTGAACGGCACAATGACTGAAGTGTCATTAATGCCACGTAACAAGATGAGGAATCAGCTGCTGGAGAGCGAGGGAAAGAGAGAGAGAGGGAGGGGAGAGAGGAGAGAGAAGGAGAGAGGGAGAGAGGAGGGAGAGAGAGAGAGAGAGAGAGAGAGAGAGAGAGAGAGAGAGGAGGGAGGAGGCGTCTTAGAATGTAATCATGAGAGAGTTAGAGAGAGACGCAAATCAGTGGTGCTAGCTAGCGTGATGGGCATCTT
>NC_136934.1:48146103-48151868 GCF_949987615.1 Pollachius pollachius | reverse complement strand
GGTTGTACTGGGGAATGACAAATTAACACACACACACCCACCCACACACAAACATGCACAATCACACTCACACTCACACACGCAAGAAACACATACATACATGCACACACACACACACACACTCACACACACACACACACACACACACAGACACAACCACACATGCACACACACACACGTACACAACCACAAATGCACACACACACACATACACACTCACACACACCCACAAACTAATGCATAAACATACACATATGCACTGAACAGAATTCCTCTGCAGGGTGCAGACAATTAAATACCAGAGCTGCCTGGATGGTCGGGAGATTTTAATTGTGTTTTTACTAATTGGCCACTGATAAATTAAAAAGTTTCTAATGATTTCAAAAAGAGTAAATAATGAAACTGTCAACATTCAATCATCCATTCGTTTAGTATGAGATTATGAGCCCCTTTTTTAAATATGCATCTTTGTCGGAGGCATTTCTTTGTCACTGCGCCACAAAGAAAGATGTACAATTAGTGGACGGCCACTGTATTATTCTCCTCAATGTGGCCTCTCAGTAATACATGGTTAAGGATAGTGTTAATGTATATTTCCATCATGTTGTGCTACATGATGTGCAATACATGTTGTGATATGATAGCATTAGATACATATCATTTGATATAATATATGATTTGATATAAATGTTGTGATATGATACAATATACTACATATATAGTATATTATATATTATCTGATGCAATATATGTTTTAATGATGATGACAGTATCACAGAGAAATAATATATAATACATTATGTGACCCAATAATAGACCCAAGATGTGATATCATATGATACAGTTAATATGATATACTTTATGATATGACACAATAATGTTGTGATATGAAATCATATGATACAGAAAATATGATATAAATATTGGGATGAAACAATAAAGTTATAATATCATATGATACAGAAAATATGATAGACTTTATAATATGATACAATCATATTATAAAGTCTAAAGCTATGATGCCATATGAAACAGTTAATATGATATCCTTTATGTTATCACACAATAACATTACCATATGATACAGTTAATATGATATACCTCATGATTTACCTCATGATGTTATTTGTTATGATATCATACAATATGATATAGTAAATATGATAAACTATATGATATGACTCAATGACGTTATGATATGATACCATTTGATACAGTAAACATCACATACATGGGATGACAAGATATGTGCCGTGGTGATGATATGTTATCACGCGAGGACAACGATGAAGACTCGAATAAGCGATCCCATGTTTACACAACTGCCCTTGGCCTGCCCACAAAATCCCAATAAATCCCTCTCCACCCAGAACTGCTCATCTGCTTGTGGGTCAGAACCCTACTCACAGCTTTGTATGTCATCGGGACATTCACAACAATATGAAAATGAAAAAACAATAGAGGACTAAGCTGGGAGGAACCTTTCACTTCTTAAAGGATATTTTCGGTTATGCTTTAGCTAAAGCAATATGGTTGTATTTTATGTGTCCGTCAAAGCTATTCTCTTTGAGGATAATATTTTGGAATAAAGAACTAACGGTAACATGGAATTGGTGTTGATATGTGTTACAAGTCATGACAGAGATTTCATTTTTTCATGTGGTTTTGTTCAAAATTCTACATTCATGTATGTATTTATATTTGGCATAATGCTGAAATGGGCGACATGACAATTGTTAGTTTGATTATTTGTTTCTGTACTCAACTGCATGTCTCACTTTAAAATGCATTTTATGCAAAGGCTTTCCTTAGCTTTTTTCCCCTCCTTCTTCTCCCGTTTCCTTTTGTAGCGTTGATGTGATGGCTTCATTCAGAGCGATTATGTCATTTGAGTCCCCATATATCACCCAGATAGATCAATGGGGACAAATGATCCCAGAAACAGGAACAGGCCTTTATATATTTAAATTATTTATTCCAGCCCTCAGTCATTAATTGCTACAGCATGTGGAAACAGGAGATAATCTAATCAATTTTCGACCCCCTAAAAAGGAGAAAGCAAATAGAAAACACAACAAGGAAGACACAGGAACAAAAAAAGGATGCAGGGGATTAAACATTAAGGAAGGAACATTGAGGGAAACACCCCGATTGTTCTGAAGAGCTGTAAAACGCTAAAGCCTCTTTAGAATACATTGTTAAATCGTTATTCGGTAATACATTATCATGCATATTTCATACAGGAAGATTACTAAAACGGAATTGTGTGTGTGTGTGTGTGTGTGTGTGAGTGTGTTTGTGTGTGTGTCTGTGTCTTTCCGTTGGATGTCTTTATAATTACACCTTGAAGCTATGGCAGTATCTCTCTCTCTCTCTCTCTCTCTCTCTCTCTCTCTCTCTCTCTTTCTCTCTCTTTTTAATTTTTTTCCCTCCCTCCATATTCATGAAAAAAGCGGACTTGTAATTTGATGAAGGAGGGGGAAAGCTTGTGTTCTCAACTTCATTCAAACGGCATCATGGCGGCGTATTAAAGTGGGCATCTGTGTTCTCACCACATTAATCTCCTCAAGCACATTCCAGCTGCTATGATGTGCGGGGTGGAGATAAGTCTTAAACAGTCTAAAGCTATAAGCAAAGCAGACAACTCTATTATTGGCTTCATAATTGCTTAATTAAACTTTTGTCACTAATCATTGTGAGGGCAATAGAGCTGTTATACAGGCTTTTTGTTGAGTGAAAGGAGGGGGGTGGTGGGGGGAGGAGAATCAATAAACGGTGTTGGGAAGCTGACCCCCCCCTCCTCCTCCTCCTCCTCCTCCTCCTCCCTCCCTCCCCATCCTCCCTTAACTATGTCTCTGTCTCTCCCCCCTCCCTCCCTCTTGCTCTTCCTCCCTTCCTCCCCTCCCCTCTCCCTCACGCTGTGTGTGGTGTGTGTGTGTGTGTGTGTGTGTGTGTGTGTGTGTGTGTGTGTGTGTGTGTGTGTATTTGTCTATACACAAATGAAATTCATAGCTGGCGGTTAGTGATCTGTAGGTCTGGAGCCGGGCTGATATGGGCCGCCATCACCATTTGAATTGAGGGGTATTCAGTAGCACATGAATATGAACAAATGGCAAACATAAATCTCTTGCATGAAGTACACCTTCTATCCCTTTATTGTGGAACAATTGACCCGTCTAAAATGAATTCTAATGCCGGGGACAGCATTTAGATTTAAATTACACCGCAGGCCCTCTGGACCTGAGAGATGGTGGCATAAAAAAGATTAATATGCTAATTATTTTCCTCCCCCCCCTCCTTCTCTCTCTCTCGCTCGCTCCCTCTCTGTCTCTCTCTCTCTCTCTCTTTATTCCTCATTTGAACGTCGGCGACGTCGTTATTGTGAGCCGTGTAAATAAGGGAGCTGTTTTGTCGTGTAACCAGCGCGAGGTTGTTGCCCCTGTCGTCCGCACTACATCAGTGACATCATACATCTTCCCGTGGCGTGAGCTGTGTTCGTTTGGGTTGCTGCGTGCTTATTATTATGAAAATATATATATATTTAAATTTGCTCTGAGCACTCGGAGGGGAAAGGACGGTCAAATTAGGAGAACAGTGTGCAGGACGCAACTACACAAGGGCATGGTGTCAGGGAAACTTTGCAGGTGTATCACTATCCGTCTCTCCCCTTATCCGTCTCTCTGTCCCCTTCTCTCTCTATCCTTCTTCGACTACCTCTCTCTCTCTCTCTCTCTCTCTTTCCTTCTCTGACTACCTCCTTTTCTCTCTCTATCTCTCTCTATCTCCCTCTCTCTCTCTCTCTCTCTCTCTCTCTCTCTCTCTCTCTCTCTCTTCCGCTCACTCTCGCTCGCTCTGTCTCAGGGGGATTCCTCGAGTATCCATCCAAAGCGGTCTGAAGTAGCCTGAGATGGACCATAACAAGGGCTGTTGTGTTCCAACCTGCTGCCAAATGATCATAGTCTAAAAGATGTTCCTTTTTAATATCCTTTAATTGGTCCAGGCTTTGAACAAACAACTTTTCTAGCTTTGAAGGAGTTTACATCCACAGCCAATTGGCAACAGTGCAAGGGGGGCAAAAGCCTAATTTTCTCTTTTATTATAATTTGTAGGCACTTTTAAGTTGGCTTAGCTTTGACAGCGAATTGAACGCTGGCCAAAATGTCGGACAAAATATAAAACGCTTTTGAGTGTGTCTCACCGTGAGAATACTTGATGACATGGCACAAATATCAGTCTTTTTTCACTAAGTGCCGCAAGAATGACGTACTTTAAACCCTTGTGTGCTTATTTTTAGTACTTTGTTAAAGTACCTCCAGTACTCTATTGTAGTGACGTTATTAAAACAAATGAATGTATTTGTATCATTTCGTTTTTTGCCTTATGACAAACAGGGTCACAGAGTTGCATCTACATTTACAGCAATTACTATATTTGTTACATCCCATACTCCCTGGCCCAAACATCAATATGTTAATAACAAAGAAAAACCAAGCAAGCAAACAAACACTCCAGCATACGGTTTGACAGGGCTATCATCACACAGCTTATTTTGCTTCGTTAAAGCTAAAGTGGACCATTTTAAAGTTTATTAAAATAATTTAGACTCTTGGGATCTGAAGGCTATATTACAAAGGCTCTGAATAGACCAATTAAGGTAGTCCAGAAACTCTTTATAATTAAGATAAATCAAAGCAAACAAGATCATTAAAAACGACGTACCCATGCAACACTCCCCCTTAAAATAAACCATTTAATATCACCTGGTAAACAAATGAACTTTTATTGTAGACACAAAATAGCAGTAGTAGTGTGTGTGCGCATCAGTTTGAGAGCGCGCACGCACGTTAATGAATTGCTTTCGGAAAAAAAAGCATCTGAAGACAGACTTAATTACAAGAGCCGACAGTTCTCGCATGATTATGCCACATATCCCCAACTGAATACAATTCTGCAGCTAGATAAACACATTTCATGGCAGCCTTTTATGGCACTACTTTCTGGCCAACCATTGATACCGCTGTTTATTTGCCGGGCTGCGTGAAGCGTGGCAGGCATGAAAATGTGGCATTAAAAGTGGAATCCTTCATTTTCATCTCATTAAAATAAAGAGAGGGGGAAAATAAATGGACAAATGCAAATATGAAACCGTGAGATTTTTTTTTTGTTCGCCATGCTCACTCGTCCCTCTCGATCGCAAAACCGTGGCGTATTATTCACAGCGGTGTTATTTTTCATTGGTTGGTGGATCACCGAACATGGAGGAAATAACCTTTTGGAGAGTGATCTCTGAGTATGGGAGATTGTGTTGTTATCACCTGTTTAAACCGTTTAGACAACAATGATGTTGCATGGGAGCGATTTTCCACAGCTTTCCGCCGCTGCCCACGTTTTACGAGCTATGAACTTTGCAACATTTTTGACATAGCTCGTGTGTTACTGCATCTCTTGTGTGGCTGCAATAAAAAACCAAAACGTGCAAATGAATATGATCCCTAGCACATTAAAGTATTAGAATATGATACATATTTTATTTTATAGATTTTCGCCGGGTGCCTCTTTCTGGGGCGGAACAAGCTGCCCATTGTGTTTTACATGTGAGTTAGGCTGCAGCTGCGATCCTTTGCCCGAAACATTAGCGTTGCCATACGGTGCTTATGTGTGTGTGTGTGTGTGTGTGTGTGTGTGTGTGTGTGTGTGTGTGTGTGTGTGTGTGTGTGTGTGTGTGTATGTGTATGTGTGTGTGTGTGTGTGTGTGTGTGTGTGTG
>NC_136934.1:48123603-48141103 GCF_949987615.1 Pollachius pollachius | reverse complement strand
GGATTGGGTTTAATTAATTCCCTCTGAATTGAAATGAGTAAATGTGGAACTGAAATGCATCTGTTACATAGTCTTTGTCTTGGTGGACCTCATTGAGTGGTATGCAAACTTGTGTATGACGTCGTTGACAGCCGATATGGGGATGGTTTCACCAAATGTAAGCTGCTGCTGTTACCTATACCTTAAACCGTGAATGGCTTCAATGTCACTACCGACAGCCTTGGACGATCCATGAAACCCAGAGCACATTGCCGTGTTGATAGAGGCGATGTACTGTTTTAGAGTTTAGAATCTAAACAGCCTTGAGTAGTATTTAAAAGTGGGCCAACAAAGCTACATTTGTGCTCCGTTGAAACAATTTAATTCTAGTTATTGTTTTTGTATGAGGCGAAATCAGCCCTTTGTATGCTTTGGGCTTAAAAAATAGGTAGTTCATTGCATTAGAATGAACGACTTACATGTTCTTTAGCAGACACAAATACACATGCAAATAGGTTCGTAAAGATAACAATATTCAAAAGCTACAAACTGAAAAGCATAACATCTAAAAGGTTAGCATTTCAGAAGCATCAACTTCTGGCTGAAAGCAGCGGCTCATTTGGAGGAAATGTCATCTTTCCCAGCCCAATGTCAAGAGCTACTGCGGGGTGAATGTAATTATCAACCGAGCACACCACTCCAACAAGTGCTTTGTAGTGGAGTATTCAGATCTCCCCGGCAGTCTTCAGAGACTCCACCGCAAAACTTTGCATTCATGAGCGGGAACGAACAGTACAGCGCTCTCGCCATAACCTTGATGAATTGTGCATTTCACCTTAGGCTGTGGAGAAACATGATCAACCCGGAATCATTACACTAAAACCAGTTGAAAGACTTCCCCTCCTCACCCTCTTTGAAACAGATCAAACAGCCACGACCCGCACCACCAATTTTTCCACCTCCATTTAGATTCTTTTGACTATTTTCCCAGACTGTCTGCCTCGCTACATGAGCATTTTACAGACAGTGCAGGCAGTTTGACATGAAGCCTTCCGACAACGACTGAGTGCAGTTTGTGAAAGCCTGGAATCTGGTACTGGGGGCCCAATGTTACCCTGTGGCCCCTAAAACTATAGCCACCATGTCAAAGCTGTGATCCATCTCTCTTTATGTCTCTCTCTCTCTCTCTCTCTCTCTCTCTCTCTCTCTCTCTCTCTCTCTCTTTCCTCTCTCTCTCTCTCTCCCTCTCTCTCTCTCTCTCTCTGTCACTCTCCCCCCACATCTCCCCCTCTCTCCCTCCCTATAACAGCCACTTTTTTCTGGTATGCTGACAGAGACCCAGGATGCAATCAACATCTGCTAATTTTCTGTCTATTAACCGCGTTGTCGTAACACACGCTCGCGATGTTTCGTTTTGTACAGCTGAACTGAGCCTTATGACCCCCATCCATCATCGGCGTGTCATATTTTTATGTCTTGTATCTGCAGTATCCCGCAGCCCAAAGCAAGCATATTACAAGGCCCTGCTTTAAGTGATCGGCCAGCTGCTCGAGTTATGCCCAGCTGAAGAGGTCATTGTGTTTCTCCTCTTGACCGCCCCCCCCCCCCCCTCGCCTCCTGCTCTCCTCTCCTCTCTCCCCTGCTCTTTCTCTCTCTCTATCCCTTCTGAACATCACAGGGTGGCACAGTGAAAGCCAAGCATAATACAAACCGTGTGTCCTGTAAAGCTATCCTTTGCATCGACTGTGTCTGAATATTTTAGCAGGCAACCGCATTACGTCACATCCAGCCGCAAACACACACACACACACACACACACACACTTTATATTAAAATGAACACTATCCATGATAAGGCATTATATAAGTCATGGCCACATAGCTGTGCATTTAGAACAAACAAACATGCCATTCATTTAAGTGCTCTCAATTTGAATAAAAACAATGTAAACACAGGTGCTGGGAGGAATCACCAAAGGTGCGTAAATAAATGAATGAATGGATCAATATAAAGTCCAGCTGCTTGCATTTCATTGTCATAAATCCTTAATGGCTCGGACGTAAACATGTCTTTATTGGAGCCAAATGTTCAGCGTGTCACGATTGCAGCAATGCCATCCCATAATATGTGCACACGGTGCCAGCCGCAACAACAGCTTATGGAAGAGCTGCTCCGTTATACGGAACCTTAGTTCCCATACTTTCAACCAGACTTGAAGAGAGGATTAATGTTATTTGTTCTGGTGTATTTAAAAGTACACCAGGCCCCCATTCACGTTCCAACGCGTCTGGACCTTTGAACCTACGGGACATCTGTTACTTTGGCAGGCAGATATAGCAATGATTTCTGCCCTCCTCGAGTACTTTTTCTTTACTTGTTTTAAGTTGCACAGCATCCTCCCGTTCCTCACCCATCGTTTCTAGGGGGGCATATTTGTGTGTGTGTCTGTGTGTGTGTGTGTCTGTGTGTGTGTGTGTGCCCGCGAGTGTGTATGTGTGTGTGTATAAATAGGCGATTAAGCTGCGATAGCCGGTGCTCATTGTGAAATAAATGTTCTCCGAGTGTCCTCTTGAGTATAGACAATCCACATCAGCACACACTGGGGAGCCCTTCCTGTCCCCCTCTCCCCGACACTGTGATGATAGACACAGGCAGTATTTCCTCTTGTTAAGAAAGGGCCCTGTTTATTCTACAGGTAACGATCCGAAACCAGCAGACATACGCCCCACAGGAAGAGGGTCGCTCGCTCAAGTTTGTCATCTCATTTCGACTGTGAAATCCATTATGGGATTCTGGTGTGTTTTTTTTCTTCTTGCTCGGTGCAGCATGAGTTGTGTTTGTTATTTTTGGTCCCTTTTCTTTTTTTTTTGTAGCGTTCAGCTTTTGTACAGCAGCGATGTGTGTGTGAATGCATGTTAATGGTTATTTGTGAATGCTAATCCAAACAGGTTGACTCGTTGTGTGTCGAAGCAGCGTACTCCAGGTGGTGGAAAGATTCATAACGAAGGTCTTATCTGCTTTTGTTTTCTTTTTTACTTCGGACTTGACGTATGAGTTCAGCTTGAGGATTTTGCATCGCAAAATAGGCATTCATTCATTTGTCATTTTCGGGGGATTTACAGAATGCATTTCACCGAGTGTCCGTATTTGTGTGTGTGTGTGTGTGTGTGTGTGTGTGTGTGTGTGTGTGTGTGTGTGTGTGTGTGTGTGTGTGTGTGTGTGTGGTGTGGGTGTGAGCGTACATGTGTGTTTGTTTTCACGATTCCAGCAGTTGTTTTTTTTGTTGTTTCTTTTGGTGCGCCATGTGAAAATTAATCTCTCGCAAAAATAAACAGTGGAGCCCAACATCTAATACAGTTAATTGTCTTGGAGCTTGTCTGGCTGCTGCCTCTCCAACAGCTGGTCCTTCTGGCTCATGGCACCATTTCAGCCAGCCTCTGAGATAATAACTTTTGCATCTGCCAAAGAAGTGGCTGTTACTGCCCACAGAATTTACAACTCGCGAGTGGAAACAGAGACTCCGACAGAATTTCCTATGCAAGGGGACCCTTTGAATTTTATTAATGTAATGCAAACACAGGCCTTCCAACACATTAAATTGTTGATGTTATGCGAATACACTCCGGAATTGTGGATCCTCATTAACATTATTTGCATGTTAATCTGCATCTTTTTAATTAGTGATATTATTTATGCACATAATTTTTGCCCGGTGATGCCAAGTCGCAGGCACATTAATTAATCTACAGAGATGCCAAACTGTTTTTCCTCCACTTTTATTTGTTTACAACGTGTTCTGGATTCGCGGGGAAGTTGGGGGAAAAAAGAGGGAAAGAGGAAAAAATAGAAAAAGAAAAAATGCCTTAAGATGAATAAAAAGTACAGAGACAAGATTAACTAAAAGGCCTTTTTGTTTTCATAATTCATATTGTAATATTAGCCAAATGTCATGTGTGGACCCCCTCACGCACAAACAACAACACACATGTACCCAAACACACACACACACAGAGACACACACACACACAGGCCCTATCTCTCTCCTCTCTCCCCCTCTGAGATGGGTTATTCAGTTACGGTACCTTGATGTATTATTAAAAGCCATAATGGACTCCTGAGGTTTCCCTTGGTTCTCCTCTTCGTTTACAGAATATAGTCAGTGTTATTCTAATCTCCCTACAACACTGCCATGCATAGGCAATGAGGACCCCCACCACCATCACCAGCAGCAGCCTCATAACTCCCCCCACCCTCCACCCTTTGCCTCATCCACCCTTTGCCCCATCCATAACCACCTACTGCAGAGTACACAGGTGAGATTACACACTTTTCACATCCCGTTGTCCGATCAACATGAAACTTGACGTTAGACCACACACACACACGTGCGAGCACACGCACACATACACATGCGCGCACACACACAGGCACACACATATTCTTAAGTGAAGACATCATATAGACTGATGTAATAAACCAAACAAATGTAGACACACAATTGAGGTCGCATCGTCTGTGTTGGGTGGTGGAGGGTTGTGATTGAGCTACTATCCGATTTACATTTGTGACACAACAGGGTCAACCCATAAACTGTAGGCTATGGGAATATTTCAAAGTGATTTGCTTGTTGTGTATGTCAAAGCACTTTGTAAATGCTTTTTTCAAAGATGACGTGTTCTTAAACATGTACACCTGTTTTAAAAACAGCTCTTGCTTTCAAGATTGTGCTCGATTGTAATCTTATTTGTTTGCAATCATTGCACTCATCGATTCTTTCATCTTTCTATTATTTGTGCAGCTTTGTAACTACAACCACAATGGGGTGTAGTGCAACACCTCCATCGACCACTGCGGTGTCTGGATAGTATTTCTTTGTCTCCCTTGACTGTTATTTCACTTCATAAGCCTTTTAGTAGAATAAGGGAAAGCCTTGAAATCAGCGGGCCATGGGCCGAACCCTGTAAGAAGCAAACACGAGCACAGCAACAAGTAGGGAAGCCAGAAGAAAGTAACCTGACTGTAACATTGCTACAAGAAACTTGGCCCTCACAGTGTTCACGTGTCTTCACATGTATGTGTCTTCATGTGTGTGTGGGTGAATGTGTGTGTTTATGTGAGTGTGTGTCCGCATGCAGCATGTGTGTGTGTGTCTTTGTGAGCCTGTTTATACATGTATGTGCATGATTGAGCATGTACATACATATATATTTCGGTGTGTAAATGTGTGCGTGTTTTGTGTGTGTATTTGTGTGCGTATGTATGTGTGTGTGGGTATATGTGTGTGTTATGTGTGAGCATGTGTGTATGTGGAGGGGGGTAGGGGGTTCTGCGATGGCCAAGTTCGTGTGGGTTACAAAGGACACAGCGAGACGGCTGTATCTCATAATGGCCTGGAACATTTATTCAGATTTTCTGCAGCATCTGTTAGATGAGGTCGTAGTAACCGTAAGAACATGATACCCACAGCTGGACTGCTCTCACAATATCCAGGAGGGAAAAACAATATACAAGCACAGATACTGAATCACTACAAAAAGAAGAAGTTGTTTCTTCTCTTGCACGTTTCCCGTCTGAGATGTGTCTTTTCTTGTGTAAATGATGTCTTAACTGGCCACGCTTTTAAATAGGACAGGCCCTCAATTGACATGTTCAGACATGGGAGGATGACTCATTGTGTTCATCAAAGTCTCATCCGAGGCGGCCCTGGATTTGTAACAGTTCCTCCTCTTCCTCGGCTTTGAACAAAGTCCTTCTGTCAAGATGATAACAAATGCCTGAGCTTTTTAACTTCAGAAGGCAACCACCACCACCACTGTACCCCCACCACCACCACCACCCTTATGTACACTGCCTTATTTTCCCATCCCAAAGACATCGTAGATAGTGAGAACATCAGGCAGACCCCGGCTGGAGAGGCTTGCAATAGGAATTTGCAGGCTTACAATACACAGCCAGGGGTTGAACTGATACAGCAGGTAATTTGGCAGATCACGTCCGGTAACCAGATAGCCCGGAGAGAGGGATGGATACATTAAAAGAATAACAAAGAAAAGAATGAAAGAAAAGGAAAGAAACGAGGAAGATGGAAGAAAAGGGGAAGAAAGAACGACTTGACCAAGGGGAGGAAAAAAATCTGGTGGGAAAAAAGAGGGCAGAGCAGAGTCTTGGCATTCCACTCTCCATTCACATGAAACCGATAAGTGTGCGTTTCCATTTTGCCGTTGGTTGCCTCCACCTCGACAGAACTGGGGGGCGGATGAAAGTGGCCTTTGTCTCTGAAACATCCATGTGAGGAAATCTGCAAACAAACGTGCATCACGCTGAAATGATAGAATAGAAGAGCTGGTCGGAGTCCAGCTCTACGATTGGAATGTGCAGCGGGAGACTGTATAACCGTCAGTGTTCTGTTTTGTAAAAATCTCAGTCTCTTGATTTTTCTCAAGCTTCATTTTTTTTTCCAACTTTTGACGTTAGATAAATCTGGAAGAAGATCAGAAGACATCGAAAAACATCTCTGCAGAAATAAGAGAGCATCCATGTCTGGAAGACGTACAGTGAGGGCAGTGTGCCCGCTCCCTCCTAGCGTCGACTCTCAGGAGGCTCAAAAGACATTTGGTAATAATTGCGAACAATCACGTGATGAAAGCGATAGGCCTGCCCTTTGAGGGATCCGGCGCAGTTTAAGATTTCCACGAGCGGTCTTGTCTTCCTCGACATGTCGAAGCGAGATCAAGACGTTCTCCTGACCTCGGCTAACAATGCACTAGACTGGCCCACTCATCATCGTCACCATCATCATCATCTTCGTCGTCATGGTAATCTGCAACAAAAAGGCTTGATTTCCACCATGTCATGGGAGGGCCCTTAAAATGGCTTTTTAATCCTAAACTAACCATGCTGCACATTACATATAGTGTTCAGGTGAAAGCTCCTTTCCACCGGCCTATTAAACCGAGAGGTGAGCTGGCTCTGTAACCCGAACACTGGAAAAAAATAATGCGCTAAGTCGCCAGCACTGTATAGGCGTTACACCACAACAATGTGTGTCTTTCTTTCTGTTGATGCCACCGGCTCCCCTTTGATGCCCTGGCCTCTGAAAGCAAGGAGCGCCAGGGGCTATTTTGACTGAATGGCCCGTCTGTCTGGCCCTGTTTGTTTTCAACTAATTGCCTCAAGATCTAATAAGTTAGTGATGATGTACAGCGAATCACCCGTGAACCCCCCCCCTGCCAAGAGAAACATTATGTCGCACACTGAAACCTGCCCTGGGTAGCTCTAGGTAGTCAAAGACTCCCCCCTCCCACCCCCATACCCTCGGCCCTAAAGGTTTCAAATGTTTGGGTCAGTATGTGTTCGAGTAAGGTCATGGGAGCCCTGTAATTACGATATTATGCAAGGCATTTAGGAGGAGAAAGGGGGATCAGAGAGAGAGCAGGCCGGGGCCCCGGGGCCAAGTGACACTATAGCTGTCCGCCGACATTCATCCCGGCCAATCAAATGCAATGGTTGTACGTGCGGAAAAGCCAAGGTGTCCCGTTTTTTTTCCTCAACATTGTTTGAATTCCAACAAGGTTAATACTTTTAACAAATTATTCAATTTAGTATGACGTGCAAGATGGACGGAAAGCAAAGAATCTCGTGTAAATGCATAAACAGTATATGTTAATGTAAATGCACTGTATATATGTTCATGTGCCAAATGTATGTTTAGTTGCTGTGCCATGATAATCCAGACGTGCGAGGGATACACTAGATGTGAATGGGACAAACGTCCCCATGGCTCTTCTTGCGTTCATTTAGCATAGAGTGAACACACGTACGCACACAGGGAAACAGCCATTCCGGACGGATGCCTGACAAGCCTGATGTAACCGAGAGCCCAGCGAGTGTGCCCTCAGCCGGTGTAAAAACAGGCCCCTCTCAGCACCTCTAAGTAACTCTGCAACAGCCGTGTTCACAGTCAAGGTGACTCCAACCGTTGCTGAAGGCTTCAAATCGATACCCCCAAATGCCTGTGTGATCGTCTGGGGCTTGGGATTCAAATATTGACATGTTTAGAATACATATATTTTGAAAGTATGTCTAAAGAACGACAAAGATAAAGTCTGCAGGATCACATTTTTCCGGATGAGGGGGGTGGTGTGCTTATCATTTTAAATGTCTCACTGTAGTCTATAAACTTATGTCATTGCTGTATGAACACACCATTTATATCCCCGTTTACATTTCAGCGGTAAACACAATGGCCGTTTTGGTTGTTATTTATCGTCTGATTTTGTTTTCGGTGAAGGAGGAACACAAGTTAGTGGAGATAATAGCAAGGTTGCAGCGCTAACCTGCCACGCCTCATGCATTTTGATTGCATGTGTTTCTCTGAGAGTATTTATTTCTCTTCAGCAAAGTATCTATGACCCCGTTACCCCAACACACACGCAGTCACACACACACACACACACACACACACTTCTGCTTTTATTTTCTGAACGACAGACAGCAGTCCGAGCCAAAAAGCCATTTCACCTGCATTAAGACACAATGAATTATTCATAAACCCCAATTATTTGGTATCATTTATGCAAAGAGTGTCACACAAGGCATACATAAAGCATTAAGGATGGTTAACCCATAAAGGAATTGGCCGCTAAGAGGAATATGGAAGGTCGTGTCTAAGACAGTTTCTCGTCTTTCTTTCGCTCCTTGTTATTCCACATGGTGGAAAACAGCGTCGCTGACCTAAGCTATATGAGGTGCTGGGGCAATTTTTCCTTGTTATGTGACAAACAATATATCAATTCAAAAATTAGCTTGAATTAGCTAACCTTACTTTGCAAACTTTTCCTTCCAATCCATGAAAAAGGACGAATGGGGAATTAACACAGCTAAAAATACAAAAGAAACAACATTTATGAACAATCTTCCACATTTTCTACTGTGGTAGCGGATGTCAAACATCTTGTTTACAATTCCGCTAGCCTGTGGTACATGGCCGCGCGAGGAAATTCTCAATAACATTGCATGGCTAACCTAGCGCACCATTCCTCCTACGATAGCGTTATCTAAACAAATGCACTGATGGCTGTTTTTGTTGCCGTTGTTGCAGTGGTTATAGCTTCCCCGGGAGATGGACCGTCCCTCCTTGGTTGTCTATCTTCCCTCCACCCCTGCTAATCCTGTCTTAGAAGGCCCTCTGTTAACAGGGATAAGGCATTGGCCTGGTATCCTAGGCTAGTAAGCTAAAGCTTATGTACAAAATGCTATTCAAGAGGCGGCGCCTGCAGCTATCGGGGGCCTTGTAGATGTCCATATCATTCAGCCAACCTAAATATGGAGGAATTTAGCCCCGGCTAAATCTCACACACTGACGTGGACATGCTCGCAGATAAGGAACATGGCAGTCTGAGCTGGGTTTTAGTTGGAATCAAATTGAGTCGTTGTGTAGAGTCTACAGCGCAGAGATCTGCCGTGGGTTTGCCCATCAAACTTTACAGTATACAGTCTACCATTTTAAAACTCACCCAAACCGTCCCGCCTTTTTCTTATGTTCGTATCCCTTGTAAAGCTCAGTTTAATTGTTGGTCCATTTCGTCTTCATTTCACTCCTGAGTTTGTTTGCTATAATATATACTAATTACATGTAACAAATATAGTGTTTTGCTATATTTTGTTCTGTTACTTTGCTGAGTCCGGCATGGAGGTCGGCTGAACTCCAGTGACCCGAACTTCACTGCAACGTGATGTGGAATACTTGACACCAAACCTCCATCAATTTGCCCCCCTTTTGGTGCGAACAAAATACTTGTCACTTTCACACATTTGGACTCTTTAAGCTTTTAACACTCTGTGAAATTCAGCACTTACCCAACAAACACTTGTGAAGTGTATGTGACGGTGGATCCATATGAAGTGTGACTGGGCTTGCTCCGTGAGATCGTATCGGAGAACACATCTGTTCCCTGGCATGACAACTTTGATTCAAAAGTTGGAATGAAGAGAAAAGAAAGAGCAGATGCAATGCAAATACATATTTGTTCGTCAAATATGACAAATTAGCCTCAAGACAAACTATCTTGGTAGCACTTTACAATAAGGGCACATTCATTAACCAGCCATTTACATATGTGTATGCAGTAATAAGCAATGGTTACAGAAATGGTGTTCCTGTTTGCTAAGGTATAAATGTATGCATTGTTTAATGATGCATACATTAATACTATATGCTTACTAACTAATGTTAGTTAATGGCTAATTAATTTACCCTTATTCTAAAGTGTTACCACTTTGTTATTGAGTCATAAGTCTCATCTGGAGTGACTTTAAAAATATTTTATTAAATGATACAATGAGCAAACAGGCAAACACTTTTTACTTAATTGACATGCATCCACCCTTTACATCTTATAGCCAAAACAGGTAAACCACAACGAGTTGGTGGTGAGAGAAAGGGTGCATGTGCTTACTGGTTTAACAGCAGGTTTTACATCTGTAACCGAATCATGCTGTATGTGGGGTATCCCAGGAATGGCAATTAGTTACGCAGAGTTAATGGTTTTTGCTGGGGCAGTTACCCCATGAAAAGTTTTTGAAAGTCTGTACTGTACTGGACTGCGCATGTATGCTTGTCTCTCTCTCTCTCTTTTCGCTCTCTTCTCTCTCTCTCTCTCTCTCTCTCTCTCTCTCTCTCTCTCTCTCTCTCTCTCTCTCTCTCTCTCTCTCTCTCTCTCTCTCTCTCTCTCTCTCCCCTGACAAACACATTATGTCATCCAAAGGCATGGATGTGGAACTAAAATTAATGAATGTGTTTTCCAATGTCACCTTTCAGGGGAAATGATAGTAATACACAAATAAGATTGTGCTAAACTGTTTATGACAAAAGCAGTAGCACAATTTTCTTGCATGCCTGGCTGTCGGGGTAACACATTGACCCTCATAGGTGAAAAGTTAATAGTGCCTTCTGAAACAAGCTTGTGTATTATTTAGTGCACAAAATTCCGCGCTAAATGTGCTAGTCTCAATAAAAATGTATGATATTTGCGAGTATTTAGAGGTACATATTTTTGTGATCATAAAAAAATGTATCTTAAAAAAATATAACAAAGTGAGATATTCTCCCCTTCATTATACACTGTATCACTTTTAACATATTTTGGGAGGGACTGCAAAGTTGTATTTTCACATTTTCAGATATTCTTTAATTAGCTAACCTCCAATAAGGAAAAAGAGACGAATGAAAACGAGTGTAGCACGTGGGCCGCGTTACGACTGGCCCCGTTGGCCACATCTTCTCCCACTCTCTGATTGCGTGTCTAATAATAGTAGCTGCCCGATTTACTTTGTGTTCACAGCCTGAATAGCGTACATTCATGCCTCGAAAGGCCCAGATGCTCCAGCATTCAGTAATCCGTCAATGTAACCGCAACCTAATTCACCTTAGAGTTTATCATGGCTCTTATAACTCCTAGGCATGCCAGATTATACCCTTATTGTGCCTCACATGTCCCTCTCTCTCTCTCATTCATCTCTCTCTCTCTCTCTCTCTCTCTCTCTCTCTCTCTCTCTCTCTCTCTCTCTCTCTCTCTCCCTCCCCTGCTCTCCAGTCTCGTTCTCTCTCTTGCTCTCTCTCTCTCTCTCTCTCTCTGTCTCTCTCTCTCTCTCTCTCTCTCTCTCTCTCTCTCTCTCTCTCTCTCTCTCTCTCTCTCTCTCTCCCTCTCTCTCCCTCTCTCTCCCTCCCCTGCTCTCCAGTCTCGTTCTCTCTCGATCACACGGTCCGGTAAGTGTGTTCCACATCCGACTGAATTATGGCCGAGCTCTGAGTTCTTTGGCTGCTGGACCGGTTGTGTACCCGCAGAACGACAAGGATTTGCATTACACTCATTCGGGGCGCTGGCCAAAAAAACAACTCACATTTGTCTTAGCCATTGCTGTGAGTGATGGTTGAAATGTGATGAGCTTAGTAACGCAAATAAAAAGTCACTTCGCAATTTCCAGATGTGCCTCGCGAAGACAGGCATGAAAAAACAAGGAAAAACAAAACAAGGAAAAGCCATGTGATCGTCACCGCAGTTACAGTAACTCATCCGTCAGAGTGTGTGTGTGTGTGCACATGTGTGTGTGTGCGTCTGTCTGTCATTGTGTGTGTGCGTGTGTGCGTGCCTGTGTGTGTCTGTCTGTGTGTGTGTGCCTGCGTGTGTGCATGTGCGTCTGTCTGTGTGTGTGTGTGTGTGTTTGTGTGTGTGTGTGCGTGTGTGTGTGCGTGCCCGTGCATTTGCATGTGTGTGTGTGTGACACACCTCCGTCCGCCCCCTTGTGTTTACAACACACAGAAATGTGTTGGGGAGATGAAAGAGCGAGGCACTCGAACCCGCTCAGAGAGCGGCCGTTTGCTTTATCTTGCCCCGGCATTCCAGTAGGTGCTCGAGGGTTGATGCACGCCTCGCAGCGGAGAAACAAGCGGGCGGCCGAGAGACACACAGAGAGAACAAGTAGAGAAAGAGAGAGAGAGAGAGCGAACGAGTAGAGAATGAGAGACAGAGAGAGAGAGAGAGAGAAAGAGAGGGAGGGAGAGAAAGGCATAAAATCTGCATTCTGGAGGAAAACAAGATGGACATAAAAGATGGACTAAATTGCAGAGAGGAATTTTCTTGTCAGAGGCTAATGGAAACATTTCCACACAACACAGGGAGTGCAATGGAGCCTCCATTATCACCAGTGAGCAGGCAGAGCTGGCAGCCATTCCAGGGAAGTGCTGAGATGTGCATACTGGCCCTGCTCAGTGCCCTCAGCCAGCCAGCCAGCGCACACACACACACACACACACACACACACACACACACACACACACGCACACACACACACACACACACACATACCGCTCAGACCCCCAAACACCCCCCCCCCCCAGGGCCTCACCTGAATAATCTGTGTCAACAGGTTCCAAAACGCCCAGAAGACAAAAACAGAAGAAACGGAAAACACAAAGAGAATCACTTACAAAGTAATTGTCCATTCCTTTTTCGGGGGCGTTGGAAGGGGTTGGTGGGGGGGGGAGGCGATGTTGTTATCTATGCATTTGCTTTTTTTTTTACTCCCAAGCTTCTAATGAAGCACCTCCTCTCCCCCCATCCCCAAACTACTCCTCCACCCCCACCCTCACCCCCACCCTATTCCTTTTAGACTCCTGTGACAAAAACTCAAAGGGCGGTAAAGGGCTTATGTGTTTCCGTGTGTGTCGTTTGCCTCGGAGGATCGTCGCCACATTCTGTCACAACACACACCGCGCTCCTCTTGGAGTGCACACGCAGAGACATCCTGCCCCGTGGCGCAGAACAAACAAACAAACAAATGCCAAGTATGCGACGGAAAAAAGAAAGGGGAAAGCGCAAAAAAAAAGGAATATGTTGAAAAGAGCCGGATGGTTTAAGGATGTTAAAAAAGTGCTGTGACGCGCGTGGTCTCAGCCTGGCTGCAAGAGGAAGGACATCTATTTCACAGCTATGGCACCGCTGCTTTCAGATCTCCGTCGCGGTGTGTACGTATCGGAGTCTGGTTTCGGGGGAGTCTGACGTACTCACTAAGTTGTCCATTAACGTGTCACCGGTGAGGGGATTGTTCCGAAACACACCCCAGACCCTGCCCCTAACTGTTTGTGTTTCTGCTGTGGCTATTTAGGCTATTTAGGAGTATCACCTTGGATAACACACCCACATGTATGGATAATACCTTAGCAAAGTTTACCATCATGCCCCAAATCCGTGTCTCTCGAGGCGCATGAGAGATTGATTCGGTGGGAGCGTTTTACCCGACAACTCCTCCAGGCATGGGGGCTGTGTGTGTGTGTGTGTGTGTGTGTGTGTGTGTGTGTGTGTGTTTGTGTGTGTGTGTGTGTGTGTGTGTGTGTGTGTGTGTGTGTGGGACAATGCAGAGAGGGGTCTTCGCCTGCTCTCTGACATCCAACATACCCCCAGGACTAACTGGCTAGTCCTATAATCTGTTGGAGGCCAAATCTGGATTTGCGGCTGGCTGATAAGTAAACGAAAAAAAAAAAAGGAAAACGTATATGTGAAAAATGTAGATAAAAGCAGGCAAAAAAAAAAAAAAAACGGCCGGCTGCTCCAGTCTTCCTCTGGTCGCCATTTTGTTCTCGCCAATAACAAAACAAAACAACATTTCAGTGGAGGGACGGGATGAGCGAACCTGCTGTCGTTCAATAGAAAAAAAAAAATAATAATGGGATATATTGGGCTGTGTGAAGGAAAAAAAAACAATCTGCAAGCAAAATAAACAAGGAAGCGTGGAGGGTGTGAGAAGACGAAGGAAGGCATTTTTGATGACCTGTTCATCTCGTCTGCCTGTCTTCCACCCAAAGTCATCCATTTATAATAAGGCAGCTGATAAATGTTTTAATAAACTTAGTGCATAATTCATCATTGGCAGGCCTAGTTTTAATTGACTTATCGCGGAATTGTACCAAAGATCAAAAACCTGATTAAAGCAATGTATATATTACTGCCCCCTAGTTTCCCCCCAGTGTAAAGGTTGGAGCAGACATCAGAGTAAGGGAAATGGAGTGAAGCGTGATGAATTATTTATCCAGATAATTCACTAAGTGATTGATTAGCAGATTAGTTTCGACATTTTTGAGGTCGGACCTAGTTTACCTTGGCAAGTACTACTGTGGTGTAAATAGTGACTAAACAAAACGTTTAACTTTGCATGTACCACACAGTATTTCAACTGGTTTGTTTCAAATTATGCACGGTTTCTACTTAAACATAACCTGCTGTGTAGTAAGTTACCCCCCTCCCCCATGAGGTATTGTCACGGGCCTCCCTAAAGAGCCAGTCAGAGCGTTGTCAGAAAAAGGCAGCGACACTGACATACCATCACTCGCACGTCACGGCGATTTGACAAGTAATTACAGTGTTCCTAATACGGGGTTCGTACGCCGCTCGCCCTGCCCTCCCGCTGTCTCCCAGCTATAATTATCTTGTCTCATTACTTTCACACCGCATTGTGTAACACTGATCTGCGTTGAGATCCTGCATTCTTCTGCTCGGCTCGGCTAAGCCCGGCTCCTCCATAAGAAGTGGTAGCCGTGCCTTTTGTCGTTAATCTCCGCACAAGACCTGACGTTACCTCACTTAAGGCCCACTAACTAAACATGAGGACGGCACCGAGAGAGGACAGGTTGGAACACGCCCCCTTTCTCGCCGGTCGGCTGTGAGTGATCCATCACGAGGGTGTCAAGTGGGTGTAACTAAGAGTCACAACGTTTGCGCGTTTTTTTTGCTCGAAATTGGTTACAGGCATCATAAGTAATTTGCGGCTCACTTTGCTCGTTCTCCACAACATTTTTTTTGAAGGCAACAACTGTGTTTGTGCTAATTACTAATTACTCACTAGATAATTAAATAAAGGCGTGATGTTGTGTATGTGCTCCGCGTCGTGGCTGATGAATGCGTGCAACACGTTCAAGTGTCTCAACTTATGCTCGCTGTGCCTAGGCCCTTTTAGAAAGGTGTCAGATGAGATGATAGGTTCTGCATTCAGTAGCTATATACGTACCCAATACTTCAACTGTTTTTCTTTTCTCTTCTGACATTTGGCTTTTCCTCCACTCAGTGCCAAACTGTGTGGGACTTCAAAGGCCCGTATTGGCTCGCAAATAGTAGGCAAAGGTAGCCACTTGTACTTGTCAGCGGGGAAATTAGCCTTTGTGTGGCTGCTGTTTGCTGTTGAATTATGGCATGGACCTTAAACAGTGCAACAAGTGTATCAGCTCTTCGCCACCCTCCACTCCCACATGTAACATTCCCACTCCCTGATTGTCCCTGGTGCCGATCCCGGGGCCGGGTCATTCCTAGGCCACCCAACTCTAGGCTTTATTTATTCATTTATCCGTTTGTGTATTTATATGGCTTTTACTTTTTCGAGTTTTGACTTTACAGTTTTGGTTCGCTTCGTTGTTATTGTAAATTACTTTTGTGTTATTCTATAGGATTTGACTAATATGAAATCTGTGTTGTTCGTAGGAAATTAATGGTAGAGTAAAATGATATCTATGCACACATATGTATTTATAGATAATTATATAATAATATATAATGCATATTATCATACATGATTAACCGCACATTACCTGCACACACACACACACACACACACACTCATGCACCCACACCACACACACGCATACACGCACACAGACACACACACACACACACGCACACACACACACACACACACACACACACACACACACACACACACACACACACACACACACATTTCTCTCTTCTAGTCGGACAGGGGAGGAAAGTAATGGGGGACCATTAGTGTGAAAATGGGGATGATTTGAAGACTCAGCCAAGTTGTTAAAGATGGATTTGCAGACATGCTGCAGTCCCTCTCTCTCTCTCTCTCTCTCTCTCTCTCTCTCTCTCTCTCTCTCTCTCTCTCTCTCTCTCTCTCTCTCTCTCTCTCTCTTTCTCTCTCTCTCTCTCTCTCTCTCTCTCTCTCTCTCTCTCTCTCTCTCACACACACACACACACACACACAGCGCCACATACACACCCAGTGTGAGGACCCAAGAGGTTCATTTGATGATCAAAGGTGATGAATGTGGGGGCCAGGATTCAGAAAAACAAAAGAGAGAGAGCGAGGGGATAAACGGTTTCATCTGCCTCCTATGCCGTCTCTTCTGGTGTTTTCTTATCATAAATCACGACACTGGTCGTCATTTGTGCAAACATAACTGTTTAATATCCAACTATTAAATATCCTTTAAAGGAGGAAAAAGTGTCACAAGTTCCAATCTATGCACCTTAAAGATTAATCTTCATTCACACATACACTCGCGAACACACACACACCCAAACAGACACTCTCTCACATACACACACACACACACACACACACACACACACACACACACACACACACACACACACACACACACCACACACACACACACACGCACACACACACGCACATACACAAACGCACATACACACACGCACACACACATACCCACACGCACACACACATACACACACACACACACACACACACACACTCACACAGACACTCACACACAGACACACACACACATGAAGGCCTTGGTCTCTCCAGACACTAAAGCTAGTAGACACCAATAATGTTGTTAATCACAGTGGATGGTGATTGGTCATTTTTCCTGTTCCTTTTCTTACCATGCCATTAATCAGTAGAGAGAGAGAGAGAGAGAGAGAGAGAGAGAGAGAGAGAGTGAGAGAGAGAGAGAGAGTAGGAAAGACATAAAGCAAGAGAGAGAGAGAGAGAGAGAGAGCGAGAGAGAGAGTAGGAAAGAGATAAAGCAAGAGAGAGAGAGAGAGAGAGAGAGAGAGTAGGAAAGAGCTAAGAAAGAAGAGAGAGAGAGAGAGAGGAGAGAGAGAGAGTAGGAAAGAGATAAAGCAAGAGAAAGTGAGGCAGAGTTTGGCTGGTCAGTGGTACTAGAGTGAGTAATTAACTGGCATTTACTCATTAA
>NC_136934.1:48121795-48123403 GCF_949987615.1 Pollachius pollachius | reverse complement strand
AGAAAAGGAGGAGAAGAGGAAGGCAAGGAGCAGAAAAGGGGGATGACTTCTTAACGCGTCTTTCGTTTGTCTTTCATTAAACGCCTGGGAAATGAGATTCACAATTTTTGCAATTATTTTCCTACAAAACAAGCAAAGTCCTATCGACAATCGTCAACATGTGACACGTATTGGGTTGTATCATTTAAATTCAAATTTAATTTGAACGGCTTCATGTGTAAACAAAGTGTGTTGTACTCTCTTAACAACTACCACAATTCCTAATAGACAGGCAAATTGTTTGTACAGCGCATTTTATCTAAACTTACTAATTAAGCGACGCCGCATTTTGTATCTGCATGCTGGAGTGAGAGAGAAAAAACCCAGTTAATTTTGTGTAAACGAGGAAAAACACATTTTTGCAAATTTGACCACAGAAAGTAATAGGATGTCTTGGCAATTTCTGCAGGCTTCATTACAATTGTTGTGTTAACTTATGTGGTGTGTGTGTGTGTGTGTGTGTGTGTGTGTGTGTGTGTGTGTGTGTGTGTGTGTGTGTGTGTGTGTGTGTGTATGCTTCTATGTGTGTGGACACACACAGATGGACACACACATACACACGTGCGTGTGTGTCCATCTGTATGTTTGTGTAGGAATGAATGCTTAACCTGACAAACCCCCCTCCCCCCCTGACTGCCCATCAGCCCTCCTCCAACCTCGCCCCCCCCCGGCGCCGTTCTGTGTTCCACATGGCACCGGACGTTCCCGCTCTCCCTGGCAGCGGCGGCGGCCATGGGACACGCCCTCAGATCATCTAGGAGGCTATTGGACAGACATGGCCGCCTCACACAGTACACCTGGCAGGGTCTAAATTCATTAGGGTAACATTTGGCCCGGGCTCGTGTGCGATTGTAGTGCCCACAGCGTTTGGCTCTCCTTTTTTTCCTTTTTCTGCTGCATTGCGTCGCTGTCGCTGAGCCGCCGAAGCTGCAGAGCGCTGGGAGCACTTGGTAGACCCGTAGAGAGCCATTAGTGTCTGCTTGTGATGATGGCGGACGCTCCCCAGCGTCAAACACACATAGTTTTGCCTTTGAATGATTTGAGCGATTTACCCTTTTCCCGCACAATGCTGGGGGGATAATGGGCAGAGATGAGTGAGGGAGGGGGGGTTAAGGGACACAGAGTGACAGAGAGAGAGAAAGAGAGATCGAGAGAGAGAGAGAGAGAGAGAGAGAGAGAGAGAGAGAGAGAGAGAGAGAGAGAGAGAGAGAGAGAAAAGGAGAGGAATGGAAAGAGACAGAGAGGAAGCGATAATAGACTTTGTGGTAAGTGTGTGTGTGTGTGTGTGTATGTGTGTGTGTGTGTGTGTGTGTGTGTGTGTGTGTGTGTGTGTGTGTGTGTGTGTGTGTGTGTGTATGTGTGTGTGTTTGCGTGTGCGTCTGCATGTGCGTCTGTGTGTGTGGGTGTCCGTTTGTGTGTGCATGTGCATGTGTGCGTGTGTGTGTGTGTGTATGTGATTGTGTGCTTATGAGGCCATTTTAATTCATCATGGAGCAAGAGTGCCATTCTTGCAGTACTGGGAAGCAAATTCCAAACTCGTGTGATTTAATTTTCTTGGCTACCACACAT
>NC_136934.1:48114295-48116795 GCF_949987615.1 Pollachius pollachius | reverse complement strand
ACCGCCTCCACCTTCAGACTACAATCCCCGGCACATGAGCACCACTTGGGCTAAAGTCAGTGACAGTAGCGACCGCACAAGGGTGTGTAGGCCTTGTTATGTCTTGCTCTGTGTGGGTTGGTGTGTGTGTGTGTGTGTGTGTGTGTGTGTGTGTTTGCGTGCAAGTGTGTGTGTGTGTGTGTGTGTGTGTTTGTGAGTGTGTGTAGACGTGTGTGTGTGTGCCTGTGTCTGTGAGTTTGTTTGCGTGCATCATTTTTTGACGCTCATTCGTGTTCATAAGAAGTTTCACACTTTAATATTGTGCTGAGGTCATAACGAATAATGTGCCGATGTATCGGTTTTGTTTTGGACCTAAGGACAAGCGGTGAGTTAATCTTGAGGCAGAATGATAAAACCCCACGTGTTCCGTTGCAATAATTAAATGAATGATATCAAACAGCTTTAGCCATGATTGACCAGATGCCATTTCTTTAGCTCTCCCTGGTGTGTTTGTGTTTTATCGGCTGCTAAGAAGCTGTTTGGGGCAGAGGGGGTGTCTGAGGGGATGTCACTCCTCCCCCCCTATTATGCAAAAAGCTTTCTTTTAAAATAAGTAAGGTAGTGGGGAGGCTTGAGAGACATTAGCTCTTTGTCCCCTCCCTTCTTCTTCTTCTTCTCCTTCTTCTTCTTCTTCTTCTTCTTCTTCTTCTTCTTCTTCTTCTTCTTCTTCTTCTTCTTCTTCTTCTTCTTCTTCTTCTTCTTCTTCTTCTTCTTCTTCTTCTTCTTCTTCTTCTTCTTCTTCTCCTTCTTCTTCTTCTTCTTCTTCTTCTTCTTCTCTCTCACTCTCTAATCTGATTCCCAGTGAGCATCTTTGATCTAGGGGCCGCGGCCGGAGGATCTCAAGCTGCCGGGGGCCCCGGACCCTACAGATGGACAGAGTATGGAGATTAGTGGCCTTCGCTTACAGCTTTAGCGGCTAATACCTGATTAGGGCCCCGACTGAGTCCACCAATTGTCTCAGCGCTGGCTAGCTAGTGCCTAGTGGTGGCCCTGGAGGAGGGGAATGGATTGGGGGGGGGGGATGGACACAAGGGGGGGGGGGGGGAAATGGGGAGGAGCAGGGTGTGGGGGTGTGGGGTGGAGGTTGAGATAAAGGTTGATTCCGTAATGGATACTCATCTTAACCCGCCCTGCAAAGCAGATTAGGCCTTGGGGTGTCATATTAGCCGCGCTCTCTGGGCCTTTCCTGCTCCCCGCGAGGCCTTCAAAATGGCGGCTAGCACATGGCGACTAGCGCATAGCGGCGGCTAACGCATCGGTTTGGCTAGCTTCCTCGCCGCTCTCCTCGTTGCTTCCCCTCCTCACCCGTTCCTCTCTCTCTCTTCTCGTTTAGCATTCTCCCATTCTTCGGTCAAAGCGTTAGCGGTCGGCAAACAGAGAGTTGTTTTGCAGAGGAACTCGTGTTGATGGATGGAGTCGCGTGTCACAGAGTCCTGCTCGATCGGGAGGACGACTGCGTGATGAATGCCTGTTCTGCTTGTTGGAACAGACACACTGACGTTAAACATCCATTTCAAATAAAGAGGGAACGGAGAAGATGGATTCATTATTATTCCCTTTGTGGGAATAACTTGCACTGGAGATGGATTTTTAATTAGCCGTTACAATGTCGGATTGTGTCTATGCCATGAGATGTATACGATGATGTGCTGAACAAATAAAAAATGAATTGGAATGGACGCTGTACCGATCCCGAGGTAATGTAACACTTTGTTAATTTCCCTGGTCTGCGTTTGTTTATTCGCTTGTCTTTCCTTTCAAACCAAAACTATGTTAAGGGACTGTTGTGTTGCTCACTAATTAATGCTGTAATCATTAATTCAAGAACCAACACAATCCTGAGTGTTCTATCACCCTGACAGACAGTCGTGCGAGTGGAGACACACTTGGCAGAGGCCATCGACTGGAGGGCCATGAAAGTTTAAAAATCATGTTGAGATCCGAGACGTCTCATTTTGCACACGCACACACACACACACACACAAATGCACACACACATACGCACACACACACACACACAAAGACACACACACACATACGCATACACACACACACACACACAACTCTCTCTCACACACACACACACACACACAAACACTCACACACACACATGCACGCATACACATGAAGGCAAAACACACACAGATGCTTTCTTTCACCTCCCCTCTCCCTCCTCATGGGCCCACTTTTTCAAAATCTGTCAGCGTCACAAAGACGGAGCATAACTCCAGAGAATCACAAGCATTGCCAATTAGAGCACTCGAGACGGGAAAGTGCTCCCCTTTATGACTCAAGTGTACAGTTGTGCTACGAGACAACTCTAAACTGACGCGAATAATAGCCTGGATTGTTTTGGGGCTCTTTGGCTGTAGTTTAGCCAGACCACTCACGAGAATTAGTCCAATTTGCGGCGGCCTGTGAGACTGACTTGAAGTGCACTGGGAGTGAGTTTGAATAGCTT
>NC_136934.1:48091795-48109295 GCF_949987615.1 Pollachius pollachius | reverse complement strand
GCGTTCCTGTGAGGAGTTAGGATAGGTTCACTACACAGGGCCCATGTGCACTACTCTCTCTTTCAGCGCGCACGTGTGTGTTTGTGTGTGTGTGTGTGTGTGTGTGTGTGTGTGTGTGTGTGTGTGTGTGTGTGTGTGTGTGTGTGTGTGTGTGTGTTTGTTTGTGCAGCCCCTCAACTTGATTGCTAGCCTTCACCTGTTGCTTGTGCTGACTCTGTCTTATGCGGTCAACTCCAAAGTGACCAGATGAGCTATTGATTTATACTTAAATAGACAAATGAATAAATTAATACATTGATGGATGGATGGATGAATTAATGGATAGATTGAAGATTGAATGAATGGATTTATGGATGGATGGATGAATGGATGGATGATTGAATGGATGGATAAATAAACAAATGAATGGTTGGATGGATGGATAGACGGATGGATGAATAAATGAATGAATCGGTGGATCGGTGGAGTGATGCGCGGGTGCATCTGGTAGAGAGATACTCAAGGTTCTGCAAAGAAATGAGAACAGAGAGAGCTTTGTCAAGACTCTTCCTGAACCATACAAAACAGAATCCAGTCTCCTATTGTATTCACACACCACTGTCCTGCTACGTTTTTCAGCCAAGCCCTGGCTGGATTTTAATGCCAAACGTTAATGGCAAATATGAACAGAGAATTTCTTCGCCAGAGAGTGAAACCAGCAACCCTTTGAGCTGCCAGTTGACCCGCCTGGCCTCGCGATCTACCACCACGGGATAGCTAGGTGCCGTAATTGTGGGGGTTAACGACGAAAGACCAGGGAGAGAGCACTGGGCTGGTGGGGGGGAGGTCGGGGGAGGAGGGAGGTTGAGGAGGGGGTTGAGGGGGGATGGACAGTGGGTGCGCTGGGAGGCCAGGGTGGGCAGAGCGGGAAACTCTAATTGGTCCCTCAACCCACGGATTCATCACTATTTCATATGCAATTTAACCTTAGCCGGACTAGCTTGCGCGCACGCGCACACACACACACACACACACACACACCCTGGCCCTCCCCTGCTGTTGGGTCCAGCGCGGGGGACAGTAATTCCACACTATTCATATGTCTATTTGTTTGGTGAGCAGTCTCCCTTTGGAGTGATTGGTTCACAAAGACGGCGATTGTTGACAAGGCTGCCTCAGACAATGCAAACGGAATGGCGGCATTCATAGAGATGAGCCGTGTAAAAACAGGGAGAACCTGTGATTCTTTCCATACGGACAATGTCTTTTTGTCCGTGGTATAATAATATTTCCTTTGTCATTTAAATGAACTCGTGGGTGGTTAAACAGAACACGGCTGAGGTAGGATGTGAGAGAGCAAGGGCAAAAGGGAGGAAGGAAGGAAGGACCGATGGATGGAGATTCAAAGGAAAAAAGGTGAATGATTAATGAGTACAGTGACAGAGAGAGAGAGAGAGAGAGAGAGAGAGAGAGAGAGAGAGAGAGACTCTGTTTCTGTCATTATCCTGTAAAATAGTGTTTGATTGGTTACTTTGTGCCAGGGGCCTCTGGTGGCCCCAGCTTTGTTGTTGGGGCTAAGAAGAGCGAGCATGCTGCCTATTCTCTCTCTCTCTCTCTCTCTCTCTCCCTCTCTCTCTCTTTCTCTCTCTCTCTCTCTCTCTCTCTCTCTCTCTCTCTCTCTCTCTCTCTCTCCCTCCCTCACCCTCTCTCTCTCTCTCTCTCTCTCTCCCTCTCCGTCTCCTACCTTCACCCCAAAACGGTATCATTTAAAATGCCATGGCAGGGGAAGGTCTAGAGGCGGTGTGATGGGCCTTAGGGTATACACAGAACCCATATGCTAGTGACACTGATACAAGTGTAATTCTAGAGTATTAGAGTGACACAGAGGACCCCCCCTCCCGCCCCCTTACCGTCCACCCTTCAACCGCACACACACACACAAACTGAAATGCACGTGCACACATACATACTCTCTCACACACACACTCACACACACACACACACATGCACACACACGTACATATGCACTCGCACACATACATCCCCTCTCTCACACACACACACACGCACGCGCGCGCGCGCACACACACACACACACACACACACACACACACACACACACACACACACACACACACACACACACGCACCGTACTCGTATAGAGTCACACCACCCAGAAGACGGGGAGGTAAGGGAGAAGAGGGTTATAGGGGTGACGGGGAACAGGCTGTTACATCAGGAACATTTAAGAAATTCTCTAACCTGCCCTTGCCCGGTCTCAGCAACGCTCTTCCACTGAATATTTAAAAACTGCGAGGAAGGAAGGAATATAATAAATGGAGGAGAAAAGGGCCTGTTAACTCTTGTCCCCACTTTCCCAGAGTGTCTCAGTGTGATCTTTTAAAGGCGCAGGTACTGCAGAAAGTTTGTGTCCCTGTGGTCTCTATGCGCTTCTTTTCTACATCGCTGTGTTCTATACTGCTTGTTTTGGCAGACGATGTACACCTGTGTATACCCCATTGTTTGATGAATTATACATGTATCGTGGACAAGAAAACACTGCTTTTCTTTTCCTTATTCACATGATTATCATTACTATATTATTTTGAGGATGTAATTGTACCATCTAATAAGTCCGGTCTCTTCCTAAAAACGCATATTGAACGAAATAGTAAGTAATAATCAATTTGCAAATAGCTTTCTTTAAAGCTAGGGTACGCAATTCATTGAATGCTCTGACAAAACAATTAACTGTTGCATTCTTGTCACAAACCTGTCTAATCATTTAATTCGGCCGAAATGAATTGATAGGATTGCCTACCTGTCAATCTACCTACCTGGCTACCTGCCCACTATGCCTGTGCGCTCATGTCAAGATTATTTTGGTTGAATTCTTTAAAACCTCAGCTCACTCTGGCTCTAGCTTTAAGGCATTGACACAAAGTCACTACAAGATGATAGGTAACATGTGACAGATGTGTTCGGCCTTCCTGTGTATACACGCTATAAAAACCCTCGTGTAGACAAACACTTGACCACAAATATACAAACGAGCATCGTGAAGTGAAACATCAGCAGCAGCCTAGTTTTTACGTTCAACGTTTATGCATCGGCTGCTGTTGCCTGTGGTACAGTTTATGATTATGGCCCTTTGTGTAATGTCTGTCCATAATTCCATCTCACTTTATGGCACATCATTGGCAGTGACACCGTTTGGCCAACAATGTCACCGAGGTCATTGATCTACTGAGGGATGGGGGATAGGGGGTGGGGGGGGGGGTAAAATATGGTCAACAGACACTCGATACGTTCGCACAAATCCATGTAAGAGAGAGGGGGCCAGGGAGAAGGAAACGAGAGAGGGTCTTCGGCAAGGGCCATTAGTGGAGGGGAAGGGAGAAAGGAAGGAAGGAAGGAAGGAGGAAAAAATGGAAGGAGAAAAAAAAGAGGAGAAAGAAAATACAGAAAGAAAGAAAAAAAAATCAAACTAATAAAAACCAAACGATATCAGTAGAATATAACGACACGCGGCGACCACAGAGCCAGAACGAGACAGGGCAAACAAATGGATTAAAAACAGAGGGGGGAACCTAAGTGAAAAGAAAAAGAAAATGGAGAGGAGGGGTGGGGTGGGTTACCGGGCAGCATGCGAGGCAAGAGGGGACCCCTGGGAACCGGCGCGAGAACAAAAGTGGCCCTTCTGCTAATTGACTGCAGAATTAGCCCCGGCTGCCTCCGTGGGGACCGCGGCACGGCAGTGGCAGATGGAGGCGAACTGGACACCAGGGCGGCAGGAAGACCTTCGAAACCTGCCGTGAAGCTGGCCACCATTATGGGTCACAACACCCTGACGCGCTGCTTGTTTAACAGCACAGCAGCCCCGGCTATGAGCCAGGGAGGAGGTGGTGGTGGGCGCGAGGCGGTGGGCCCGTTAGGTGGGCTTTGGGGTTTGGAAAGGTCAGAAGATCACTGGGGAGCTGATGGTCAGGAGATGAAAAAGCAGGAGGGAGAGAGAGCGGGGCCGAGAGGGTCTAATTAGAGAGTGTAATCACAGATAAGCTGCCGTTTAAATATATCTTATTATGTTGTGTGACGGGTGGAAACAATTACCCAGCAGGGTTCCGCTCTCCCTCTCTCTCTTTAGAACCTCGTAATATCTCATATCTAAGTATAATCTTTGTAACTACGGGTTACGTTGGTGTTGTGTGATTCAAAAGTATGCTAACGCTGATGTTAGCCCGAGAATATTGTAAACATGTCCAGACCACACGCATGCATTCACACACACACACAAACGCAAACACACACACACACACACACACACACACACATACACACACACACACACGCGTATACACAGCACATACATGCACGCAAAACATACAGACTCACAAAAAGACACACACACATACACACACACACACACACACACACACACACACACATACACACACATGTACACACACATACACAGCACATACATTAACACACAACATACAGACCCACAAAAACATACGCACACACACACACACACACGCACACACACACACACACACACGCACACACACACACACACATACACACACACACACACACACACACACACAGGCACACACACCAAAAGGCAAAAGTAACCCTTTGGCCTGTCTAGGGATTTTCTCTGAGGAGCGTATTTACTGTTCCTTGCCCCCTATGAAGCCTGTATGGAAATCCCACCAGCACTCATAGCCATTTTTCAAATTCCAAAAAAAAGCTAGCAGAGTTCAACCATATTGTCCTCTTGAGGGTATCGTGGAGTGCTTTCCGCGCGGCGCCGCACCATGACTGTCTAAGTAATCTGATATGACAAATTCACACACAGTGGATTAGCCGCCGCCACTGAAAGCCAGAGCGGTTAATATTTGTTGATGTTGCTTTTTATCCGTCAGGTCTCCCTCCCCTGGGCTGTGGTTACCCTGACGACGACAACGGGGGGAGACGACAGGGAAGGAAGGAAGGGAGGGAGGGAGGAAGGGAGTGAGGGGAGGAAGGAGGGAATAGGAAGAAAGGAAGGGCAAAAGAAAAAAGGACAAAGGGAAGGAAAAAATGTAGAAGGGGAGGGATGTGGAAGGGAAGGAAGAATGGAAGGAAGGAAAATAGGAGGAGGGAGGAAAGAAGGAAGGACATGAGGAAAAAAAGAGAGGAAATTGGGAAGGAAGTAAGGAAAAAGGAGGAAAGGAGGAAAGCAGGAAAAAAGGTAGGAAGGGGGTGAGTAAGGAATGAAAGAGACGAAGGAAAAAGGGAGAGGAAGGAAAGAGGAAGAAATAAATTAGGGGGAATAAGGAAGGGACGGAAGAAGGAAGGAGGGAAGGAAGGGAGACGTTATTTTGGTGACGTTATCGTAAGGATAAAAGATGGGGTCTATCGGTCGTGCTCATCACTTCCTGTCAAAACCGCTGATGTTCAACGACTCTCGGTGTCAGGGGCGAGGGAGAAATTCTGAGCTCAATTTAAGCCCCTCGCAAAAAGGGGCTAACAACTGTAATTAAATCATTAAATTCTTGTCTACGCTTCACAGAGCACAGAGAAAATTAACTTCCCACCAACCTCATTTTCTACTTGAACATGAAATAATGATTTTTTTTTCTTCTCCAGCTCATATAATTACAAAGCTAACATCTGATAGAGTCAGCATCCAGGGGGGATTATCACATGCATGAGTATTAGACCTCATTACCAGCTTGACTGCAAAATTATTACATCTTGTAATTGGATGGCGAGATTTATACACAGATTGGCCGGGTTTCTGTAAGATTGTAATTACAAGCTTCATTGGTTTGCTACTTATCGGAACTTCACAGAGAAAACAACTGGTAAAATGAAATGAGCATTTCATTAACCTATCGCCTTATCAGGGGGAAAACCTGTGTAACGTTCATGTATGCATTAACATAAATAGGATCATTCATTCTGCCGGCAGATAGCCTAGGCACTGGGCTTTTTTTAGGCTATAGTGTTGAGGGTGGGGGTGTGTGATTGCGGTCGTGGTGCTGTGTGTGTGTGTGTGTGTGTGTGTGTGTGTGTGTGTGTGTATGTATATGTTTATGTATATGCTTGATCAGGGGGAACCGAGGGGCCACCCTTGTTTGTGTGTGGGAGTGTGTGTTCTGTGTGTGTGTGTGTGTGTGTTGGGGGGGGGGGGGCAGGGGTGTGAGTGTGGGTGTATAAGGGGAGGGGCTGTGGTTGTGTGTGTGTGTGTGTGTGTGTGTGTCTGGAGGCGGGAGGGTGTGGTGGTGGGTTGGGGTGGGGGGCTGTCTGGTGGCGGTATTCATTCATTTCCACTGAGTTTATTTAACCTTCATAATCCCATGTTGACGGAGGATGGAAGGGAGGGGGGGGGGAGAGAGAGAGAGAAGAGAGAGAGAGGGAGAGAGAGAGAAGAGAGAGGGAGAGAGAGAGAGAGAGAGAGAGAGGGGGAATGAGAGAGAGAGAGAGAAGTGGCGAGAGAGAGAGAGAGAGAGAGAGAGAGACAGAGAGAGAGAGAGAGAGAGAGAGGGAGAGAGAGAGAGACGAAAAGACATCATGGGAAGAAAGGAGGTAATGGAAGGGCAGGGGTGGGGGGGTGGTAGAGATGGAGCAGGAGGAGAGGGGAGCGAGGGATGGGGAAAAAAAATTAGTTGTCTAACGCAACAAGGGATGAACTCAATATATCTATTACTTAAAGACTAACTGACTGTGAAAGTGCTCATTTCACGAGAGGCGAGGCGGCGCGCTGGCTGGCACTCGTGGGGCCCCAGCCAAGGTGGCTTCCCTCCCTCTCTCTCCCTCCCTCTCCCTCTCCCTCTCTCCCTCCCTCTCTCTCTCTCTCTCTCTCTCTCTCTCTCCTCTCTCCCTATCTCTTGCTTTCTCTCCCCTCACTTTCCCTCCATCTCCTCTCTCCCTCTCCCTCCCTCCCGTCTCTCTCTCGCTTTACCTCTCTCTCTCCTTTCTCCCTATCTCTCTCTCTCTCTCCCTATCTCTCTCTCTATCCCTCTCCCTCTCAGTGTCTCTCCTCTTTCTTGCTCTCTCTATGTCTATCTCCCCTCTCCCCCCCTTTATTTCTCTCTCTCTCTCTCTCTCTCTCCCTCTCTCTCTTTGATGTTTCCTCTTTTCACTGTTAACAAACTCTCTCTGACTGCCCCACCCCCCACCCCCTCTTGCTCAAACACAACGGCAGCTGCAGATTGGATGCCCACGTAAATAACACACACACACACACACACACACACACACACACACACACACACGCACACACACACACATACACAATGACACCCGCGAATCGATCCACATTTTGATGGGTGCCTCTGTGGCTCACACACAAAGACACGCTAGTGTGTGTGTGTGTGTGTGTGTGTGTGTGTGTGTGTGTGGGGGGGGTTGTTGGTTGGGGAAGGGGGGGTTCGCCCAGAGGGATACTAACAAAAATAAAAAAAAAAACACACTCACCCACAGAGACACACAAAAACACGAAAAGTATGATAGGACATGTTGGGGGTTAGGGGGGGGGGGGGGTAAAAAGGGGGTTACAAGAGAGGAATCGGGGGGGGGGGGGGGGGTAGATGATGTATAAAATGGTTCAACCAAAGGCCCCAACACCATTTCTTTCTCCTTAGCAAGAGATTTCATGGGCCAGGCTGATGTGGGCCCAAAACAGCTGAGAGCATCGGACGCTGAGTGCGCTGAACGCTCAGAGTAGCACGCCCCTGTCAGATCAGCTGGCCTGCCCATTAGGTAGGCGGCTGTTATTGAACTTCATTGTCCGGAGAGGGGCTGTGTGTTTTTTTTCTCCTTCAGCTGGGATCAATGATGCCTTACCGAGGGTTTGATGTAAAAGCCGCCGCTGCAACCTGATACCCGCTGTATGCGGCGGCAACTACACATCAAATATAATTAGACGTAAACAGACCCTTTTTGTGTGCTTCTGTGCGTTTCAGGGGCTGCAGAGGTTGTGTGGTTGGAAGCGTTGTTGTTGTAAACACACTAATGCTCCCGTAACGGGGATACCATAAATACAACAGAGTGATTCTATTAACATGGAAATATAGAGCGGTGTGGTCTGTGTGAACAGAGTAAGCAGGGTATAATGAAGGAAATACATTTCATTATATAGGCTGTCTCCACACTTCAATGACTATACTTCTTTGCCAGTTGTGGAATATTATGGGGGAATGCATTATGGTTTAGTTTTCAAACAATGCTATTGATAATTGTTGAAGCGACAAATATTTTTAGATAACAACTCACACTCTATAGGGGTGTATATATATATATATATATATATATATATATATATATATATATATGTGCATTGTTGATCTATAATTGATTGATTTTTGGTACATTGTTATGATATTCCATTGCATTGTACTATATGATTATGCATACATACAGTAAAAAAGAGTTACAAAGAAGAAGCAGGACAAATATGCACTACATATTGACTGAGACATTAACGCAGTATACTGTTTTGCATGTACACACAGCTATAGTACTGCATGTCAATCCACCACCAACACCTATAACTTTGTATTGGTGGGCCCATTCCAACCTGGACTAAAGGAGTATGACACCTTTTTAACTATAATTCTTTGCCCGATGGGTATGTTTGTTGCTGTTGAACACACCAATATAAGATAAATAATGGATGTATGACTTAAGCCAAATCAAATGTAGCTCAATATTGCAATGATACAGTAGAAATGGAAGTAAAGTAAGAGAAGAGAATAGTAGGGTATTAGTATTATACATACAAGCGTACTATACTTGCTTATTCATTTGGTTTGTCAAGTTTAGTTCTTTGCTGGATCTGAATGTTTTCTGAATGTTTTTGAGATGCTCAAATGAATGAGGTAATTTGTTATGTTAAGAAAAATAAGACATTTGTTGTTTATATTTGTTGTTAAATATCAACCAACTTATTAAAAACCGAATGAGGCAAAGGCCCCAAGGATAGGGGGGAGACTGAACGGTATCAGGGATTGAGGCTATATCAGTGTAAGTAGTAAGTAGTGAGAGGTAGACTCTGTCCTGGGAGCTCTTCTCCTGTGGCATTAAAGTGTGCCTTTAACCAATACCAGTATCTGGCACTCAATTATCACATCTAAAGTGTCACAGTAACAACGCCATATCAGATAAGAGACACGGCATTGGAATTCAATCCTTTGCACCACTATCAAAGTGTGCGATAATAAAAAAAAAGAATATTCCTGTGAAGACAAAAAACAATTTGTAAGTTGTCGACCCTTTCCAAACATTCAATCAACCATAATCATGACTGCATTTCTGAATGATTCCATCTGAATTCTGAAATCCGATTTGCAAGCTCATGCCCTGCCCAGCCCTCCGCCAACCCCCAGCCCCCAACCCTTCCTAACTTTGGTGCAATGATGCAACTGGAACGGAATACAGATTCCTAAGCCAATGCTTCAGTCCAATATCCAAGGCCCCTATACATCCCGAATTCCCCCCTAAGTCATTCAGATTTAGCAAAGCATTGTTTCATGGGGACAAAAACAAAGACCTCTGCTATTGGTGTTCGCTTTGTGAAAGCACTTCTTTGACGCAGATGCCCGTTTTCTTCCGTGTACATCTGAAAATGAAAAGTGCCGGAGCGAACACGCAGAGCGAGTGCACAGTGAGATGCTAGTTAACAGCGTGTTGGCCGCTCTGAATGGACGGCCAGTTATCCAAAGCGAGGTTATGCAAGCTGTAATTGCATTAGCTGTGGAATTTGCCAAATGACCTGATAAGCTACTACGTTCTGCGCTGCTGCTCTGCAAAGTTCTTGCCAAAACTTTTCCCGACGTAAACTCGACAGGATATAAGTGCTCCGAATCTATATTTTACGTCCCCTGTATCGTTCGTTTACAAATCATCCACAGTCCACAGTGAGTCAAGTTCCCAATAAAGATAATTTACATTTACATTTACATTTAAGGCATTTAGCCGCTTTTATCCAAAGCGACTTACAATAAGTGCATTTGTTACAATAAGTACATTTGTCATAAGAAGTGAAACAATATATCGCTGTCGGTACAGTAAAGATGTTCATAGAACCAAGTGCAAGTATTACAATCGCTAGGCTAACCCATTCCCCGTGTAAAGCAATGATAGCAGCTACTGTAGATGCTACACAATTAAGTACCTTGAATAAGTGCAATGTACAAGTGCCAGGACGTACAACATTCAATGGTGGCTGTGCATTGGTTTCTATGCAGAGTCGAGGTGAACTCTGAACAGGTGAGTTTTGAGTCTTTTGCGGAAGCTGGTGAGCGATAATCATCATTTCTTTTTCGACATCCATGAAAATTGCCAATTGGGTCCGTCATTGTAGTGGCAAATAATTGCCTTTATTGTTATAGATCCTTCATCTGAAGCAGTGAGTCCGAGTAGGGATACTTTAATGAGCTCTATGAGATAATCCCTTAAATCACTGAGTCAATTAAATAAAACTCTGTGTGGTAAAAACCTTTATTAGAGCAGTAAACACTGTCAAGTTGAGTTAAAGTAAAACACTTAATTTCTCACCATCTCTCTCTCTCACTCACTCACACTCTCTCTATCCATCTCTCTCTCTCTGTCTCTCTCTCTCTCCCTTGCTCTTATTCACACTCTCTCTCTCTCTGTCACACACACACACACACACACACACACACACACACACACACACACACACACACACACACCCATCCTAGCTAGCTATTCATTAGCTCAAGCCCCTGTGGCAATGGGAGTCTTTAACCTCCATTAGATCTAATGTTGATATGTTTCCCTAGCAAGGAGCCAAGACAATTAACACCCCTTCTCACATTTCTCTCCCCTTGGCCCCCTAACCACATCAAAATCTGGGTCCACCCGTTCATTACCCACCCGGAGAATGCCTTTGGGGAGAGAACAAAACGCGGCTTGGCAGTTGAGAAGCGTGTGGTTGTTGTAAGCCAGGTGAATATGCATCTGGCTCAAACTAAGTTTAGAGTGATGAGTGACTACGGCTGTGGATCTGTGTTATCACCGGCCGCGTTGTTTAGACGGCAAGGCAAGGGGAGTCCCACATGTTTAAAGTATACTAATAATACACGATTGTTCTGGAGAAGGTGCTTCCAACAGGCTTACTAGCTAGTTGGGCTAACTTTGTCTTGACTGGGCTACTTTGTATTTGGAAGAAAGTGAAACAAAATAGGGTAAAAGAAGAGGATTAAGTTAGGGTCACCGGGGGTCGCGCGTCTTATTTACGGCACAGAGAGAGCTAGGCATGTGGGGCCTGTTGGCAGGCAACATGGCATGTGTCTGTTGCAACACACCTGAATGTCGACGAGCATTTAACGCCCCAGGCCACCTGACAGCTCAGGACTTTAGGGGGGGAGAACACCACGGCCCTCCATAGTGTTAAGCTGTCAAGTGCGTAACGTCTTGACCCCGCTAACACCCAGAATAGACCCCCTTTATGATCCAGGAAATTCTTGGTTTCCTTACCTATAGGTGTGGTGCAGTTGTCTCTGTATCGAATGTCTCGTAGCTTAATACCAGCGCTCCCTTTCCTCTAGCCCCGGGGCTAAGTAGCGCTGTTTGCCTGTGACGCAGGTCAGGAAAACCTCAGGTGCCCTTGTGTGTGTGTGTGTGTGTGTGTGTGTGTGTGTGTGTGTGTGTGTGTGTGTGTGTGTGTGTGTGTGTGTGTCTGTGCACGCACGTACGCCTATGTGTGCGTGTCTGACTGTGCAACTCTGCTTGTGCATGTGCATGGTTGTGTGTTGGTGTGCGCGAGAGTGTGCATGTGTGTGTGTGAGCATATGTGTGTGTGTGTGTGTGTGTTTGTGTGTGTCCATGTGTGCCTGTGCGACTGTGCATGTGCACATATGCACTTGCATGGTTGTGTGTTTGAGCATGTGTGTGTGGCAGTGTGTGTGTGGCAGTGTGCATGAATGAGTGCATGTGTGTGTGTTTGTGTGTGTGTGTGTGTGTGTGTGTTTATGTGTGTGTGTGTGTGTGTGTGTGTACGGGTGTCAGAGAGTACGCGAGTCCATGTGTGTGCATGTGTGTCAGAGAGTACGCGAGTCCGTGTGTGTGAGTGTTAAGTACTAGCATGCATGTGTCTGTGCACGCTTGTGTGTGCCCGTGGCACGTGCGTGTGTGTCCAATGTATCGGTAATACCCAGTTCCTTCCCAATCGTGATCATGCTCCATCGGCTTATCATCGTGGCCCGTCTCATCGCTTCTCCACCGCGGCGAAAAAAGGCGAGGTTTGGTTTCAACACATAATTTGATAATCCGCATGGATAGCACAAAAGAGATATTCTGCGGATTCTTAACCTCTCTTCAACTTTGGCACTCGTAGAGGCAGGAAAGGAGTATCTCTCACCGCAGTTATTAGTTCTCTGAAACACCCTTGACCTCTGCGGTGGAAGCCAACTGTCAACATAGCCGGTGTTATTGTAATTCGGGGCTGGCCCTCCGAGCCCGAAACTGGTCCTTGTTCGGAGTGTCCCCTCTGCCTTCTCTGTGGAGGATTGCTGTTCACATATTGGAGGCAGTTATGGACGACATGAGTGCTGAAGCTAAGCCGCATAATGACTTCATGTGACACGTTTATTTATTAGTTTTTTTTTTACATGATGGTACAGATGTTTACACTTCCACCTTTTTGTTGGCAGCCACGATAAGATAATATGCATTTATGAATGGATTTGTTTACGCAATGCAATGTTTGTGTTAGTCCTTGAATCTTGATTTAAGGAATGGATAGTGGTAGTAAAACACACAGGTGAATATAATTTATATTTTCTGGGAACAAAGTACGATTTTACAGCAAGAAAAAAAAGAAAGGAAGTATGAAAAGGGGAAATTTGCTTTGCTTCATTGTCACCTTTATTGTGGAAGTGACAAGAGACAGGATTGAAGATTATTTCCCCAAATGGCAACACAAGCTACTTCTGAGAGTCATTAACTTAACACACCGAGACAAGAACAGGGACACAGAATAAAAGGAAAGAAAGCCGTAAAAGTTCCCAGGGTCTTACAGCATCTGCCTCTGATCCGGGCCTTGGAGAGAAGATGGGTGAGTGTCTGGCACTTCAATTATATTTTCATTAAACAATATTATATTCCCGATTGTGACAGTTGGCAAATGGTATTCATTTAAATAATTATAATTATAATAATTAATATTATTATTATTGATTTTATTATTATTATTATTATTATTATTATTATTATTATTATTATTATTATTATTATTATTATTTGTATTATTATTTGTATTATTATTATTACTATGAAGATAATAATAATACATTTTGTTTGGTGAATACAAAAAATTATTTTAAAAAAGTTAAGTTGCAAAGAATAAGTCAATTTGTAATTAGGCATACAAAACAAACAGTCAGAACTTACCGTGCCTGTGTGTGTGCTGTGTGTGTGTGTGTGTGTGTGAGTGTGTGTGTGTGTGTGTGTGTGTGTGTGTGTGCAAAGCGTACATGCTTGCGTGTGCATGTGTTCGCGGGCACGAGCCTCTGTGCAAGCTGTGGCGGATATAAGCTCTGGAGATATCAATGCAGATGGTGGAGACTCCATCTGTTTCGAGGAAATGTTCTAGAAGAGCACGAGTTTGAATGGCTGAACGGTAAAGGGATTTGGGATAGGGGGCTTGCGTGTTAACCAGCTCTTCCCCTGGTTCAGGAGGAGTGAGGGTGCCAGTGAGATTCTAACACGTCCCAGCCAATCAGAGAATCAATCAGTGAACGCCGAGGGCCTTTTATTGCCCTGAGCACGTGCCGCTGTTTACCAGGAGGCGCAAGTCGAAAGTTAGGAAATATTGACTTTTAGGGATTCCTTTAAACCACTAAGTCCAGATAACATTTGTAAAACTACTAAAAATAGAACTACTGGAAGACTTAGTTCATTTTTTCATTATTAAATATATATAGGCCTATAAATGCATTATTTTTATTATAATTTGTATTATTATTATTATTATTTGTATTATCATGAATACAAGTATTATTAATATTATTATTAGCCTCTTCCTGATAATGCCAATAATATCAGCCAAAACTAAGTTGTCAACGTTAATTATTATATATTTCTTAACCAACGCATTGTCTAGTTAAGGCTTTTTTTTTTTTTTTTGCAGTCAGCTTATCTCGTCCACCATCATATTTAGCCCCTGCACACATTTCCAGCAGGTTATCACAATTGCCATTCCTCCCCTCCTTTCTGATGTGTTCCGCAGATTACCATCAGTGCCCCTCAGATATTTTAACAGATCCTCCACTCGGAGCCATCTGGTGCGGATCAAAATCTAGCGAGTTCTTGGGTTTAGTTGTTAAGGCATTAAATCTAAATCTAGAGAATCTCTTTTCAACCGTCAGGACCAGAGTGTTAAGCATTTTTTTTTAAGTCGATATTTATATATATAAAATAAAAGGCGAAAATATTTTAAAATGTTAGCGAGCAGACATTAAATACAACTCAACGATAGCCTCGGACAGACAAACCAGTATGTTGCTGGGGAGGGTGTTATGGTCCAGCCCATAACGTTCATAATATATATAATATATAGGCCTGATATGAGAGGAGGAGAGCAGATGCTCTGGTCTAGTCTCATATTATTTGCATATCACAGAGGAAATAGCGCAAAAAATGGCCTACGGAGAAAGTTATTATCAGGTTGTGTTATTTTAGTATCTAAGTGAAAATGTAGATGGTTAACATGTAAATAAAAAATTAAAAAACGTATAATTATTCCACTTCTTTCTTAAAAAAAAAGGGCACAGATAGGAGTATCTTAAAGGCTTGTAGGTTCAGAGATGGTTTTCCCAGCAGAATGCGGGCTATACAGCGTCTTACAGTGATCCCTGGCTTTCCCTCATTCCGTTTCACTCAAAACAGAAGACATGTTTAAGTGAAGTGGCTCTGTTGTTACTCTGACAGCAGCCTGCTCGGGGTTCACAAGCACGCGCGCGCACGCGGGCGTGCACGCACGCGGGCGCGCGCCTTCACACGCATGGTGCGCGGACAGGACGGAGGAACACCGAACGATAGGGAAGAATGAAAGAAAGAAAGAAAGAAAGAAAGAAAAAAAGAAAGAAAGAAAAAAAGAAAGAAAGAAAGAAAATCAAAGAAAACAAGAATAAAAAATAGAAAGAAAGAAAGTAACACATTTTTATGTTAGCTCTAATGTAAATACAATATGAACATTGGACAACTTTACCGTCCTTAAATAACATCATGAATTCACACATTAAAATTGCACATGTGCGTCGCGTACCTATAATTAAAATGCCTAATGCGAGCATTTGAGATTAATAACAGCGGAAAAAAACAAAGCACGAATAATAAGGTCAAAATATAAGGATATTAGTCTAATTGTTATTGCAATACCATAATAAAATATACATGAGAGTGCATGGGAGTGCAGCATGGCCGCCTGGCATATATAAAGTGCACAAGGAGGACGAATCAACCTGTCCGACGTGCCCGATTATAAACACCAGTCACCGCGCAAAACAATACTATCCTAATCAATCAGTCTTTGGAAATAATAAACGCACCAGTCGCCGGTAACCGACAGAACAATTTCCTCTGGAAGTTGTGTTTTTTTTCTCCTCCTCCCCTTTCTAATTATACAATTGAAATCTATTCCAAAATAAGTTCCTTCTTCTTTGCGGGTTCACTTACCCCCCCCGCCCCCCACCCCCTCTATGTCGGACAGCTGTAAAATCGTGTAGACAGGTTGTCATACAACAATCAAAGCTTCGGTGAATAGACTCTAATGCTGAACATTTAACATACAATAGTCCAAACGCGCGGCGGAGAGAAGTGGCCCCAGCCAATGCCTCTCTCCACATGCTCCAAACGAGGAGGAGCTTGCAGGCTCAAGTAAAGGGGGGGGGGGATGCCAATCAAAGCATCAACTTCAAATTGTATCTGAGAGATCAGCCCGAGACCTCGGGGCAGGCACGTCAGTTGGAGCTCAATTGTTGATCAGATCACATCCAACGGACTCGCAGAGAGAGAGAGAGAAAGAGAAAGAGAGAGAGAGAGAGGAGCATAGAGAGAGCAGTCGAGATTTAAGGAGAAGACTTGTTTTTTTTTGTACTGTACCTTTTAGGGCTACTACAACGTCCGTCGCGACTTTTCCCTTTGACTCGCCCGGGTTCTTGTCATTACGCGCGGGTGCGTATTGCATTATTACGCACGGCACGGGGGCTTTTGTTCGGGCGGAAGAGCTGTGCTGACCGAGGTAGTGGAAGATGTCTTTCCCGCAGTTGGGCTACCCGCAGTACTTAAGTGCGTCTCAGGCGGTCTATGGGAGCGACAGACCGGGCGTGCTGACGTCCTCGTCCCGGGGAGGTAGCGCTGAGCTCGGGGGGAGCCCGTCAGCCGCTGCCGCCGCAGTGTCGTCCGTGTTGGGCATGTACGCCAACCCTTATGCGCACAACTACAGCGCGTTCCTGCCTTACACCAGCGCGGACTTGGCTCTTTTCTCTCAGATGGTAAGATTTTGAGTTGTTTTGGTAGTTACACTGCATAGTTTTGGATTATGTGCCATACGTGTTAAAAAGCCTGATTGGAAACTATTCACACACTGAAGTTGTGTTTCTAACCTCGTTGTGAAATATTTTATTATCCGTTCATTGCCCCGTTGCAGTTTGAATTGCATTGTCGGTGCAGATATGTGCAAAGTTTGTTTGTAAAATCGTTGAACTGTGGAAGATATTTTGGGAGAAAATAGAGGCAGGTTTTTTTTTGTCTTGGGGACGGCATAGGGATATTAGCATAGGCTGTAAAAACCGAGATCAGTATGATTCATATTTTATTTAAATTGATTTAATATTAAGATGGATCACTAATACAAATTAAAAAATCGTGCGAATAAATGCTCAGTGTAAAAGTAAATTTGCCAGTCGTCATAAAACAGCTAATTGTATTGTTTTAAATGGTAGGCCCATCATTGTGATTTTTATTACGTTTTTTATTATGATCAGTATTTTTTTAAATATTATTTATTGCAATTGTTGATGTCATTGCTTATGGAAAATGCCTACAAAACATGTAGATGGCCGGCTGTGTGTGTGTGTGTGTGTGTGTGTGTGTGTGTGTGTGTGTGTGTGTGTGTGTGTGTGTGTGTGTGTGTGTGTGTGTGTGTGTGTGTGTGTGTGTGTGTGTGTGTGTGTGTGTGTGTGTGTGTGTGTGCAGTGCAGGTCTAGTATACTATAATATTATTGTCTACCATTTTGAAATAAAGGACCGAAGATACGAATTATAGTGTACTACTACAGTGCAACAATTTGTATTTTATTCCTCCACGAGTACCATCAGCATGGCGTGGCAGTGTATCGCGCAATGCAGTTTATTTGCCTTTATCTGCAAAAGCCTAAAATAATACCCTGCGGCATCGGTCCACTACACTACAAGCTGTTTAAAAATGACTCAGTCTTGTTCGATGTACAATCGGTATCAATAGATCATGTCGAGCCACGACATGAACGTGACAGTCTTAAG